>NW_019272030.1:3226223-3318905 GCF_002738345.1 Cucurbita maxima | reverse complement strand
GGGGGGGGGGGGGGGGGGGGGGGTAATCTAAGACTAATATGCCTATCTTATGGGTGACTTGGAGAGAGGAAAACGAGGCTTTGGGGTATGCAATGCAAATGAACATGTTGATGTTTTTTGCATCAGTTGATTCAAAAGCACTTTTTTATCTATGCCACTTATAAGATATGGATAGTCATCATCATCCTCCATTTCCACTTTTGCATATGCTTTCTTCCTATTCCTAATAATATAATATTTCTCACCCTCCTTCTAACGTTGGTCGTTCTCTCCTTCCCAACACCTCTCTCTTTCGTTCATTCCTCCCTCACATCTCCATCTCTATCTCCCACTATGCCCCCACTTCCCCCTCCCCCTAAACCCTCTTTTCCCCTTCTCCTCCCTCAATCACCCTTAATTTGATTGTGAATTTCTTTTTCTTCGCTAAAAAAATTGAAATCCAATTTTAAAAAATTTGATTCAGTTAGGTATACAAAAGGCTGGTATATTTCTGCACACACAGGAAACTTAAAGCTGAAATTCAAATTAAAAATGAAATAAGATTATTTTATTGATTCATTTCTAAATCAAATAGATATGCCATTGAATTAAATTAGTATCATCTATCAAAATCTAAGACAGTGTCATGTGTATTCTCTCCCTCTCCTCTCATCACAAACCCCTCTCTCCCTCCCTCCCAACCTCCCATAATGCCAAAATGATCCTCTCCTTCCTTTGATATATGGTATATACTGAGCACCCCAATCATGTACTTATTACTAAAAATACTAAAAGGAACATGTACAAAGAGAAATCCAGGAATATGACATCTCCGTTGAAAAATTACAAAACACTCTGCCAGCTACACAACACAATTAAAACCATACTCAACTCCTGAGATCAATAAACTTCAACTACCTTATATCCATATTATAAAAGGCAGAGCTGTGGGTATGACTTCACGGTGATATGGAACCACTAAACTAACAAGCAGAGGATAGAATGGTAGGTGCTTTAACAATATTAGAAGTGCAAAAATACTGAAAGTCTCCTGATGATGTAGGGGGCGTAGGGACCATCGTCCCCTGAAAGAAAGAAGGAAAGGAAAAATAATGCACCTGCTCTGCAATGCTAGCAGCTTCAGCATATGCATCTTGAATATTTTCGGCAAGCCTGTGAAGAAATATATTTGATATTCCTCCAGCAGCAACTATGAAAGGACCAGTGGCCAAAGTTATGAGAGCAATCTGCCAGCAGTTGATGAATCCAATGATGAGGCCACTGAAGAATGTAGCCATGTTGTGTATGTAGTTTCCAACCTAAAAAGAGTGCACAAATTACAGCGATAGTTGGAAAAAAATCCCAATGATTACATAGAAGAAGAACAAAACAACATAGATTGAATTTTATTCCCAAACCCCAATGGGAGTCCAGGACATACTTTTTCACTGAGAGCAGACTGAATGAGCAGCACGTCACTCAAAACTTGGCTCACAATATCCCCATTGTTGCCATATGTATCAAAGAAACTCATATCCTGATTAAGTAGAACTTGAACATATCTGGATCTAATGACAGCAGTTTGCCTTTCACCAGTCAGAATCCAGCATGAAACCTCTATCACATGGACAAGTTAGTTGATCGCCAATAAAACCAAATTAAATATGAACAAGGAATTTAAGATAAAACTGACATCCAATAATATTAGATCTTACCAATCCAACCGGCAACGAAAACACCAATAGCAATATAAATGACTCTTAAAGCAAGCTGCAAAGAAATGAAGTCCAAACAAAAAATTTAGCATTTCTCCCTAATTATGACCGGCATTTTCTGAGAATACAGAATTCTAATTGAAAGAATTAATGTGTTTTTAAGTACGTAATTTCACAGATGGGAAAAATTCAAAACAAAAAAAGTACATGAACCATGTACAGAATTACACTCGAATCAGTACATTCTGAAACCAATCACCAATGGGAATTGGGTTAACAAAAATAGAGTATGAATACAACCAAAAGGCATGTTTCTAACACAAGCTACATCCACCATATCTTTTCGAAGTCAAGCACCTGAGTTACGAGTTCATAAACTTACAGCTACATCAGGATTTAAGATTGCAAGTAGTATTTTATTTATCAAAAATATTCAGACCACCAACTAGTTACATTGAGTGATGAGAAAAGCAAATGGAATATCAAGAAAAAGGAAACTAATATTTCTATTAAAAGAACAAAGCTTCAAAATGGAAGATTTTCTTAGTCCGACTACCAAAGAAAATCAATCAAAAAGAAAAGAGAATCACTCCGGAACCTATATTCTAAGCCCAGCCACCTTGACCAAGAAAATTAGCTCAGTAACAGTCCAGTTCCGGCACTCAATACTCAATTTTAGCAATTCCCTGATAAACAAACACAGCGATCACCAGAGGCATACAACAAGGAGAGTTTCCAATAATCAGTTACTGACCTCCCTAAATCTCTGATACTGCTCAGGCTGAGGAATCCTCTGCACATGGACAATCTTAGCAAAGTAGTGGAGATAAACGACCAAAGCAGTACCGTGTGCTGCAGCGGCAATCGATCCAACGACCATGAGAGTCCAATCAAGCCGGTCGGCACATGCAAACAGCCGCGAAAACGGCACAGCAGCAGGAGGCGGCTCAATCTCCTCAGGCTCCTCGATCTCCTCCGGCTCCTCAAGCCGCTCGCCGGTAGGGTCGTTACCAGGGTCAAGGTACGGAGACGGAGACTCCGGCGGCTCCGATACCTCAGACACAGGAGTCAAGGGCTGTATATGAGGTGGAGACCACCCAAACAACCCCCTAGAAATCATCATCTTGAAGAAGAAACCCTAATCCCCTACCACACCCTCCGTCAATCCCAAAACAGAGAAACAAAAACCCTAATTCCCCCTAAATTTAGCCACAGATCTGCTAACTTTAGTGGAAACTTTCCTCTGTACCCAAAGAAACATACAAAAAAAAAATTGTCCTGTTTCTAGGGTTTCAGAATCACCCTCTCCCCTTCTTCTTCTTCTTCTTCTTCTTCTTCTTCTCCTCCTCCTCCTTCCTTGGTCCTCCTCTGTGGAAGTGTTCTTGTTTCCTTTTTTCAATTTTTTTTTTCTTTTTTTCCTTTTTCTTTTTCTCTTTCTTTCTCGAAAGAGAGAACCAACAAATGGTTATCGCAGCTGTGTGAGAGTAGTCAAAAATGGCGGAGACACCCGGCAAATGTTTGACTCGCCCAAAGTATCACCCCCAAAAAATAAAACAAATTATCATATACATTTATATATATATATTATTTCCCTTTTGCCCTTCTTTTAACGGTCAAATGCAGGCGATGCGTTTCAACATTTTGAGTACGGCTACTGCCTTTGACAACTCACCCATCTCATAATTCAAACTAATTTTGAATTAATCCAAATAATTAAAAAAAATAGAGTTATTATTCCATCCCATCCAATCCAAAAATTATTATAAAAATTAAAAACATTTGAAATTTAAATTAAGGTTAATAATGTAATATCTTTGTTATTAATATAATTTTAATAAAAGGTCAATCATCCAACTCAATCTGAATTGAGTTAAACGGCTTATTCAAGTCACCACTACAATCGCTCTAAAATTTTATGTTCGTTCAAAAGAGTCAATGGAAATGAAAAACTTATAGGGTAATGGATGACACGTGGCAGTGTCGGGTGAAAGTAGCGGTGAGATTAGCAATAGAGGGAGGGAGACATAATTGAAGTGTTCTCTCTCAATGAATGACAGACCATTTTCTCTTTATTGTTGAGCGATCATGTGCACTTTTTAGAGTGCTATTATATCTCTGCTTTTTTGGGTTTGTTTGTGGGTTCGACCCCATTTTGAAATTCTTTTAAATAAATATTTTAAAGTGAAAGAAAAAGTGGTTTTTTTTAATCATAAAAAAAATAAATAAATAAAGATAGATGGACAGAGACATGTCATTAATTCCTTTTAATTTCTTCTCTTTTGTGGATCTCAATTACAAAATGATTTATAATCATGGAAATTTGTTTATCATTTTATTTCTAGAATTAATATTTTTCCATATGCATTAAATGATATAAACTTGTTGCATTATTTACCAACCAAATTAATATTATAATATTATAAATTAATTAAATTGTTATATAAACACGATGTTTGAATATATGAATAAACCGATATCAGAATGTAATAGTTAAAAAATGTTTAAGGTAACTAATAATTACTGTTGGTATAATAAATAACTTTTTTTTGGTGGCTTAATCTTACCAATTTCAAAAGTCCAAATTTTAAATTTTGTTTATTCTCATTACAATAAAAATAAAATAATTTAAAATTACAAAAAAAAACATAATTAGGAATAATTAATTAATTATGTAAAATTAAAGATGTACTCAAACAATCACTTTTAACTACAAATTAGAGACATTACGTAATTATAAAAACTATATATATATATATATTATCAAATTATTTGAATCTAAGCCGATGGAGTCAAATTCAACCGTTGATCAATCCATTCTATTTCCATATGAGGGAATAGGTTAGTTATTTTAAAACAATTCAACTTAACAATTCGACTCTATCTTATTCTACTCTTAAAAGATTATACGAATATCAAGAATATTTTAATTTGGTAATTAATGTTGGTAATTTAATTATTGAATTTATGAGATTTTAATCTAACGTTAATTAGATAATTATGATTTTTTACATAATTAAAAAAACAATTTCATAACTCATCTCTATACCAATCTAACCCACGGGAAATTTTGAGTTGGCTTGAAAAATTTTCACAATCCAACTCGAGTCATAATAAAGAATTAGATTAGAAACTTTAGTTAAGTTGTTCGATCACTCCGTCAACCCAAATTTTGAACGGAAACAAATTCATAATTCTAAGCATGAATTCAAGTAAAAGAGGCTTTAAGCTTGCAATACTCTTCTTACCGAGCTAATTTTAACGTTTATTTATTTATTATTGTTTAGTTCAACTACATGTTCGGGTCTGTGAACTATGTTTAACAAGGTGCGTTTATAACCACACTTAAATATATGATAATAACTCGATATCATTATATACAAATAGGAATATGGGTATTTGAACCTTCGACTTCCTGGTATGCACAACTTTTTGGCAAAATTAATGGCCAAATCATTTTGAAGGCTGTCGAGATAGTAAAGGTTCCAATTAAGGGTGGATTTCTTTGGAACTTGGAAGCTTTTGGAAGCTTGATGCATCATTTGGTGAAGACTCTGCTATCTTGGTCGTTTCCTTCAAGCTCTCCACAAGCGGAAGACAAACTTGAACTGCATCACGAACTCTCACAAAAAACCACTCCTTGCCAATAAGCTCGACGACGCCAGATCTTCAAAATATAAGCAAAACGTCTCGATTTGGATTGGAAATGACAATCTATACACAAACCAAGTGGTTATGAAGAAATATTCAGTAATTATTTGAGTTAAGAGCAATGAAGTTATAAGTACATGAATATCACGAAATTTGTACTCTTGATACAGATCTTTCAGAGCCTGGACAGCACTTGAATCTATATAAGTAACAGCTGCCCACATAGAGAACACAATGGAAAAATAGAAACAGAGATTAATAATTAAGACTAAAAGAACAATAAATGGAAGCTATAGGTTTAGGTGTTAAATTGCTCTAGTATTGGGTTCTTTACTCTTGAAAGTGTTCTTAAACACTTCCTTAACAAGCACTTGAGCCGAAAAAAGAAAATCTACAAGGTTTTTCTCACAAAACATTTCAAGTGGATAAGACTACAAAAGCACTTAAACATCATTTTCAAACAGGACGATTTTGAGTGGAGAGTGTTTTTTGGGCACGTTAAGATAACCTTACATAATCCGGACAAAGTATGTCTCAGTATGAGTAGTGGAAATCATTGTTGGATACTAATTACAGTCCTGCAAACCGTATTACTGAAGCCACTAAGATAAAACATGTTATGATAAGAAGAATAGGACAGAACTCATGGCCTCTTGAAAATAGTGGTAGGAATTACGGATCTCGACAATGGTATCATATTGTCCATTTTGAGCATAAGCTCTCGTAGCTTTGCTTTGGGCTTCCTTAAGAGGCCTAATACCAATAGAGATGTATTACTTACGTATAAACTCAGGATTATTCCCTAAATTAGTAAATTTGGGGCTCCCTCCCAACAATACTCAACCGGTAGATAGTTCCAGGAGCACGAGCATACCATCAAAGCATAAAAAAAAGGTTGATTGCGATTATATGAAATGAATCATGAAGTTTAGAAGTTCCCTTATTATGGCAAGTTTTGATTGGTTTGGAAATAGAAAGCATAATTAATGCAGAGTTTAGAGTATCTATGATGGAAATTCACCATGCATCTTTCTGAGAAGGTATACAAATTGATCACACAACATTAATTTCAACAGAGGTAAGATTTAAATGTGGCACACGGTGTGCCAAGTTTCACATATCAGCATTAGAAATTGAACCGCTTACCCATATGTGGATTTGCAGATTCGTGAATGACAAAGACCAGTGAAACACCCACCTGCAATATAAAATTCACATAAAACCACATGCTTCTCATGTTATTCTTGGGAAATAGATGATCGAAGAGAAACATTATTGATGGAGACATCTACAAAAGTATTCTGCCATTAGATTGGTGTTGATTAAGGCACCAGCTTTCATAGAAGTGGAATATTCATTCCCTAAAAATAATGCTTTGATGTATATCACGGTCACCAAATAGGATAGAAACCAATAATTTTGTTCTATGTTCAGTTTAAGAAATACTTTACATGTTGAGGATTGTTGGGGACGTTGGTTAATGTAGATGATTTTCACAAGTTTATAAGTAATGAATATATCTCCATTGGTATGAGGCATTTTGAGAAAGTCCAAAGCAAAACAATGAGAGTTTATGCTCAAAGTGGACAATATCATACTATTGTGGATATTCGTGATTCCTAACCTAAGATGATGTAAAACAAATATTAATGTAATAGATGACTAATTTTACAAAAATCTTCTGTTTCAATTGCCTAATTTGTCAAAGACCTCCAAATATTGAGATATGATCATGAAATGATAGCGTTTTGCGTGAAACAATTAGGATGGAAAAGGATATCTACCTCAATAGCCCCATCAGCATTCCAATATTCCAACCATGAGTGCCAATAATATCGCAAGTTCAGTATATAATTCCTCGGATGAATTGACAATTCCACCCAAGACATCAGAAACCAGTAGAGAAACCAATGCTACTGGACCAACTGCAAGCTGACGAGAAGCAGAACAAGCAGAACAAGCAGAACAAGCAGTCAGACCATAACTTACAATCAACTATTGTGAAATATGAAATTAACAGTCTTAGACAGGTCAAAATCTCCAACAACGATAACAAGAACAACAGCAACAAAAAACTTGATCTATGATAAGAAATTTTACATTATCTGTTTATCACTGTAATAGATATTTTGAACTTACTAATCCATAGAACATATACATTATTTTTATGCCGACAATTCAATCTGACTAGAAGCTTTAACTTGTACAATTCTACTGTTCATCGTTCTTTTTTAACAAACACCACGCCATAACGTGACAGTCAAAATTGATGAAATGAAACTCTTAATTGTCAAGCAAGATGCTTGGAGAGTTGAATTATAGGGCCAATAAGATAGTTGGCGTTAGAAAAGGGTCCAATAATCAATCTTTTCCTGCTTGACTGATTGAACTAGAAATCCAAGCGTGATAAATTTATTTTTTTCTTTAACCAAGATTGAACGTTTAAAGGAATTGTGAATTGTGATACTCGTACTAAACTTAAACTTGGACTGATTTCGAGTGGACGTAATACAAAAATCCTTCCTATCACCCGAAGTAATCCAGAAAATAAGAAAAAATCAAAATCGAAGTGTCCTGAACCAATTGGGATGCAACGTACAAGTTCCAAAACCAAAAACACTCGGTTCCAAAACCGAACAACATCCAAACATCTTGTACTTCCTTCGTCGACGATTGAAGGAAACAACCAAAAAAAAAAATCGAACTAGCACTATCATTTCTGAAACAAACTTCGTGAAAGAGTGCGATAATACCTGCAGAACGAGCATGATGCCAATAGTAATCCCGGACAAGAGATCGGTCTGTAAATACTCCCGCCATTTATACGTTCTAAACCAACGGGAGCTCCATCCAGTGAATCCAAGTCATCCGCTTAACCTTCGCCGTCCATGTCTTCACCAGAGCGCCGGCATACAAATAGCCGGCCGGCGAGGACGAAGTCGTACTAGGATGCTGCAATGGAACAACATTGACGGATCGGCTCGAGGAATGCATGGCGGAAGGGCAGACTTAGCGAAAGCAAGACTCGTCACGCTAGGTGATGCGTATGTAATCTCCATGTGCAAAACCAAGGCATAGAATTGTACCGACTCTGATGATTCCCAAACAGTGGGACTGGAAAACTAGAGGTCAACCAATGATTCGTTCGATGAACGGAAGAGATTTTCTCGATGGAATCAACTTATTTTCCCGGGAAAATTTTGTAATTCGTTGTCGACTGGAATTCATCCCAACAATTTTCATATATAGTAAATAAGATTGTTAATTTTTTTTTAATTACAAGATTAATTTTAAAATCTTTAAATTTATATGAATTAAGGATAATTGAAAAATACCCATAAATTTGGTATTTTATAACAAAAATATCTTTTAAATTTAAAAATAAAAATAAAAAATAAAAAATAATTAGTAATTTAATTCAATATTTCGAAAATATCTATAAAATTTTCAATAATGTTTCAAAAATATCTTTGAATTAAAAAAATATATATATATATATATATATGTATATATATATTAAATTTAGTAATATAAACTAAAATCGAAAAAAGTATACACACCGGCTACCGCTTTGTGCGAGTGGATGTGTATTTACAAAACCCTAATATATATATAAGGCACATCGTCTACTCCCCTGCTGAAACCTAGCCTTTCCGATTGCAGCTGTTCGTCCGCGTAAGATCTTTTTTTCGCTTCACTTCCTCTCAAACTCTCGATGCCTGTTTTTTCTTCTTCTGTATCTAGGGTTAGGGTTGGGGTTACATTCGATGCCATTAGTTCGATTCGTATGAGATTTACTCGCTTTTCACTTGGCAATTAGTTGCTAGTTTTCTCCACTCGTTGATATCCATGTCCGTTTTTTGTACCACGAACAGGTCGGAGTAGCGATTAGGTAGAGGACTTTGCAATGGCTCCGAAAGGTAAGTTTATCAATTTATACATCGAACAGTTAACGATTACTCGTTTTTATAAAAATCTCTTGCATTTATAGTTGCATAGGACATTCAAATTATTTTCCGTGCTATATCATTTCTCATGACTGCCGTTCGATATTTATTCTGTACGCGATTTGGATCTCTAGACTCAGTTGTTGAAAACATTTGAGCTTCGAATTTAAAAGAAGCAGATAATTGCAAAATTGAAACGACAAGATCTGAATAGCCTGTTTAGAATTTAGTCCACGGGCTACTAACTTCATAGAATCGCACGATCGAAAGATTTGCCTGAATCACTCTGCTTCACTAGTTTTTCTTTCACACCGTTGTCGAAAGTAGAAAAATGGTGATTATATTGTTAGTATGAATATCATTTTTACGAACTATGTGAGAATGCTCGTAGGATATATAGAAGAGATAGGCATTGACAATTTACACATATAGGAAGGATTAGTTTTGAGTGAATAAACGAGCCAGGCTTGATCTTTCTTTTCCCTCTCAGCTGACATCACCAAAAAGGCTGACCCTAAGGCACAAGCCTTGAAAACTGCCAAGGCAGTAAAATCGGGTCCAACATTTAAGAAGAAAGCGAAGAAAATCAGAACGTCTGTCACATTTCACCGTCCTAAGACATTGAAGAAGGAAAGAAATCCTAAGTATCCACGGATTAGTGCTACTCCAAGGAACAAGTTGGACCAGTATCAGATTCTTAAATACCCTTTGACTACTGAGTCTGCAATGAAGAAGATCGAGGACAATAATACTTTGGTTTTCATTGTGGACATTCGTGCTGATAAGAAGAAGATCAAGGATGCCGTGAAGAAGATGTATGACATCCAGACCAAGAAAGTGAACACGTTGATCAGGTAAAATCTTAATCAAACATTCCTATGGTTTCTTCTTAGAATATTGAGTTGGGTTCTTCCCAGATATGATCTCAATCTTAAATAATCCATCATCTTGTGGAAGTTTCTTGTTATCATTCTTAGAGCCGACTTATCAATGAAATTAATGGCTGCAATGGTTATCATAAAATGTTCACACTGACAACGTTGCTTGCTTTATCCAACGATTTGCAGGCCTGATGGAACCAAGAAGGCATATGTAAGGCTGACTCCCGATTATGATGCTTTGGATGTTGCAAACAAGATTGGAATCATCTAAGATATTGGCATTCGTTTTTTGTTTGAGAAAATTGAATATCTTTCGCAGTGACAATTTTGATTTATGGAATGACCTCCATTTTCTCTAGCAATCAGTAAGTTGTTTTTCACCAAGCTGCTGCAACGCTTGTTGGCTTGTGAATGGTAGGGTTTGTGGTTGAATGTAATAGAAGTCTGCATTTCTTTACTTTACCTATTTTCCTCATTTCCACTAACAATATAAATCTATAGACTGGTTTTTCTTGATCCCTGCTTTCTTCTCCCACCCAAGAATTTCACCAACTTTTCTGGATGTCTAGTCATAATCATAAATTTTAGTTCCTTCTGATATTTTGGTTTTCTTCCTTCACGAGCCATTGTCAATAGCAAGATTTGTATAATTTCTTAATTTTTCAATGAAAACCCCTTCACACAATTTGTCAGGAATTTAAGTAAATCTGTCGTTACAAGGTGTTGTAATTAATCAATGAACAAAAGGGTGGATAAGTTACCCAAGTTTAAGTTGTAAACAACCTGAGAGAATCTAAATTAATGATAAACGTGTTCACATCGGAGCCCCGTCAAACTTTTGAAATTGTGAAGGAATCGACGACCGTGCGCAATTTATCTTTCATTTTCTCCCACCTCCTCTCATTTGCTCCGGTTGTCAAAGTGTAGAATTTTCCTGCCATTGAAATGATAAAAAAGAGCTTTGTTAGGAATCTCAGTTAGATTTTAAAAATGAAGTTACTTTCTTTCGTTCAAAATTCTGGATATGGATATGCACAACATTAAGTTAAAAGTCATTTAGTTATGGTTGGATTGTTGATTAAGACAAAAAAACAAAGCTGTTCAGTGGGGATAAAATGAACAAGAAAGACTTTAGAAAAGATGTTTCCGAGCAACAGTAAAATAAGACTACCGAAGTTTCATACCGTTGGCAACAGCAATTGTGCTGAGAGCATGGCGAGTGTAGTTTGGAGCTTGAGCTACAAACTCAAATGTGTAGTATGCTTTCCCATCAATGTCATGCTGCACCATTCATCATCAACACATAACAGAGGTGGTGAGAATGTACCTTTTTTTTTGTGGAGGGTAACATGTAAAGCTAGAAAAATTGTACAGCAATAGTCGTATAAACTTGTCAAGTCGAACAAATATGAACTCCTTCAAATGCTTCTATGGGAATCAAAAGTCATATGAAACGTAACAAACCCATAAACTAGAACAACTTAGGACACTTCCTCGCATGGACAAACTTTTGAACGTTAATTAAAACAAGGTACAAGTAGCTTATTGGTTGCTATTTCTTTTTCTATATTAGGCCAGACTTCACAAGGAGAGCTATCTTGATGTGAAGAAACTGTGCCAAAATGAAATTTGGAGCATATATCCTACAGCAAAGTGAAGAGAAGATGGCCAAGAAGAAGTGACAAGCGACCTCATTGGAATGGGTTCTATCGTCAATATTTGTAGCCATGAGCTTGGAATAAAGGGATGAGCCAATGGACTTCACATCACAGATTGAACAAATGAACTGGTCGCACTTTTGGGTGTATTTCCATTTTATATGATTGATTTACATACCGAAGAATCTTCTGTGTAGAGTGAGTGATGTTTGTGGATCAGATCCAACGGGTAAGTTAGCTTACAGCTACTATTTATTTCACTCCACAGCAACTAATATGATTAATCTTAGTCAAGAGTATAGATATTCAAACCTCTGATGCTTCGATTAACTTTGTTCTTTGATTAGAAGGAGCTAGAACCTTCTTTATCAAAGTTTCAGCAATCTGAATCATAAAACACTGAAGTTACCTAAAGATAAAATTCCCAACTTAATGCATTATTCGAACAGTTTATTGCTAACCTGTTGAGGGGACCCAAAATCTCGAATATCTTCTTTGCTGGTTGGAATCATATTGACACTGACATTTTCTAATGGTTCAATTACATCTTTGAATACCTTATCTTGACCATCAATGACTACTTCCTGCTCACTCGAGTGAATAAAATACTTTAAAACGAGCATCTTGTGCTAAGTATTTAAATTTAAAGTGTATTGTGTGTGTGCAAAAGTACCTGCCACCCAAATGGATAGACGAATGAGTAGCCGTCTTTCTTGTCTGAAACCGATAAGAACCCTTTCTTTGTTTCTGCAGCAACTGAGCAATATCAAGCGGGTACCCTTAGGATATCATCATCCTTCATTTTGGAAGAAAGAAATACAGTGTACGCTAGAGGTACTAATTTTAGAATTGAATAGCAACGAAAATGTAAGAGAAACGTAAGATATGAGTAACTAAGAGGAGTAATAAATCTTACATGACATGAAATTCATGTCTGCAAGATAAATCCAAGTAATAAACGCACTGCCCGCTAGCAGCTGGCGTCTCCCAAGTCTATCTGCCATGAAAACAGAGCAACTATTGAATAATGAAATTATTTGTTTCTAAAGCTGATAAGAATGAAGTGAGATCATCCACGGGAAACGCAATCCAGAAAATGTTTTTTGAGTTTGAAGAAACGGTACACGGTAAATCCTTCGAATCTCTCAATTTACTTGCGCCAAATCATCTCAATTCATAACACAATCACTGAATGGCAAGCACATTCAATTAACTCGCAATGTGAAGCTAAATTCCAGTATAATCAGTACTCTAATTCAAGTGAAACCTGATTTTCCATCTCAATTTGATAAACTGACCTTCGGAACTGCACGCATGGCCATTAACTGAAGATCCGCGTGCTCGCTCAGCCCTGACAAGAAATGAAATCCCCGCTCTGCAGCAAACAGATCTTCCATGGAGTTTCTGCGAGCGAAAAAAGATAATTGATCGTTAATCAGAACGAGTGACAGGAAGAAAACAGAAGCCAAAATTGGATTGATTTTGAAGGAAATGTGGACCTGAGGAAGAGAATTGATGAAGAGAGACTTCTGGACAGGGGGTAAGCAATGCAGAGACGCCATTGAAGATCCTTTGCTTCTGAAGCGTGTGCTTCGTTAATCTGAGATGAACTTATCTTCTGGTTCTGTTCTTGGATTGCCTATCCGCTGTGTTCGCGCGTTCGCTCAGCCACATTTCTTACGTCGGCCCCTCTACCCGTTTTTCGGCCTCTCTTCTTTTATATATCTCTCCCAAAACTATGTCCATATTATTAAAAATAACATTTTTTTTTTGTATGTTTAATTCTAATGTAAATTTGTACTCTTTATTTTTTTATTTAATTTTTTTAGACATAGCTTAGATGCAGCAGAGACTTGGGTAACAAAGCACGAGACGAAAAGCAATATTCTATTTGAAGGACCTCGACTTACAATAGAGACATACTCGAACCTTATGATTTGACCTAATCTAAAGTATTTTTTTGCATGAGTTGTGATCAAAATGACGATAAAAAAATCAAGCTTAAAGTCGACAAAACTGCCATTTGTAAAGAAATGAGATTTTAATTTAAATGAAATATAATAAAATATAATATTTATATAAAAATTAAGGATGATAAAATATAATATTAAAAATTTTATATAGTTAAATACGTTCTCTTATATGATGGCAACTTAGATATGTTTTCAAAACACTTAAATTGGTTGAAGACGGATATTGCAATTCCCACATCGGAAAGGCGCGGAAAGGAGACCTTGGGCGTGGTGTATAAATAGGACATTGGTCAGCTGATAAAACTTGCCTTAAACTAATGAGTAAGGAAAACAAAGTGGCCGGGGGGATCTGGCCGCAGCGCTTGCTATTTCAATGCGCATGAATTTGTGGAGGGGTTGTAGGCTGGCCGATTGTTGACGCTGCTTACTTTGCAGAACTCTCTCGTGCTGGCCTCCCAATTTAACCCACCCCCAATCCCAGTACGAATCTTTAACTTTTACTCGAATTTTTTACCAATGTTCGGATACTAATTAAGGATCAGATTTCTAAATCAATTAAAATTAAATTGATTATCATGCATAAAAGCCCTAATTTCAGATCTTGTTTGTATCGTATGTTAAATTCAACCGGGATTTATAGGAACTGTTGCTTAGATAATAATTTATGGTAAAGCCCTAATTTCGTTTACGTTTCTTGCTGTGTAGGGAATAGATAATCATCATCATCATCAATGGCGTCTGTGGTAAAGCCCTAATTTTTTTTTTCGTTCCTATTCTTGAGAAAAAGGGGACTTACTAGGGTGGATAAACGTCAATAAGAATCAAATTTTGACACTAATCTTCATCTATATTCATTATTTGATTTCATTTAAAAATCGTAGCCGCCGCTTAAATTAAATCATTCTGACAAAAAATAACAAGAAAAATCGTCATGTAATTCAAAATTTATTTATTTTATAATTTTAACCTAAATTTTAGTTTTGCGTATTTTTGTGAAATGAATTGCGAGCGGGAGTCGTGCAGATGATTGCAAATGGCGCGTAATTTTCAGAATGCGACAATGAGAAAGGGGTAGAAGATTCCCAATTACATCATTCTCCTCTACTTTTCACCGTTATATTCCATCGTTTTCTCGGCCATTTTTTCTTTTCTAATGCGCCGCTTTCATTTTCCTCTACTTTCAGTGAGATTTGCTCCGCCGACCTCTATTTGTGGGTTTTTTTTTTCAGTATAAATAAGCAAACGTTTTCGATTACTGTGTTTGACCTGAAATTCTTTGAATTCAATTGCGTGTTGCTTTGCCACTTGATCGGTTTAGCTTTCTTGTTCATACCAGCAACATTAGGGGTTTTCGACTTGATCTAGTTAAGATCGGCGTTTTGATGCGAAAGGTTTTGAAGGAAGGTATGATTTCTTCTTTATCTTGTGTTTGATTTCTCTGTTTTTGTTTCTATTTAAACCAAAATCAATGATTACGTTCTGGATTTTCCTTTTTTTCTCTTTTTCTTTTGTTATTAGTGGGCTTCGCTTATTATAGCGTTTCAATGATCTTGCTTTATTGTCGCTGGGAATTTGTGGGTTATGCATTGGAATTTTTATTCTAACCAGATACTATGACAGTATGTTGATGCCGCCTTCATTTATGAATTACTTCATGTTCGTTTTCCCCTTTTTTATTTACTCCAATGATTGCTGTCCAGAAATAAGGTGTTAGAAATGATTTACTTTCTTCACGGTTTGATTACTTCAGACCTTGCTGCGTTGCATTTATGTATCTGAATGCTCAATTTCTTATTATTTATGGGATGCTTGCTAGGTGTCACGGTCATTGTTTATTCAAGGCGTGTATGTTGTCCATGGCCGCATGTCCGTTGCATGCCGAAACTCTTGTCTTATATCGCTTTATTGCTTTCCTTTACTGCTTTCATGATTTATAGTGTCCTATTCTATTTTCTAAGTATGTAGTGTTTCGGCAAATTCACATAAATGTTTAGTAGATCTGAAATGCCTTAGAATGTACTATAGGTTGTAAACTCCTCTCACCTAGATTTTGTATGACTGTTCGGTGAAATCACGTTTAGGCTTATCAGATCTGAATCACCTTAAAATGCACTATAACGGAATTCAACTAGTTGTCAGATTCTGCATACCCGGAAAGTTATATGCTATTTAAACCGTTTTGTTGCCTTTTGCTTATAATCATATAACGTTGCTTTCAATCTTTCTTTCAACCTTGCTTTCAAACTCCTCTTCGAAAATCTCTCTGCTCCCGTTTTCTAAAACTTTCTTTTCAAAGCGGGCCAGAGGCTTGAGCATACATTGCTCTACCATAAGCAACGCGACTCCAAATTGGGTTGACTCATTCAGTGTTGGGAGTGAGTGTTGCACAATCGCAAAAGTCCGCTGCTAAGAAAAGTGCGATTGTGACACCAGTGATGAATCTGCTGTTTTTTTAGTTCTTCCTATCAGTTTTATGTTCTCTCCCAGAAGCCTTTTTTGTTGGCTATGGCGGAAAAACCGGAATTCTTTCCAATTATGGTCAAAGAGATGGCCATATGTAATTATGTAGCCTGGGTCTTGGAGGCTACTGGATTCTTTTTGTCCTAAAAGGGATAGGGCAGTTATTCAAGAAATAGACTCCTTGATACCCTTGTTCTCTTGACTGTGCTGTATATACATATTCTCTTTCACACACTTACACATACGTTTCTTTTGCCTTTTATTTTATATGAATCACTTCTGAAGCTGATTAGAATTACCTGTTACCGTATTCAGGAAGCAGATAAATTGAGGAATCTAGAAATCACGGGAAGACAAAGTAAGCTTTTCATTATTCATCTTTTGTAATTGATACCCTTTGCTTTGTGTTCTGAAAGGGGACAATTGGTTGTCTACCTTAAAGTTTTGTCGGTAGAGCTTCTCCAAATGGAGCCTAGACAGTGTAGAGTTAGTGTTCTTGAAGCATTGATGGGCTTTGATGAGCAGCAATCTTACCACCATGCTCCAAGGCATTCTAGAGTCCTTTCTGATGGTTATTTACAAAGGGTTGCTTCGGTTCAAATCCCGAAGAAGAAGAAATCGTCCTCGAGATCTCATTCATTTAGGATGACAGCAGAAGAGCCAACAGAACGCGTTAGTTCTCTCAAAGTAGAAAATAAGTTTAGTTGCTGGGATGAGTTATGGGAACAGGAGAAGGCAGCATATATGCCACTTACAAGACACAACACCATGAATGAAGAACTCTTTTCGATAACTAAGGCGATAAAGACTTCGAACGGCATTCAAGATTTACCGATAAAGAATTATGTATTCAACCAGGCTGAAAATGGGCCGAGTGTGCCGAGTGTGCCGAAGTCTTATAACGGCACGAGATTGAAGGACAGGAAACAAGGACGGTCGCACTCGGGAGATAAACTATGCTTTTCTTCCTCTTCAGCAACTTCTTTGAAAGGTTCACATTTAGTTAATGATAAATGCAAAGATTGTCATGATTCTCGAAACGAAAAGCATATTGCTGAAGAAGAAAAAAACGATTTCCTGAAGCATGTTTGTTCGAATAAGGAACATTTGCATTCTGGTAGTCCCTTGTGCTTGAGCTTGAATGATAAAAGACTAGATCAACTCAGTAAAATCTCCCACAGATTGAGATTTGGTTCTGCTTCGACGGTGACTGCAAGATCTAGAACAAGGTGTCGATACGAGGCCCTTCGAAATACATGGTTCTTAAAGCCTGAAGGTCGTGATTCTTGGCTACGATGCAATCCATCGAGTAGACGTTCCAATAAAAAGAATGCTTCAGAACCCACCTTGAAATTAAGCTCTGAGGAGTTGAGGATTCTTCCTTGCCCTGATTCAGCAAGTGATCATGTTGACAATGATGGCTGTATGAATGGTGCTGATCAGAAGACCATAGTTGAGAAGAACAACCTTTGTGATTATCAAGAAGGTTTGGAGGAGGCTTATCAACCTAGCCCAGTTTCAGTCCTTGAACCACTTTTTCGAGAAGAAACGTTATCCAGTTCGGAATCCTCGGGCGTCAACGGTAGAGGTGACTGAACTTATTACTTTTCTCACTTACAAGTTCATGCCTTCTTAAAAGCTCCCTCCATCTCCATAACATAACATATTCTGGTTGTAGATTTGATGAAGCATCTTGAACTTCTGACATCGGACACCTCGGAGACTAACACAGAAGGGTATGATTTGTTCGTATCAAGTGACGATGATGACGTGGGACAAGGATCTATATGCAGTTCTGATGAAATTGATAACATAACAAGCACGTTCAAATTCAAAGATAGTAGAGAATTTTCATACCTAGTCGATGTCTTAAGCGAGGCAGGCTTCAACCTGGAGAAGGGTTATGTTTCATGGCACGGCGAGGAACGTCACGTGATTAGCCCCTCAGTGTTCGAGACGTTAGAGAAGAAGTTTGGGGAACAAATTTGTTGGAGGAGATCAGAAAGAGAGCTTCTTTTTGACAGAATAAATTCTGGGTTAGTAGAACTGTTTGAGTCATTTGTTGGTGTGCCAGAATGGGCAAAGCCTGTATCGAGAAGGTTTCGGTTTCGATCGTTGCTTAGCGACGAAATGATCGAGGAGGAATTATGGATCCTGCTGGATAGGCAAGAAAGGGAAGTGAAGAAGGATTTAGTAGATGAAGAGTTTGGGAAGGAGATTGGATGGATGGATCTTGGAGGTGAGATTGATAGTATATGTAGAGAAGTAGAGAGATTCTTGGTGAATGAGCTTGTTGCAGAGTTTGGTAGCATTTAAATATTTTGATTTTTTCTTTTTCTTTTTTCTTTTTCTTTAGAAAAAGAGATATATTTGTGTATAGGGAACAGTTTTGATCCAGTTGAAGTGTTTGAAGAGGATGTATTCTTTTTATTCATGAGTGGAACGAGAGTGACACATTATATTATTACTTTTATTACTTTTATACACCGAGATTTATTATTATTTTTATCTCATGTCTAGTGACTAGCTTTGTTATCATGTATTGTCGTTAGTTTCACCATTTTTAAAAGTGGGCTAGGGAGATGTTTCTCACAATCTACCCCTTTAGAGGCCCAACATTCTCGTTAGCACGTCGCTTGATGTCTGGCTCTAATAGGGATCTCACAATCTACCCCTTAGGGGCTCAACATTCTCGTTAGCACACCGCCTGATGTCTGGCTCTAATAGGGATCTCACAATCTACCCCTCAAGGGCCCAACATTCTCGTTAGCACGTCGATGTCTGGCTCTGATAGAGTTCACAATCTACCCCTTTAGGGGCTCGATAATGTCTGGCTCTAATAGAGATCTCACAATCTACCCCTTAGGGGCCCAACATGCTCGTTAGCACACCGCTTGATATCTGGCTCTGATGGGGATCTACCCTCTTAGGAGCCCAACATACTTGTTAGCACGTCGTTTGATGTCTGGCTCTGATAGGGATCTCACAATCTACCCCCTTAGGGATCCAATATACTTGTTAGCCTGATGTCTAGCTCTGATACTATTTGTCACCGTTCAAGCCCACCACTAGCAAATATTGTCGGTTTTGGCTTGTTATGTATCACCGTCAATCTCATGGGTTTTAAAATGCTTCTACTATAGAAAAGTTTTCATACCCTTGTAAGAAATGTTTAATTCTTCCTTTCAAGCGATGTGAGATCTTGCACTTTGAAACTCTAAATTTTTCGACTTTAAAAATATTTTTAAAATAGAGTAACGACTATTTTTATCCAAAACTAAGAATTATGATATTTTTTAGATTTTTTTTTAAATGTTTAAGGTATTATTTAAAATAGTTTTTATACAAAGTAGAAGTTTAAAAATATTTCTATTAATTTATGGCGGTATCAAATGAAGCCCTGGATTTATTGGGCCGGAATAGTTGAGTGGGCTTAAATCCACCCTTATTTTCAGGCTCAAAAGGGCAAATTTGGCATTTCGTAAATGGTACTTAACGCCCTTCTCTTCGAAAACCCTAGTCTTCTCAGTAGCAGCTCTTCCACCTGGTTCCCATCTTCTTTTCTAGGGTTTTGCCGAGGCGGCGTGGAGTAGAAGAGCACACGAGAAGAAATGGGTTAGTTTTCAGTCAGATCTTCTCATAAACAAAATTAAACATACTCAATTCGCTTTTGGCTCTCTAATTCTTCGAGGATAATGATGAAATTTTTGTTATTCAATTTGGTGTTTTCGGTTTGTAGCGAGGATCAAGGTTCATGAGTTGAGGCAGAAATCGAAGGCGGATCTGTTGACGCAGCTTAAGGATCTTAAGGCGGAGCTTTCTCTCCTTCGAGTCGCCAAAGTCACCGGCGGTGCCCCGAACAAGTTATCCAAAATGTAATTACTTTTTCTATTAGTTATTTTTATTTTCTCCCGTGATACGTCGTATTGTTTTGTTGACCTTGTTGTTCTGTTTGGCTGATTTTGCAGCAAGGTAGTGAGATTGTCGATTGCTCAAGTCCTGACAGTAATTTCCCAGAAGCAGAAGGCTGCATTGAGGGAAGCTTACAAGAAGAAGAAGCTCCTGCCTCTGGATCTGCGCCCAAAGAAGACGAGGGCCATTCGTCGAAGGCTCACCAAGCACCAAGTAATTGTTTCATCTTGATCTTACTGTCTTTCTTCCCTTTAATTTCAGTACAGCGTAATTTTGTGTGTTCGTCTCTTACTGTTTTCTGGATTTTATTCTTAAATGTTGACAATGTCTGTGCATGATACCTGTTGAGATTTTCTACGTTGCCAAAAAAAAAAAGTTTAAAACTACTTGTTGCCTATTGGTTTGGATGAGAAACAGTAAAGAATTGGTATGGGAAGGAAATGCTATTAAACTTATACAAGATTAGTAGATGGGTTTTTTGTTAGTTTCAAAATCTTGATATCTGAAGTTGAAGCAAGTATTTTAGGTCCTGCTTGATAACAATTTCATTTCTAATCATGGTTTTGGAATTGAGTTTGTTTCCTCTCAATTTCATTGCAAGAAAACATTTGAATTCTTACCCCAATTTAAGAACAAAGTTCTAAAAACTTTTTGTTGCCAGAGATTATACTTAAATTTTCAAAACACAGAGTGGATAACAAACTAACAAACTAAGTATAGGAATTACCTCTCGTTTTATAAGCTTAATTGGCTAAAACCAAAGTCAAATAAGTAAATGGTTATCAAATGAAGCCTTCATTAATTAAAATTATGATTTCTAAACCAAGTATTCAAGTAATGCTGCAGAATTGGTTAGGTATTTGGATTATACCATCTGATTCCATTTCTAATCACTTTCTTGATGCAATTGTAATGCTGCGAACCATTTCTTTCATGGTTTAATCAATTTTGTTGAATGGTTCCATTGTATGATGCAGGCGTCTTTGAAAACAGAGAGAGAGAAGAAGAAGGAGATGTACTATCCATTGAGGAAATATGCTATTAAGGTGTAGTAATATTCGGTAGTCATTTGATTATGCATCGGCAGACCAATTTTGTTGACAAGTTTTGTCTCGTATTCTTGATAAGCTTATGTCTGATTCTCTTGGGGCTTTCCACCCTAAACCAAGCTGTTCTATTTTCATTGACAATTATATATTTGAGAGTTTGGCGTTTTTTCTTCATGATTTTTGAACTTATTTTTAAGTGCATTCTACTTCATTCTTCTCCAAATTTCCATGACATTATTTCCACTCAACCCACCTAATAAGCCAAGTTGATCTTTTCTATTGTTTTCTATGAGATGAAGGTTTTTGAAATCATATTCTCTTCTGAAATTTCTCGAATCGAGAGATCCATGAATCTATTCCATTAATCAGGATTCTAATGCACGCTGATACAAATGGTCTAATGAGAGCAAGAATTTTTAGTAACGTTTCAAAATGAAGCCAAGTTGATCTTTTCTATTGTCTTCTCTCGAAGATTTTTGAAACCATATTCTATTCTGATTTCTTGAAAGATTTGTGTATCATGGTCCTAATGCATTTGAAAGTTATGAAAGTTGTCACTATTGGCCACAATAACTTCTGAAAAGGTTGGAAGTGATGTTTGACTGTAAGTGTGAATGTATGTATATCCAATAGCTTAATAGTATTTTGATAGGTATATGAATTTTTATATTATTCTATGTGATATAAGTCCCGATATTTGATAATTTTAAAAATTTTATGGAATTATATACACCATTTGAATTTATTTATTTTGTTTTTATTTTTTTAGTCTAAAAGAAATTTAGTATCACTCCCTCAAATTAAGTATGCTTTTTTGGAAGTGCTCCACGGATGGATTTGTTCTCAAGTTATGTAATTTTAATTTGTTTAAAGAATTTTTTTTTTATTAACTTTTTTTCAAATTTATTAAAAATAGTATTAACACTTTTAATTACAAATTATTTTTAGTAGGTGTATAGTTAGACTTTGGTTTGATTTATCAAAAAAGTTGAGGATCACGTGCTTAATTACCTCATATGGTCCACATTGCATGTATGAACAACTTTCCAAGATGCTTCTTGGTATCCACCTTTTTTTCCTTTTCTAAAAAGTAATAATAATTTAAACTATTAAACTTTCTATGTTTCCAACTCCCCACCAAAAATAAATAAATAATAATAATAATACAAACAAAATCAATCTAATCTAGAAGTCTGTTTTACTCCTAAATCTACCTCTTTAACACCAGACTATTGAGAAGTTACCTAATCAAAATTTAAGAGAACCACTCATCTATTTACAATATGGAAATAGGAAATGAATAAATTATTAAATTGAGTATAAAAATTAAGTTAAAAGAATATTTTATTGGATAAAGAACTGTCTCTTATTTATACATAAGATTCCCAGCCTCATTCATATATAGAATATTTAAGTCTCATACAAAATCAAACTTATTATTAAAATGAAATAAAATTTATAACATAAATCTCAAAAAAAAAAAAAAAAAAAAACGTTTTTGAAAACATTATATAAACAAATTAAAACTTTCTTGGGAAATCAACAATAAATAAATAAAAAGCCGCGGATAAAATGCTTTCGCATGTCGTATACCTTTCCGCCCCATTTGTTCTTTCCTTTACATTTTATTCGGCGACTTAAAGCAACCAAAAACCAATATCGATATTAAATATTTGAGTGCCACAACTAAATACAAACACCTTAATTTAATCATTCATATAATAATAATTAATATTTTTAAATCACGATTTAGATAATTCCAAGAGGAAAAATATAATTTATGTTCATAACCCATAATTTTTTTTAAGTTAAAATATTATTTTTAATATTTTAAAACTAATTTAAGCTAAATAATAATAATAGAAAGATTAATATATTATAATTTAAAAAATTTGAAAAAGTATATAAACGGGAATAAGTTTTAGATATAATAAATAAAATTATATTTTAAAGACTGATCTCCATATTAAGTATTTTTTATTAATTCAATAATAATAATAATAATTTTTAGGAATAAAAAAAATGAAAAAGAATATGATGGCGATAATTCCACTAACCGGCAACCGGCAACCGGCAAAGTTTTTCGCGGCAACCACTGCAACGAGTGGTACGACGAAGAACAGTAGAGTTGAAAGAAATGGACGTTTTATTGTATTTTATGAAAAGAAAAAAAAAAACTAAATTCTTCGGTTGATTTCCAAGCGCTTTCCTCTGGTCCCATTTTTTCCTCGTAAGAAAAAAGAACTGAATTCTTCGACTTCATTTCCAAGAGCTTTCCTCTTGTCTCATTTTTCCTCGTCGATTGTTTTTATCTGAATTTTTTTCTTTTACTTTATCAGAAGTAATTTCTCTCTCTAATTTCGCGGTTGGAATCTGAGCTCTCAAATCCGCTATTAAAGATTTGGAGGAGGCCAATCTCTTGAGCTTCTTGTTGGCTCTCGTTTGAGATGGGCAGTTCTTCAACTCAAGGTGACTATACTATTTTGGAATTTGTTTTTTGTGATTTAGTTTTTGTTTTTGTTTTTTGAGAATTGTTCTTATGAGGATTTTTGTGAGGCGGGGAGTGATTTCGTTTGTTTTCTGGATTTTTGCAGTGGTAGTGGATGGCGATAAAGGTTTAGAGAAGGAGATTTTGAGTCTATCGTCGAATCAAAACCCTATGGCTGAGCTATCGCGGACTCCATCTCCGTCGTCGACTGCGACGGCTCCGGCTCTGGTTCTATCCAATTCAGGGAAGCGGATAGACCAAGCGGGGAAGAAGAAATACGTGAAGCAAGTAACTGGACGGCACAACGACACCGAACTTCATCTGGCGGCGCAGCGGGGAGATCTGGCCGCCGTGAAGCAGATTCTCGGTGATATTGATTCACAGATGGTGCGAAATCTCAGTGGCGCCGATTTTGATGCGGAGGTTGCTGAGGTCCGATCGTTAGTAGTGAACGAGGTCAATGAATTGGGCGAAACAGCTCTGTTCACTGCCGCAGAGAGAGGGCACATAGAAGTCGTCAAGGAGCTATTGAAGTATTCCAATAAAGAGACTCTTACGACGAAGAACAGGTCTGCTTTCGATCCGTTGCATATAGCTGCAAGTCAAGGACACCATGGTAAGGATCTCGATCTCAACTTCTGCTCCGTAATGAATGCCCTAGGCTTAGATTTCATCTTCTCCACTTGGAAATTTTGGGGAAATATTGATCATATGTTAATTTGAATTGTAGCAATTGTCCAAGTGCTTCTTGATCATGAACCTTCTCTAAGCAAAACAATTGGACCGTCGAATGCGACTCCACTCATTACTGCTGCAGCACGGGGCCACACAGCCGTAGTTGAGGAATTGCTTAACAAAGATCATAGCCTACTAGAGATTTGTAGGTCTAATGGTAAAAATGCATTGCATTTTGCTGTGCGCTCTGGTCATCCTGAAATTGTAAAACTATTACTCAGCAAAGATCCACAGTTAGCACGAAGAAATGACAAGAAGGGCCAAACTGCACTGCACATGGCTGTCAAAGGGCAGAGGCGTGATGTCGTGAAGTTGCTCCTTGATGCAGATCCTGCCATTGTAATGCTTCCTGATAAATTTGGTAACACCGCGCTGCACGTCGCCACGAGGAAGAAGCGTGTGGAGGTAGTTTCACTCGATCACCTTTGTCGATTTTAGTTTGTTCATATTCTTAGTTCTTGATAACTTATATACCTTTTGAAACTCTCTTATATAAATCCTTTTAAGGGACAATCTGGCATACTAGCACTGAAATGAATACGAGATGTTTGGAAATAAGATTGTTGGGGATGAGACGTGGTTCGAGTATATAGTACTTATATAGTACTTAATAGGTTTGGAATACTTGAGAAAGTAGATAACAAAACAAAAAAACTCCGGAAAAATAGTGTGTTTGAGGTTAATTTTAAAAAACCAAACACCAAATAGCTATTAGACGGGGTCTTAGGACTGAGAATTTTGGGAATAGGATTGTTGGTAACTAGGTTCAATTGTTTTGATTGTACATTTCTATGAAATCCCACATCGGTTGGAGAGGGGAACGAAACATCCTTATAAAGGCGTGAAAATCTCTTCCTAATAGACGCGTTTTAAAAACCGTGAGGCTGATAGCAATATATAACGAGTCAAAGCGGACAATATCTGTTAAAGGTGTGCTAGTGAGGACGCTGGCCCCTAAGGGGGTGGATTGTGAGATCTCACGTCATTTGGAGAGGGGAACAAAGCATTTATTATAAGGGTGTGGAAACTTCTTCCTAACAGACGCGTTTTAAAAACCGTGAGGCTGACGGCGATACGTAATAGGTCAAAGCGGACAACATCTGTTAGTGGTGGGCTTGGGCCGTTACAAGTTCTAACCGGTTGTTTGCATATCCTACTTCCCTTTTATGAATGATAGTTTTATTGTATGGAATGAGATTCTTGCGTTATGAATGTACACTAAAGGACCCTCTTAATACTCATCCTTCCCTTAAATTTTGCAGATAGTGCAGGAGCTATTGCTCCTCCCAGACACCAACGTGAATGCTCTAACCAGGGATCACAAAACTGCTTTTGACATAGCTGAGGAGCTTCCTCTTTCAGAAGAATCATCAGAAATTAAGGACTGTCTGTCTCGTTACGGCGCTGTTCGAGCCAACGAACTAAACCAACCAAGAGACGAGTTGCGGAACACGGTGACTCAAATCAAGAAAGATGTTCATACCCAGCTTGAACAAACCCGAAAAACAAACAAAAATGTGCATAACATTTCTAAAGAGCTCAGAAAGCTGCACAGGGAAGGAATCAACAATGCAACCAATTCAGTAACTGTGGTGGCTGTGCTTTTTGCAACAGTTGCTTTTGCAGCCATCTTTACGGTGCCTGGTGGCGACACGGATCAAGGAACAGCTGTTGTCGTACGCTCTAATTCTTTCAAGATCTTCTTCATCTTCAACGCAATCGCATTGTTTACCTCGTTGGCAGTCGTGGTTGTGCAGATTACGTTAGTTAGAGGTGAGACAAAAGCAGAAAGACGAGTCGTGGTGATCATAAATAAACTCATGTGGCTGGCTTCTGTTTGTACTTCGGTCGCTTTCATGGCGTCGTCTTACATCGTGGTTGGCCGTAAAAATCGATGGGCTGCAGTTGTGATCACAGTGGTTGGAGGTGTGATTATGGCGGGTGTTCTTGGCACCATGACCTACTATGTTGTGAAATCTAAGAGAAGTCGATCCATCAGAAAGAAGGAAAAGAGTAATAGACGGAGTGGCTCAAACTCATGGCATCACTCTGACTTCTCAAATTCAGAAGTTGATCGAATTTACGCTCTCTAGAATTCCAAGTCTTTGGTTTTGCTCAACTCTTTGTATGTATGTATGTATGCGCATATGCATAAGCTCAATTCTCTTTCAATTAGATTCATAATTTTTTCGTACCACTTTATACTAACTATACATCTAAATCTATTGGTACGGGTAGAGATGTTCACGGGAAGGGACAAGACGGGAAAGCTCGATTTTAAAATTACAACCGAGTTTTCTACCCTTAATCTCCCGTCCATACCTTGCATCTTTTATCTTTTTCTCATTCTTGCCCGTGTAACTTTTGCTTGCCACTTTTTCTCATTCGTACCACTTTTTCTCATTTTTCTCATTAGTGAGAAGAATATTATCTCGATTGGTACGAAACATTTTAGAAAGCCAAAGCAAAGTCATTCAAAGTGAATAGATATCAGAGCCTCGGATGTGTAGTCAAAAAGTGAGTAATGTGTTAGAACAAATTTAGCTCCGAAGCTAAATTAAAATATTAGTAAAAAATGATTGAATATTTGCTGTAATAATATGGGTGGGCATATAAAACCAGAATTTATCCTTAATTGGATTGTTACAGCTCTAAGTATCCAGTGATTATTGGACACCATCCTTTCTACCTAACCATGGGCGCCTCACAGTACGAAAAATACGGGGCTGTGCTTTCTCCACGTGTTCTGCACGTGATCGCTCCACATCCTATAAATACACTTAAACCTCTCCGCTCTACCCACTTCACTCCCCCATTAGATCTCTTGTGGACGGACTTGACTAAGGGTTTCAATGGCGTCGGTGTCTGATCTCAACGGAATTCAAGTTGAGAACGTGAAATTTCCGGAGCAAATCAAGCCTCCGGCCTCTGCTAAGACTCTATTCCTCGGCGGTGCAGGTCAGATTCCACGGCTGTGCGCGATTGAATGTGTTTGTTTGTTTGTTTGTTTTTCGCTTATGTTTTCCTTTTCCTTCTCCTTATAAGAATGTGCTTTTGGAAAAACTGTACAGGAGTTAGGGAGTTGGAGATCGAAGGGAACTCCGTGAAATTTACTGCGATCGGCGTTTACTTGGAGAAGGATGCTTTGCCATTGCTTGCCGGTAAGTGGAAAGGGAAGAGTGCGGCGGAGTTGATGGATTCCGATGAGTTCTTCAGGGACATTGTCACTGGTGAGTAACTGCTTTTCTTTTTTAATTTCTTATAATCCGTACTTGAGAAGTTAGAGATGACTGTTAGATTTCCGCCGTTCCGGCTCCCGGACGTTACCGGTGTTCCGGTGACTTGAGTTTTGACTTGCCAGATCGTTGATTGTGAAATAAAATTGTTAATGTGGACGAATAGAATGATATATATTCACGCGAATTTCCGATTTGTAAGATCAAACGAACAATACGACAATTTGTCTGCCAAATTGATTGAATAGGATCAAGAAGAGTTCAATCGGTGCGGTCCTTTCTCAAATAAATAAATTTAGATTAAATTTCAAGTTAGCATATGGTTGTTTTGGTTCTCTTTTATGTTTTGTGTAAACAAATTACATATTGTTGGCGTTGAACTTGGAAATTCAGGTCCTTCCGAGAAATTCACAAATGTTACAATGATACGGCCACTTACGGGTCAGCAATACGCGGAGAAAGTTGCAGAGAACTGTGAAGCAGCTTGGAAATCCATGGGAATGTATACTGAGGAAGGAGCCGAAGCCATTAAAAAGTTCATTGATGCCTTCAAGAACGAAACGTTCCCTGCTGGCTCTTCCATTCTTTTCACCCACTTGCCTCCAAACACTTTATCGGTTAGTTCCATTGTTTTAATGATAGGATCAACAAGTAGTAAGTAAGATCAATAACTTGGATGAGATTATGTTAACAGAGTATTATGATAGGATCAACAAGTAGTAAGTAAGATTAAAGATTAAGGATTAAGATTAAAAGAGTGATTGTTGGTGGGTGATGCAGATAAGCTTCTCAAAGGATGGGAGCATTCCTGAACAAAAAGAAGGGATGGCGACAATAGAGAGCAAGCTGCTATCTGAATCTGTATTGGCGTCCATTGTTTGTAAGGATGGAGTTTCACCAGCGGCTAGGCTTAGTTTGGCTACCAGATTCTCCCAATTGTCGAACAACGTTTAAACCAAGCACAGCCTCCCACAATTTGAATAACCTCTTGGAACCAAACCCCGACCATATCAGAATAACAGACCCCTCCTCTTCCCTCTCCACAGTTTTTGTTTTTGTTTCTTTTCCTTCTCTCTATCTCCAAAATATTATAAGAAATAAACTATAATTTAGCCTCTCTCTCTCTCTCTCTCTCTCTCTCTTGTTGCTATAATATATATTGTTTAACTTATATTCCTAATTTTTTTTTTTAACTCAACTAATAATTAAATTGAGTGAAATCTACTCAGATGGACGGTTATACCTTCTTGGCCAAAGCCAACAATATCTATTAGTAGTGGGTTTGAATTGTTACAAATGTTATCAGAGCCAGTCACTTGGACGGTGTAAGACACTGGTCATCCATATAAAAGGTTTAAGATGTGTAAACCTTGAGGGGAACTTAGAAGGAAAAGTCCGAAAAAAACAATATTTGTTAACGTTAAGTTTGGGCGTTACAAATGGTGTTGGAGCCGTTAGATTTGTGCCAGCAAGGACGTTAGTCGATGTGAGATCCCATCTTGATTGAAGAGGGAAACGAAGCATTCTTATAAGGGCGTGTAAAACTCGAAAATATTAGAATTTAAATTTACTTATGGTTTTGTTGGTGTAAATTGAAATCCAAACCAAATCACCATCGATCATAGAGTTATTCACCAACTCCATTTCAGCAACTCCCATTTCCTTCACCCTAATATATATTACCCTAAACCCCATCAACATTCCCATAAAACACACAACATCTATTCCCTCTTCCTTAAACCCTCCTCTCATGGACTCCCACAACCTTCTCCCTTTCTTAACTAAACCTTTACCCTGCCTTCTGCTGCTCTGCTTCATGTGTTTCTCTGCCAACTCGGCCAGACTTCTCGACGAGCAGCCACAAGTCTCGGGAAGTACTCAAGCTGCGTCGAATGTCGTCCCGACGCTGGTTGGCAATCCGGGGGGTGGAACTACTGCATCTTCAACAACTCTACCTAGTTCGGGCGCGATGTCGGTTGGTAACCTGGGGCAAGGAGCTATTACACCTTCAACAACTCTACCTAGTTCGGGCGGGACGTCGGTTGGAAATGTGGGGCAAGGGGCTACTACACCTTCAGCAACTCTACCTAGTTCAGGGGGGATTCAAGATGATCACCATACCTTTACCTTCTTCATGCATGACATCCTTGGTGGTTCGAATCCCTCGGCTCGGGCGGTTACCGGGGCGGTTAACAATCCAGCCCTCAACGGCCAGCTTCCGTTTGCCAAACCCAATGGAGCCGTTTTATCAGTTGGTAATGGTGTTCCTCAAAGCAATGGAAACACTGGTCTAATTAACAACAACAACCTCCCCTTTCTGATTGGACTCGGCGGAGCTACATCGCCATTGTTGCAGAACAATAACGGTGGCGGGAACAACTTCAATGGCGCGTCGAGCTTTCCATCTGTTAACGCAGGGCAGCTCCCGTCCGGTGTATCGGTACAGCAGCTCATGTTTGGCACAATGACCGTGATCGACGACGAGCTCACAGAAGGACACGAGCTCGGTTCTGGCTTGATTGGAAAAGCTCAAGGATTCTATGTCGTGAGCTCGGAAGATGGAAACAGTCAAACAATGGCATTCACAACTATGTTTACGAGTGGCCATTACGTCGACAGCCTAAGCTTCTTCGGCGTCCATCGGACCGCGGTGTCGGAATCTCACTTGGCCATCATGGGAGGCACCGGAAAATATGTAAATGCAAAAGGGTATGCCAACGTGAAGACTCTTCCAGGCACCAACCAGCATGAAACTGATGGGGTTGAAACTTTGCTGCAGTTCACTGTTTACATCAGTTACTAAAAATGCTGTTGTTTTATCATCTCATCTATCCTTCACTGCCAATCTGTTTGAATTCTCTGTCTGTTTTTGAATTTCTGGTTTGCAATGAAATCTTATATACCCAAATTATGTACCTACTTTGTAATGGCTCAAGTCCACCGTTAGCTGATATTGTCTTTTTTGAGCTTCCCCTTCCGTAGTTCCTCTCAAGGTTTTAAAACGTGTTTGATAGGAAAAGATTTCCACACTCTTCTAATAAATGTTTCGTTCCATTATTCATGTGTGATTTCACAATCCACCCCACTTGGTAGCCCAGCGTTCTCATTGGTACACCGCATGATGCCTGACTTTGATATCATTTATAACAGCCTACGTTCACTGCCAAGATCCCTAGCCGTTGGAGAGAGAACTCAATATTCTTTATAAGGGTGTGAAAACCTCTTCCGGACATACATGTTTTAAAACAGTTAGGCTGATTACTTATCGCTCCACCGCTAAGATCCCTAGCCGTTGGAGAGAAAATTGAGTAGTCTCGTTTTAAAACGATGAAGCTGATTACTATATATAATTGACCAAAATAGACAATATGGAGTGAATTTGTGAATTTGAACACTTTAATCTTGAAGTTAGTCATCCCTTCCAAAGAATTTAGGATGAAAATTATAAATAAAAAATAAGAATATATTGGGTTTAACAACAGTTATTTCAGTGCTTCACAAGCCTTAAAATGGGACGAAAAATTTAAGGAAAAAAGTGAAAGAAACGCATAAAAAGCATTTCGAAGAATTAAAACTCATTTGAATATTCCTTCCAACTAAACAAATAATAAAAATCCGATTATAAATTTTGTTCATCTTCTCTTGTTCTTGCTTCCAATGAGGAGCGAGAAGTAGAACAGAATCCTGAACAAGAATCCCCACGCCACAGTCACCAGCAAGCAATTCCACTTACTCAAATCCATCACTCCCTGCTGTTGAAGAATGTCAGAACCCGTCGTCAAGCAAGTGGATCTCGTTATCTTCATCCCTAAAGTGTTGCTCAGATTCTCCAGAAGCTTCAATTTCATGGCGGTCGGCACGAGTCCCAGCGGCGTGTTGTCGAAAATCTGCACGCCTCTCACGAAGCATTTCGCCGGATTGTCGAATTCGTTCTGTAAAACGGCTTCATACGGATACTTGACCAGAGAAAGGTAATGGAACCAGATCCAGTAACCTGGAATTCGTTCGCGTGTGATGAAGAATCCACTGAAGAGAAGGAAGTAAGCTAAAATTGCGACGACAATGGTGTAGCCAAGCATTACATGAGGAACTACTCCCGAGAGAAAAGTGACGAATGAACTTCCGGCCCAGAACGCAGCAAAAATGATCAGAAAGTAGAACAAGAAACCTGAAATTCCACCGTCCAGTCCGACGGCCCAAAACGTCGTTGCTGCGAAAGCTAAGGAAAGGAAGATCAGCGCCGGCAAGGCTACCAGAGAGTGAGAGAGGACGTAGGAGGATCTCCGATATGCGTTATAGGCTGTTTCTCTCATGAAAATGTAACGTTCTTGCAGAAACACAGGAAGAGCATCTGCGCAGGTGTAGAAGGTTGTAGACATGGCGAAAGCGAAGAACCCTAACCGTTCTTGAACTCCTTTTGGTGAGTTATCGAGTTGCCAAAACATGGTAGCGAGGATGAAACCGGTGACGAGAACGGCGCCGAGTCGAATTCCGAAAAGCTCCGGCATACGGCGGGAGTTTAGTACAGATCGTTTTGATAAAACCGCCATTTCTATCCAAAATGGATTTGCGAAGGTCGGAACCATGGAGTTAGGGCTCGCGTCGTTGTTGGTTGCGCCGGAGACTAACTTGCCTCGTGAAATGCTCGCACTGATTGCTTCTTTTAACGATATACTCTGGTGATCCGACTCTGATTTTGAAATGTTCTGCATACTCTGCCATGATTTGTGGAATTCAACCAAGCTCTTGGTTCCTTCCGGAGATCCTTCGAGCTCTCGAATCCGATCGAGCGCGAATTCAGTCCGGTTTTCATTTTCTGGAATCGGATGGCCAAACTCTGCAAAATACTGAGGAAGATTGGCAGGGGAGCCACTGTAAACGGTTTGTCCGCGAGAGAGAAACAATAATCGATCTAGCAATCCGAGAATTCGATAACTCGGCTGGTGTACGGACATAACGACAATGCTGCCGCTCTGAGCAATCCTCTGTAGAACTTTCACCACCATGAATGCACTAGTTGAATCGAGTCCAGATGTAGGCTCGTCGAGGAAAAGGATGATCGGATCGTGGATTATGTCGATTCCGATCGAGACTCGCCGCCGCTCTCCCCCGGAGACGCCGCGGTGTCCTTCGTCTCCGATGATGGTTTTCGCCGCGTTCCGCAGCCCTAACTGGTCAATCAACGCCTGAACCCGCAGTTTCTTCTTCGATTTCGAAAGCGTTCGAGGCAATCGAAACTCAGCCGAAAACATTAGAGTTTCTTCCACTGTGAGCATCGGGAAGAGCAAATCATCCTGCATAACATAAGCAGAGATCACCTTCAACAATCTGGATTCCAACACCTCGCTATTTAAAGTCACCGTTCCTTTCAAGCTTCCTTTCGCAATCCTATTAGCCAGTGCATCAATCAACGTCGATTTCCCCGAGCCACTCGCTCCGAGAACGGCCATAATCTCACCCTCTCGAGCCTCGCCAGAGATGTTGTTTAACAGAGTCTTCGTTTTCATAAATAAGCTGCCGTCTACGACTGTCTTGTCTGTCGGAGAACCACCAAGTGTGTTCCCTCGTTGAAAAACCGACGAAAAACTAATTTTCCGGCGAACTTTGACACTGTATGTGAGGTTGTTGAAGGAGAGCACGAAAGGCAAGGACCTCGTCTCCAACGTCTTGCCGTTCATGTCCACCACCTGATGCACCTGTTATACAACATAACTAAAAATTAATTAATTAAATTAAATTTACCCTAATCCTTCCGTTATTGGAAGCTCTTATCCAAAGTTTTTAAAAAGCTTTAGGCTCCGTAAATGTTTTTTACATTTTTATAAAAAATGTTTAGTTTTGATACTGTTTGTAACACATATTGTCATTTTTAGACTTTCCTTTCTGACTTTCTTCAATGTTATAAAAACGTGTCTGTTAGAAAGAAGTTTCCACGCCCTTATAAAGAATGTTTCGTTATTCTCCCCAACCATTGTGCGATCTCATAAAACCTCACTCATGTTCTAGCATTGACTCGACCCCAAAGTCTTCTAACGAATGAAGTGCCAAGAAATTAAAAATATATTAACCGACATGCTCGAGCTTTTGAATTTAGTATAGTTATTCAACACATACCGGAGTCTCGTTCTCATCTCCTGCCGCCTCCCTTCGTACATCGCCGACTCGCTTCAAAAGCTCACCAAGTGAAGGAGAAAAACTAGCAAAAGAGCGTGGGCGATCATGCAATTCCGTATAGTTGAAAAACCCAACCGTATCTCTAGCAGGTGACATATTCTCTACCATGATTACCCCTACGAAAAAGCTTACGAGATCGTTCTTCTTATAACCTCTCGAAATTCCGGTTCAATATACTTATATACCTAAATTTTGGGAAGTGGATTTCCAAATATTTGGCTTTCTCTATAACCATACAAGTACAATAAAAGCTGATATAAAGAGAAGAGATGTGAGGGTTGGAGAGCGTGGTTACACATTTAGGTCAGAGTTGGAACTTTTTCCACTCATAACAGACAAATGGGGTTGTGACACGTGTAATATTTCACACTTTATTCTTGTAAATTTAGGTTGGGCGTTGATCTACTTTGTTAAGTGAAATAATTTTAAGGATTCAGCTCTGCCCGGGCTGACCGCTGTTTGGATGCCAACGCAAAAAAATTAAGAAGGGAAGAAAATTTGAGAACCCATAAAAAGGAGATTTCTTGGAAGTTTGAGCGCGGCAGGTAAGTTTAGCAAACTTCTTAAATTAAATATTTATCCCTTTTATTGCTGAAACTTGTAATTTATTAAAAAATAACAATTTTTTTTTTAATTTTATAAAAACAGCTACATTTTGTTCATAAAGTTTTGAAGTTATTTATAATTAAATTAGAACTCATTCCGATGCGACTAAGCTCCACGTGGGCACAAAAACGAAAATGTTTATTAGCCATAGTCTATTACTTATACAAGAGGGTGACTCGAGATTAGAAAGAGACTGAGCAACAAATTTTTTACCTCGTTTTGAAAGAAGGGTCGACAGTACATTAAGACGGTAGACTTGAAGGCCGTTTATGGCTTGAAACCCGAACTTTCCATAGGGGTCTATCCTTGTTGAGAGGGGAGGACTATTCATAACCGAAAATTTTCTTCATTCATATAAGATTGTTCGGGTGATACCAGAAGCAAACCCAAATGGAAGATAACGTAGCATTACGAAAGGGAGCGAAAATCTCGATATTTTTATTTATTTATTTATAAATAAATAAAAGCTTATATTAAGTCAAATTTAACCTATAATAATAATAATAATAATAATAATTACAATATATATATATATATAAAAGTGGTTGAAAATATTGTTGGGCTACCGAGGGGATGGGGCAGCCCTCTAAAATTGAAGAATTCCAAAGTCAAAATCAATGGAAACGTCAACGTTATCTTTCTGTTACATCGACCACATGCTTCCCAAATACTGTCCGTTACGTTTCTTCAACCTTTTTCAGTTTTTTTTTTTTTCTTTTTCTTTTCACCTAATTTTCAATACTAAAAAAATACATTTTTTTAGAATTATTGTTTTTTTTATCATGAAAAATTGCAAAATTGTATAAGTTTATCCATTTTTTAATTTAATTTAATTTATTATCATTTTCGACAACTTGAGACCGGTTTAAATTAATTTAATTTTTTAAAAATATTTTATTATCTAAAAATTTATAACATGTTTTCAATTATTAAATTTAGAGAAAATTTGATTTTTTTTTAGATTTTTGTCAAAATTTATTCCACTTTCTTCAATCACTAACGGGCCGGATGTAGAGTCCCATCTAAATTGGGTTGAATCTATTTGGGCCTAAGTGGGCCTTGGCCCATTAGACCACCAATAATTTCCAGTCCTACCCTTTATATTCTCCAATAATTTGCTTCCTCTTCGTCGTCTGCTCGTTGATTTTGGTTTCATAGTTGTAAACGCTTATGTGATCAGTTTCATTCTTGTGTACTCTCATCGATCTGAAAAGCTCGTAGGAATCTGATTTCTGGTATGAATTTTGCATCTCTGCCTTAAGAACACAAATTTTCCACGAATCGAACGAAGAAGATACGTTGATTTGTTAGGTTTCTGTTTTTTTTCTTTATAAATCGAAGCAGAGGTAGGGTTTTGGGTTGTTGAGCTGCGAAAAGTTGTTGGAGCTTTCTGAAAATTAAATTGGATGTAATTTCGATGTTTAGCTGGTCGAACGCGAATATATCTGACTAAGACGAACAGATTGATTGAAGATCGAAAATTATATTAAGCTTCTGAGATCTCGGAAACTTGGTTGTACCCGAAGTGAAGAGATTTTTTCATTATTTCTTGTTGTTTCTGTAAATAGAATGTCGTACTCGTTTCTTCTTTTGTGGTTGTAATTTTTCTCATTATCTATTCATTTGGCAGGTTGGGTTTAAGCGTACTGTCATGTCAACTAGTGATTATAATGCAATTGTTCCTATCAAGAAGAGGAGGTTTCCTTTAATCCAATCTCCTCCGCCCAAAGAAATATCTTCTCTTCCATTAGTAGATGATAACATAGCAAAAGTAGACGAGCCTTGCGTATCAGATGGTCCAACAGTTTCCAATTCTAGTACAATCACAACTTCTGAATTTTCAGAAAAGAAGATTTCATTTTCTGAGGATGGTAAACGGAAATCTGATTTATGCAACATGAATATGGTCCAAAGAATTATTGGACCTTCCAGAGTCGAGTTTCAGGAAAATGATGCGTGTTCTGCTGGCTGCGTGGAAAATAAAGAAACATGTATGGTGAATGAAAATCATGCGCTTGTTCTGCATGAGAAACCAGAGTTCAAGTTACCACATTCTGATGCTAACTCTAACCCTGGACTTTGTGCCGAAAAGGAAAGTGATGAGGTTGACAGAAAACAACTTGATAGATTAGAGTTTTCAACTTCTTTAGCGAAAAAAGAAGCCGAATTATCAGTTGGTTCGAAGGAACATCTTGTTCCAGACTCGGTTCTTGAAGGGAGTGACTTGAAATCTCTGAAGCAGATTAATTTAGAACCAGTGTTATTGAACTTAAGTTTAAGCAAGGAAGGAAGTCTCGATCAGTGTCTCACTGTAAATGTTGGGTCTAGTTATGATGGTTCTATTCAGGAGTCAAATAGGGAAAATTGGGATCTAAATACCTCGATGGAGTTTTGGGAAGGCTGTTCAAGTGGCGATCCTCCCGAGCATGTTCCAGCTGTTCAGACAAACACAATTGTCACTACACACAGATTCTCAACAGAAATGGTTAATACTGATACTCTGTCAGGAAAGCTAACTCCTTTAGATGACAGTGATCATCTTCATCTAAGTCTTAGTTCATCAGATCATAGGCATGTAATAAGTCAGGAACAAAGTTCATTTGCCAAGTTAGGCTTTAGGAAAACAAGTCCTTCTCTAAGCTCAACAGGAAGAGGTTTGCAGTTTGATGATCTTAATGGTGCACTAAAAGTCGTAAAGCCAGAGCCATTTGTTGAGGCTTCCAAACTCATGTCTAAAAGTGATGAAGTTAATGTGCTGGGATTATCAGACAGTGCTATTGTGAAGCGCGAATTTCTTCAAATTCCCAATGCTTCAGATGTTTATATACCAATGAACCCAGTTAAGGCCAAATCTGTTAACTCTGAATCAAATTACGAAAGCAAACAGGAAGCACTCAAAACATTAGGTGGTAGATTAGATTTGGTAGCTAAGCAAGTTCTTCCAGAGGTAGATAGTTCTTGTCCTGCACCGATGCCTTTTGTGGCAGAGATGACTGAAGCAGCTGGAAACTCTTGTTCAACTGATTTGATCACAGATGGAGACATGTCAAACCATCCAGAATTGCAAACTCCTACTAAAGAACATCTTAATTTGAAAGTGCACGAAGGAGCATATTGTTGTGGTGGTGAACTCGTCGATTCAGAAATGACTGATATAAGTAAGGATCCAGGTTCCAAAGATTCCAATGGTCCTATTATAAAGCCTATAGCAATGCCTAGAAATCCTTCTCCTACAAATGATTCAATTATAGAGGCAAACATGTCGAGCCCTTCCGAATTACATACTCCAACTACAGGACCTCTTAATATGAAAGTGCACCAAGCGGGATATGGCTGTGATGGTGGACTTGTGAATTCGGTAATGACAGATGTAAGTAAGGATACATGTTCCAAAGATTCCAGTAGTTCTGTTATAAAACCAGTCATTGTTGAAGATGAAAATCAGAATAACCCGCTCTGGCGTCCTTTTACACACACGAATGAGCAGTGCTCTAGTTTGCAGGGAGGTGAGGAAAGTTCTGTAAATGATGAGGAAAAGATCAGTCTATCAGCTGATTTATTAGAAGAAGATCCATATAGTTCTGAATATGAATCAGATGGTAAGCTTGATGTAAATGAGGCCATGGATACAGTTGATAATGATATAGAAGAAGATTACGAAGATGGAGAGGTTCGGGAACCGACATTGACGACTCAAGTAGAAAGCAGTATATGCGAGACGAAAAAAGTAAAAATTTTTGATCATGGTGATTCTAGCAATGGACTGCCTGGTTCTGATTGTTGTTCCTCCTTGGTTTCTGTTAAGCAGGAAAATAAATTAGAAATCCTCGATGTTAAACGAGAAGACAATCTTCATTCTGTAACTTCGAATCAATCGTCCGAGCAAGAACGATCGAAAGAGTTGCCTGTCGAAGAGCATACCACTAGAGTGTGTTTGAACAAGGCCAACAAGGCTAAAATATCTGCCTTAGAGGACCAGGAAACTTCCCCTGAGAAAGCCACTAATGGAATTGAAGAATCGATTACGACAGTTTCTCAGAGCGACGCAGAGAAGGTTAAAACAGTAGACATCGTGCGAAACGACAATCCAGCTTTGCCAAATGTCGAGCCTTTAAATGATGATGATGTGACTGACGATATTACTCGTGGCAGTAAGCATAGCCGGATTGTTAGTCCCTGCAAACCTTCTACTTCTTCGCTTCCTAGTAAAACAAGATCTAGTTTGGCGAGGTCGGTTTTAACACAAACTGATAGAAAACGAATACCCGACATGGCGCATGAAGGGGAAAAATTACATCCACAAGGAAGGTGATTATCTACTTCTTAGCTGTGCATTAATTTGATTACATTCTGCATTGCTTTGCTGATTTCTTTCTATTTTCTAGAGATGAACCATATAGGGACGTTTTCCAGAGATTTTATGTGAATAGACATCAGAATCTATCACCCCAAACCAATTTTAGTCGTAGAAGAGGTAGATTCACTATCCGGATTAACTCTGTCCAAGGTGAATGGGATTTTAATCCAACAATCTCTCCAGGAAATTACAGTGATCAAGTACCACCACCCTATGATGCCCGTAGACGTAAATACATGCCTGCTGTTTCTGATGATGATATTGATCAAAACCATTATAAAATGAAACCTGATGGTCCATTTCGTAGCGCTGGTGATCATCGAGGTAGACAGATATTAGACGACGAAGGCCCTCTTTTTTGTCATATGGCCTCTAGGAGGAAGTCGCCTGGTCGAAGAGATGGGCCTCCTCCAGTGCGAGGTGTTAAAATGGCACACAGAATGCCTAGAAATATCAGTCCGAGTAGATGTAATCGTGAACGTGGATCGGAACTGGTTGGACCGCGACATGGTGAAAAGTTCATGAGGACATTTGAAGACGAAACCATGGATCCATTATATGCGCACCCTCAACCTTCATTTGAAGTAGATCGGCCTCCTTTTATCCGAGACCGAAGGAATTTTCCTATCCAAAGAAAAAGTTTTCAAAGAGTTGATTCTAAATCTCCAGGAACGTCCAGAGGACGCTCTCCTTCCCAATGGTTTCCATCCAAAAGAAAGTCTGAGAGGTTCTTTGGGCATCCAGAAATGGCACGGCGAAGTCCTCCACCTGGTTATAGGATGAGATCGCCTGATCAACCTCCTCAAATCCATGGAGATATGCCAGTTCGAAGACATGGTTTCCCGTTTCCGTCACTGCCACCTAACAATTTGAGGGATATGGGTTCCGCTCGTGACCATGGCCATATGAGACCAAGTCTACGAAGTCGAAACCGAACTGACAGAATGTCATTTAGAAACAGGAGGTTTGAAGATATGGATCCTCGAGATAATAGGATAGAGAGTAACGAATACTTCGATGGACCTGTACATCCTGGTCAATTGAATGAACTGATTGATGATGGCAACGACGACGATCGAAGAAGGTTTGCCAACAGACACGAACATCTTCACCAATTCCGACCACAATGTAATGATTCAGACAGTGAAAACTATCACAATGATGCAGACGAAAGAGCGAGGCCTTACAGATACTGCACGGAGGATGAAGAAGAGTTCCATGAAAGAGGTAAGATGAGGGAGAGGGAATTTGATAGACGTGTAAAGAACCAACCAGAAAATTTAGGTAGACGAACAGTGATTGAAGAACATGAAGTAGAAGAATACAGACATGGTCATGGTCGGCAGATGTGGAACGAACATCATCACCATCATCATCATCATGGTTTTGAAGACATTTCCCGAATGAAAAGAAAAAGAATTTGAAATTTCCTTTTCAATTCAGCTCAGAAGCCAGGTGAGATTCAGAAGAAGCTGCGTTGTTCTTGTGCTTAGGAGGTGTTTGGATCCCTTTATATAGAAAAATGGCTGCTGCTCATTGGATGGATGGACTTATCCCATCCATATCTTACTTATTAAATATTAAAATAATTCATTCACTTAAAAGATAATTCAATTCAATTTCATAAATAGTCTCTAAGTAATACGTTCAGCCTATTATGTTTTGAAAATTAAAGAAGAGAATTTAATCGGAAACTTCAAAATCCTTACCTCCTTCCAGGTACTCATGGAGCTTGATGATCAAATAAACAATGATGTAAGATTCTCTCAGGTTTCTTCATATATAATTCAAAAGCGTTGGTTGAATCTTAAGAGCGGAAAAGAGAAAGAAATCTGGAAGATTCAGGAACAAGCAGATGAACAAAAGACTAAATTATTGAAGTTAACTTTTGATTTCATCTTGCGGCCAAACGCTAACCTTCTCCTTCTCGTATTTGATATACAGAGCAGCCGCCGCCGCTACGAAGTATGCTTGAATCAGTATAATCGCTGGCGTGTGGTAATTGATGACGCCTTTTCCAGTGGCTAATTCCACTAGAACCAGTGCCCATAATCCGAGTATCGCAATCCATCCATTGATCCTCTCGCTGTACGGACTGAATCCAAATTCTACCTTAAGTCCGCCGGAAACCGCTTCCTTCAGCGGCACTGGCGGGAGATACACTGACGAGGCGGCGGCGGTTGATCCTTTCCTGGACTTCCGAGCCTTACGAATCTCTGCCTTCTTTCCCGTTCCGCGTCGGAGTTGGAGTCGGGCCAGTCGGTCCTCGAAATCGTCGCCGTCCGATCTAGGTTCCGAATCGGCGGCAGGAGATTCCGGATCTGCTGCTCTGATTACGAAGGTGAGAGTCTTCGGCTTGTGAGGCTTGGAATTGGAAGCGAGTGCGAGGGAGTTTGGGAATTGCAGTGAGGAAGATGGAATTGCCGCCATGGAAGGAGAATGCTGAGCTCGAGGATAAACTCGCGCCTCTGCTGTACCCGTCTGGACCTTATGTTTTTTTGTTTTCTTTTTATATTTTTTTTCCGCTCTTTAAAATTAGTGGTTTATTTTTTTCCTTCTTTTTTTGAATTAAATAATTTAGCGGTTTCTATTTGTTCCGTTTTTATATTTTTGTTTATACGTTAATGACTAGAAATGATAATTATTTAAAGTGTAGGGACTAAAAAAGAATAAATTAAAAAAATTTAAGACAAATAAATATTTTAAAAGTATTCGTGTGAAGTTTTAGAAACCAAATTCGTTAGTTCGCTCTTCAGGTCAATGCCATCGTCGATTTGGATTTCTCGTGATTCTTCCTTGATTCCATTCTTACTCTCTCTCGGTATCACCAGCAAAACGAGCATGTATTAGATCTGCGTTTCGGTATTGTTCGCATCTCTGCCTTTAGGCTAGTTATCTCTTTGAATCGATAAGTGTGTTTCTTTCGAGGCAGAGGGGAGTTTTGTGGAAGTTTGAGTCGTTGTTGAGGATCAGCTGTTCAAATACTGGAATGTTTTCTAGCAGTTCCATCGAATTCCTTATCAAGTGATTCTGGTGATTTGATGATCGGTTAGATGTGGAATGTGTTTGCGTAAATGGAAGTTTATGCTTCTTTTATTTTGTTCCTTTTAATTTTATCGTCAATTTAGTCTAGTTCGTTAGGAATCTGGAATCCTTTGTTCTTTCACCGCTGGAGTTTGATATACGGTTCATTGTGCTGTGTCTCCCCTGATCCAATCACAAGGCGTGGATCATCTAAACTTCTGTGGTTAAAATTTGAACACAGGAACCTCTCATATGCTGGATTTAAGATTTGGATGCTGGTTTTATGATATTTTCACGATGTAACAGTGCGCATCGCTAATTTCTTTAGTTTTCGCTTGAGATTCATTGATTATTTCGACACAATGTCTGTCATATGTTATCTTGCATGCTGAATCTTTTTTAAGATCACTAATTTAGTATTAGTATCCATACGGTGCAGAAATCGAAACTGAGTTCTAAGAAGTTAGTGAGATTTTGGTGTTGGATTGAAGTGATAAAAGATCAAGAAACTGTATTAAGCCGAGGTTTTGGAATAATGGCGGTACCAGAAAGTGAAGAGGTGCTTAACATTTTTCTTCGCTGTTTTCTGGATTTTGAAGCTCGTGCAAGTTTCTTCTCATATGGCTTTATAATTATTGTCAGTAAATGTTCTATTGGCACTATGCAGGTTGGTTATAAGCGCATTGGATTCTCAGTTAGTGATTATGATGCAAATCTTCCAATCAAGAAAAGGAGATTTCCGGTAGTGCAGATCTCTCCATCTCCATCTCCATCTCCATCTGAAGGTATATCTTCATTCCATCCAGATGGAAATTTATTGAAGATTGAGCGCCCATTTCCACCTAAAAAGGTATCTTCATTTAATCCCGATGAAAATTCGTTAGAGGTCGAACAGTCGAGTCTACCTGTGACAATAGTTTCAAGGTCTAGTGCAGACACATGTTATGGGTTGTCAAACAGGAACCAGGACTGTGTTTCTAATGAGAATAAACGAAAATCTGATACTCAGTCATGCTATGTGGATATAGTCCAGAACGATATTGGGATGCCAGGAGTCGAGTTTCCGGGACCCGGTTTGGGGGGACATGCTGTTGAATATGAAGATAAGTCCTTGGTAACTGAAAAACACTCTGTTCATCAATCACCAGAGATCTACGGTGGGTTGAAGTTACCATCAACTGGTGTCGACTTGGATCCTCTTGGTAGTAACAAAAGAGGAAGAAATTGATGTAAAAATGCCTGAAGAAAAGTGCAGCTCTTCAATTTGTCAAGTTGAAGGAGGAGCTCTATCAGAGAAATTGGTTTCTTACAAGAGTGACCTGAATAAGCAGAATTCTTTGGTGCCTGTTTTGCTGGACTTGTCTTTAAACAAGCAAGGAAGTAGCTCCCATTGTGTCAAAGGTAACGTGGGGTCTGATTGTGATGATTCTCTTTTGCAATCAAGCAGGGAAAAATGGGATCTAAATACCTCAATGGATTCATAGGCCCTTTTAGATTGGGAACATAAAGGCAACTCTATTAAAGCATTCATGCCATCAAAAGAGCATCTTCCTTCAAGTCTCAATTCATCTTCTCCAAAGCCTACACTTGAAGAAGATCCTTATGTTTCTTAATATGAATCAGATGGTAACTGGAATATTGCCGCAAGGTTGAAGACAACGATGATGATAATAACATAGAAGAAGACTATGAAGACGGGAGGTTTGGGAATCGATGCGAAATGAGCCATTGGATCATGCTGATTGTGATGATAAGAAGATCAATTCTGCTGGATTGCCTGATCATGAATGTTTCAAATTAGGTCCTCTGGAACAGGAAACGAAACCCGAAAATCTGGACTTTAAGAGTGAAGACGATGTTCATACTACAACTAAAAGTACATCTTGTGAGCAAGAACATGAAGATCTTTGTGTGAAAGAACCACAAGCCGTAGAGAATACTATTGGTGGGGATGTAAACAGGCCTACGAAGGCTGCAGGAAGAAGCCAATTATCTCAATATGTTAATAAGGACAAGTTGGAGGGCCACGACACCGCAGACGAAATCGTTGATGGGATCGAGGAACTGATTCCGAAATTTTCTCAGGGTGAGATGGAGAAAACCATTGCTATAGAGGTAGAGCAGAATAGGGATCTAACTTTGCCTACCAATATGTTGGACAATCGATCTGGGGAATGGGATTTTGGTCCCAACTTTTCTCCTGAAACATACAGTGACCAGCACAGATAGATTACCATGTTCCTGATCTTGATCACGACCGATATAAAATTATTCCTGATGGTCGATTTGTCGGTTTTGTCGGTGCTGACCGTCCCAGTAGGCCATTGCTGGACGATGAGGGACCTTTTTTTTTCCATGGACCCTCAAGGAAGAGGTCACCTGGAAGAACTCATGGACCATGGTGGCAAAATGGTTAGTTAACAGAATGCCTAGAGATTATAGTCTTAGTTGATGCATGGATGAAGTTGGTTCTTTTGATCAACATGTAGAAAAGTTCACTAGGAACTTTGCTGATGACACAGGGGGTCCGATATATCCACGACCTCGTCCTGCATACGAGTTAGACACACCTTTGTTCCGGGAAAGAAGGAACTTCTCATTCCAAAGAATTGATTCTAAGTCTCTAGTAAGATCCTGATCTCGCTCTCCAAGCCAATGTCTCTTTGAAAGATCTGATAGGTTTTATGGACGTCCCGACATGACACGTCGAAGATCTCCAAATTATAGGACAGACAGGACGAGATCGCCCGATCAACATCCTATACGTGCGCATATGACAGGCCAAAGACAAGGATTCTGTTTCCTTTCACCATCTGATGATTTGAGGGATGTTGGTCCTACACCCAACCATGGCCATATGAGATTTATCATTCCTAATAGGAATCAAACTGAAAGATTACCTCTTAGAAACAGAAGTTATGATGCTATAGATTATCAAGGATAGAGAGCAATGAACTTTTTGATGATCCCGACGCTCGGGTCAACTGAGTGAGTATGGTGGTGGCAAACCCGATGACAAAAAAAGAAGATTTACTGAGAGGCATGAACCTCTTCATTCTTTGAAGCATCCATTTGATGGTCGGACACACAATTTAGTTTGGTGTATAAACAAACCATAAACTTAGTAATTTCGTGTCTAATTAGTTCGTGAATTTTTAAAAAATATTGAGTATGTTATTTATCATAAAATTAAAAATTCAAGAACCTATTAGAGAAAAAATTAAAAGTTTGTAGGCTTTCTTATGGTAGCCTGTTGCAGCCTTTGTCCGTCCCGACAAACTTAGGTTTTATCTATTAGGAGTTATCAAAGGAGGAATTGACATATGCTTTACTTTCGGAGATTCGAAAGAATACACTTCTCCCTTATTCGTTAATCTAGTGGAAAGAAACTCTCTACCTGTCAGAGAAACTAGACATTAAGTAAGTGGTTTAATGAGGATAACTAAGTTAACATGTCGAAGCGTCTATCAAAAAGATACTTTAAGTAGTTTAATGAGGATAACTAAGTTAACATGTCGGCGTCTATCAAAAAGATACTTTGAAGGCTTCGAGATCGAACAGCGTGAGCATTTGAAGTTGTGATCATAAGTTGATAATTTACTATTTTTAATATTTGTAATATTAATGGGCAATTTATTTAGTACAATCAAACAACGGCAATGCTATCCATCATTGAAGAATGTGAAAGGATTTGATTGATTATTAATTATTTATACAACTGTGTGTTTTTTTTTTTAAATAACAAAATTAAACAACTGTACAAGATCCCAAGCGGCCGTCTTAAATTGTTTTAAAATATTTTTATTAATTTTCTATTTTTCATTTAATGTTGTGGTTATAATTACATGGCCTGTGGATGTCCTATCTTTTTGGTTGTAAATTGATTTTCTTTTTATAAAAAGGAGTTTATTTTTTATTTATTTTTATAATAATATATTATATTATTAAATTTGTTGTTATAACTTAATAATAAACTTCAGAGTCAATTTGTTAATTTTTTTTAATAAATAAGCTGTTTTCAATACATTAAATTATTCTAGTGAAAGTTTTAAAAATTAATTATTGAAGGTATTAATCATTTAGATAATAAAATTATGTAATTATGAATTATTGATTTTAATATTTAATTAATTTATTAGTTTATATATAATTTTTTATTATATATGTATTTCTAGCTTTTTTTCACACCATGATTGTCGTAACTCTTACCATAGTTAAGAATGTTGAAACTTTCAAGAAAAAAATTGAATTGGGAGAGCGAACCTCTTGATGAGCTGACCATACCTGAAACCGACAAAGGTGAATAACGAGTAAAGAATATTAGGGCATTCAAAAGAATTATGTCAAACCATCTCGACAAAATAAACTCATAACTTTAAAGTCTAGCTTGAATCCGTCACTTGACTTGGTCTCCTCTTATTTAGACCGAGTCATGTGAAAAATTAATTTCACCCGATTGCTAGATATATACATATTTTTCTCACAAAACTCATAAACCGAGCACATCTTATGAAATGATATATTTATTTAAATATGAAATGATGTTTAAATTTAAATCTCATGCAACATAAACATAATAATTAAAATATTATTTTTATCACTTTTGAAGTTATATATATATATATATATATATATATTAAAAAATATTATATTTTCACGTTAGCTTTCCACTAATAATTAACAAGGAAAACAAAATATTAGGAATAAAAATGTAATTCTGTCTAAAATAAATGAGAAGCTACAATGTAATCGAAAGCAGAGGATTATTCCCACATAAACGCCCGCGCCTGGTGCGTGCTATATATATCAACAATCAATGAGCGTAACTGAAACTTTTGAATCATTCTGATTTGACGTAATTACCCTTCCCATTTTCAAATCCCCAGAAAGGAACCATTTCCTTTTATTCGTTCTTCCCATTTTCCCTCGCTCCTCCTTCAACTCCGCTGCTTTTCTCTCTTTTTTACTTCCACTATCGCCGTCGCCGGCAACTTTTCGGCTTGAACTATTTTTCTCGCCACCGCTTTTTAATCCGTTCTCCTTCGAAATAGGAATTTATTTCTCTGCGGAATCTTACTGTTCTTCCCTTGGTAAGTCGCTGACTCTTGTTCTTGTTTTGAAATTGTCGACTAATCATGTAGTATTTCGCGTTAGCTTACTGATGATTGTTGATTTTGATTACTTGGTGAGGAGTAGTGGTGCGGATTGATTGATAATGTGGATGTTGGTACTTTATTTTTAGTTTGAGGAGAAGGAAGGAATCGGAGTTGGAATTTTGTGCGTGTGGCGTAAAATACGTTGAGATGATATCGTAAACTAGGGTTTGGGGGTGGTCTGTTCATAGTTTGAGTATAAAACTTCGCTTCGTCTGAAGGCTGGTTGTTTTTGCTTTTGAACGAGCTTTTAGGCCATTAGCTTGACGGTCGGAGGGCGTGAAAAATTAACAGGTTAATGGTTAGCGCCGATTATATGAAATTTCCGGGTTTCCTCGTTTCTAATTCATTTTCCCTTTTATTCTTGCAAATTCTTGTTCGTAGCTTGACAGTGGTTGCCTAATTCATTGTATTCTTTTGGATTTTCAGTCAATACATTATTACATAACATTACTTTCAGAATGTGGATTTCTGGCATTTTTTCAGCTTAGTTTTGAACTTGTTATTAGGTTTTCTATGAATGTGGATTTCTGGATTTCTGGCATTTTTTCAGATTATATGACATTTCTGCGTATGATGAATGCTTTGCTTCCATGGTTCTTTGTTCCCATTAAAAGTGAATCCTTTTACCATTTGTGGAAAGCTTAGTAGCGAAGAGCAGGGATCAAGTATCCATAGACTTCACCGGTTATAGTAAATCAGGTGTAGAGTTCACACAATGAAGAAGTTGTTCTTTTTCAGAACTTCAGCACCTAGCCACGGCAGTACTGAAGTTTCTCAATTAAAAACAGAAAAACAAGATTTCACAGATCATCCATTTGAAGGTGGGTTGGACAATGTTGCAGGTAGCTACAAGAGCTTCACTTCCAAATTATGAAAGAACAAACCTGATATTGATGAACTGAATGAATGCAGGTACTGGTCTTAGAAGAAGTCGCTCGCTGTCTTCAGCATCATTGCTTGATGGTGGGAAGCATAAAAGTTCTTCTGGTTCAAAGAATAAAAATAGATCTCTGTATGGTAACTTCATTGGTTCTTCAGATCAGCAATGTGAACATTCAAACCGGTAAGGCTTAAACCAGTTATTATTTTAAGAACAAGACGAGAATTTGTTGCCGTTCAAGTTAATCCTTCTTGATCGAATGTTCAATGCTTAAAACTGATTTATCTGGCCCATGGTATTGCTAGCTGTCAAACCCCACCATTAAGAAGACAGTGTAGGGCAAAGAAATTGGAGATGCTATATAATGATTATGGAGGTGTACCAGGGAGGTCTTGTTCTGCATCTGCTGCTTCATGCCGAAGTTATTGTGATTCTTCAGGAAATTCTTCCACTTCCTCTAGTAATGTCTCAAGTAAAATCTTGGACCGATATATTGATGATGGTGAGCAACAGGCAGAATCAAGCAAGCCCCAAAAGAGTATTCCTTCAAGAAATCACCCTAGAAATGGTAGTAGGAGGCGCCCCCCACAAGGTCGATGTACGGCACCCACTTCGCCAAAATATGTTATTGATGAGAAGACAAGTCTGCCATTTGAAGAATTTCCAAGATCGAATTATCATTTATTTCCTTCAAAGTATGCCGAAAATGGATTGGGGAATGAATCTCCAAGAACCATAGCGAAGAATGTAATTGAGAGACTCTCCCAATCTCATGGGATTCCTACAACAAATCCAATCACCGTCGGAGATATACATGATAGATCCTCTAATGAACGTTATGGTTCTAATGCAAATGTGATTCCCCAGAAAGTGTATTCAGTAAATGAACCGTTCGAAGCCATTAATAGAAATAATGTGGAGAGCTCTGGTGTAGATAGACAAAACTTAAGAAATCATAGTGAAGTGTTAAACCTTGTTGAAACTGAAGAGGATATGGATGTGGAACTCAAGAGGAGAATCAAGGTGGCAAAGGAGAGAGTCATGCTTTTCGGAGAAGAACGCGACCAGGAAAGCTATCTTCAACAGAGAACAGGAGTTTCAGGTTTGATTCAGACAATCAGACACATTAATGAGGAGAAAATGAGCTTAGCACTTGAGATTTTAAGTCTTCTACAGTCCCAAATTACTGAAAGGGCTTCTGCAAAAGAAGAGCTGAGACTGGCAAAGGAAATATTGGATTCTCAAACTAAGAAACTGGACAGAGAAAAGATTGAATTGCAATCAGAACTGGAGAAAGAGCTTGACAGAAGGTCCAGCGACTGGTCATTAAAGCTAGAAAAGTACCAATTGGAAGAACAAAGGCTACGTCAAAGAGTTCGGGAGCTAGCCGAGCAGAATGTATCTCTACAAAGGGAAGTTTCTCTTATTCATGAGAGGGACACAGAGAATAAATGCATAATATCAAATTCAGAGCAGAAGGCTAAGGACCTGACTGTAATAATAGATAAATTACGGGACGAAAACCAAGTTTTGACTCAGAATCTCTCCGACTTGCAGGATAAGTACAAAACTGCTGAAGAAGATAGAGAATCCTTTAAGAGGAATTTTGAGGAAAAGGATAAGGAATGCAAGGAGTTGTATAAAACGACAACGAGGCTAACGAGGACCTGCTGTGACCAGCAGAAAACAATCAGTGGATTGCAGGAACGGTTTACTTGCGAATTAGGGAAGAACACAGAAATCGAAAGGTTCGACAAGCATGTGGCGAAATTGCAGATGGAACAGATAAGGTTAACTGAAGTGGAATTGGGATTGAGAAGGGAATTAGAATCTTGCAGTTTCGAAATCGATTCCCTTCGGCACGAGAATATAAACATATTCAACCGCTTAAAGCACAATGGGAAAGACAATGGTGCTTTAACCATCAAGCTTGATGAGGAAATGGTAGCACGTGTCGATTATCTACAACATCAAGGGCTAACATTGTTGAATGAAGGCTTCCAGCTATGTGCAGAATTCTTTGAGTTCATGAAAGAGAGAATGCAGGGAATGGAAGTGGTGAAGAACAATTTGGATGGGCTATATTTGATTGAATCTGAGATGAAAGTTCAAGGATTAAAGCGTGGAACCGAAAGCTTAAAACGAAGTTTAAAGATAGCATCTTCATTATTGTATAAGAAATCCAATCAGTGTGTAAATGCAGATGAGTGGATGCAATTAGATTGTGATGCTTCAGAGGTATTTCATTCAACCGAATCTAGTTACCAATCATCCCTAATGTCAATTTAGTTTCTTTAAATGCTTTTCTCTCTTGCAGCATGTTGTAAAATATGAGCTTAGAACAGAAAGGTTACTAACGAGTCTGTTGAGAGAGAAGCTTTACTCAAAGGAGCTAGAAATTGAGCAGCTGCAAGCTGAAATTGCAACGGCAGCTAGAGCCAACCACATTCTTAGATGCGAGGTGCAAAGTGCACAAGACAGCATATCCTGCATTACACACAAGCTAAAGGATCAAGAACTCCAGGTAATTCTCCATTTTCATACTCAAAATAACCTTGGTTTGGTTCCTGTAATGAATGAATCTTTGGGTATAATAATCCAAATTCGTTACAGATTTTGAAAAGGAATGAGAATATGAACCGGTTACAAAATGACCTTGAAGAATCGACTACAGAATTGGCAATCATTAGGGGAACTGTGCCAAAGATTTCAGAGGAAAGAGATATTATGTGGGACAAAGTGAAACAATACAGTGAAGAGAATATGTTACTAAACTCGGAGGTGAATCTATTGAAGAAGAAGATTGAAACACTTGAAGAAGACATTCTTCTCAGGGAAGGTCAGATTACAATCCTCAAAGACTCCTTGAGAAACAAATCTTTTGACCTTCTTGGTAATATTGAATCCACAGACGAATTTCTCATACGATGATACCAAGAGAATCAGGCTTTCCTATTAATTAGATGATCTCACTGCACATAGTTCATATTTGTTCATAGTCATTTTTTTTCAAGGTGCTGTTCATCTTGCCTCCCTCATGATTTTTCTTTTATTTTTTCTGGCTCTTTTCAGTTTGAATCTTCTTCTCCACCATTTTTTCTTTTTTATTTTGTTTTTGTGATTCAGAGTGTAGTGGTTTTAAATGACAATCTGGGGAATTTCTGTTAGTGATATATATATATATAGATAGATAGAGAACCGTGGAGAAGATTCTGACTGTAATTATAATATGTGTAAGAACCCATCAAATGTTTAATGCTGCGCAAGTACACTGTTAAAGGTTATAAGAATCAAGGTTAAGTAATCTTTCTTCCATAATAACAAAAAAATGCTTCCATTTTCGCTTCCATGAGAATCAAAAATTTAAGTTTCAAAGTTTTTGTGTGTATGATGCTTCAAACACTATTCATATGATCTCGCAAAGATCGAATGCCTCTTTTTTCATTCTCATATCACTCGAATACATCGAAAACTACAGCAGGGCTTGAGAGTTTGAAAGAAGAATTGAGAAGAGAAACAAATGCTCAAACAAAAGCAAAGTACATAATCTTCAACGTCAACACTACCATGGATTAATGTGGACAGGTTAAGAAATACACTACAACGATTTCGATGTTACATATGTTCACCTCTGCTATCATCCTAACCGATACCGTCTCCCCCATGTCTGCAACGAAAACGACAGACGGTAGAGAAGTTAATGGATAACGAAAACGATAAAGAGTTCAATGCCATTTGAAGTTAATCTGAGTTATAATTGAAAAAATCTAGTAAGGTAACTCCTTGCTTCTTATTTGTTCATGGTCAAAACATACCGCCAAGACGAGGTTAGATTTCTAGCTTTTCGATCCAGTTGCAGGTTTTCCAATGCGGCTGAGGTTCTCATAACATCCTCGGGAAGGTCATTCCCATCGTATCGCCAACTGTGTTCATCTTTTCGATAACCAGACAATGAAGATCCTACCCTCCTACTATCTGAAAAACCTAAGATCATCACATGAACAGAGAAGAGGAAGCAGATAATTAAATAAGAAATGGCTACATGACTTACCAGATGCCTGAGAACCAGCACCAGACCTGACATAAACAGGCAACAAAGTTAGGGATGACCAAAATGAAGCTATATTATTAGTTCAGGCATGTGTTACCACCTTCCTATCGGAGGTAATCCCCCAACAACAGATGAAGAAGGTCTCCTACTGTTTCGAGACTCGTGACTGGACATTGAATCAGATTCTGATGTGGTTATTCTCCTTCCAGGACCCCGTGTTTGAGATAAATTCTGATTTTTTATAAGAAATGAATAAAATGTCAAGAAGTTGCCAGTAAAAACAAATAAAAGATAAGGAAGATCAATTTTGAAGGCCATGGTTAAGGTACAAATGAAAAAAAAAAAAAAAAAAATACTAACATCTTTCTAACGCATTAATTTGCTAACATCGGTTACAAACAAAAAATATACACATAAGTAGTTTGCAGTAGAACACTTGACACAGCAGGAGTGTTAAGAAAGATAGCATATCTCAAAAATTAAACTGTTTAGAGAACCAATTAATGAGATCCAACCAACCTCAAACTTCAAGAATCCCTCAAGAACATCCAAGAGCAACGGTCCACTATCTCCATTTCTGTTAAGATCATATCCGTTTTTAATACTAAATTCCTTCAACTCAGCTTTCCAAGAATCTTTTTGCTGCAGAATTAAAAGACATTAGACTTCGTGTAACTTTTTGTATCGTTATATTTTTTTGGGTGTTGGAGAACTTGGTAGACATGAAGGGGCAGTGTGCTAGGTTACCATATTGCACTCCGGGAGATAAACTTTTAGAGTGTGGTTTAGCTGAGCCCAATCCAAATATTCACAAATTAGAGCAGTAAGCAGACCCCCTGCAATTAAGATATCAAAATGTGGATAGATAAATTGCATAAGGTGAATCCGTGGATCAAAAAGAACAAAATTTTCATTGAGGGAACCAAACTTTCATAGATTATTTTTTATTTTATAATGTTCGAAAGTGGAGAAAATTATTTGAAATCGAACCTGAAGGTGAAGCGTGAAGCTGCTTTGCTCGATCATTGCAACTACCAAGTAATGCAGGTGGCAAGCCTTCATCTTTGTCAATAACACGATCCTCTTCTTCAATTGCCTCGAATACACTGGCTCTAAGTTCAGCCTGGCGAAAAAAAGGAGCGGGTGAATGATTTGTTACATGGAAGGGCCAATTGAAGCGGAAAATGTTAGTGAGAATTCAAGAAAGAGAACAAAATTGCTTGAATATACGGAAAGGACTAATAATGGAAGCGTATGACAGAAACCAGTCCAATATCCAAGGGCTACAGAACGCCCATGAATAACGAAAGTCCGATTCCACCAAGACAACCGAGAGCGCAGAAACCTTGAATCGATTCATATGATATCGCTGAAAACTTGGGAGGATGAATCAAATTTCGAAGTAATTTCATTCCAACTCCAACCAGCTTCAAACTAGAGAGAGAGAGTGAAAGAGTGAGAGAGAGATTCACTCTCCTCCGTCCTAATTCTTCCTAAATCTGAACGAAGAAACAAAACCCTAGCTTCAACCTACCGCATTCTGAGCCCTGACCGATCAACAGCACAAGAACACCAAAAATCCAAGAAATCCAGTAGAAAGAAAAACAGTGGAAGATCTAATATATGTCGAAAGAGGACAAAATCTGAACGAAAGAACAACATAAAATTCAAGAACGCGATGAAAATTCAAAAGAATTACACGGATCTTGGCGAGGACACCCTTCTTCTCGAGAGTCCGAGTGACGAGAGTCTTCAAGTCCATCATTTCTCTCGTATAATCGTCCATCTTTGTCTACTCCACGCGCCTTCGCTACGCTGTGACAGTTTTTCCTGAGCTCTGCGTGATGGCGGGTAAGAACATCAACTACGGGGAAGTGGGCATGAAAGGGAGCAGAAATAGAAGGTGAAAGCGAAACATGGCAAAAGAGGGTCAAAATGAAATCGTGATCGTCGCTATTATGGGAGCCGTGGGCTCCGTTGGAGGCTGCAGTTTCCTTGACGCTCGGCTAACCTGGGCCATTCCTTCTTAGTCATTTGAGATTTGGGCCTCAAGCCCATTCCTCCTTAGTCATTTGAGACTTGGGCCTCATGCCCATTCCTCCTTATTCATTTGAGACTTGGGCCTCAAGCCCATTCCACCTTAGTCATTTGGGCCGTGAGCCTCAAGCCCACTACTACAATTCTTTTTTTTTTATAGGTATATTCAACCATTCATTTGAATTTTCATAGTATTAGAACTCCAAAATTTCAAATTTATTTCAAATTTAGCGACTAAATTATACGTTTATGCCAAAAAAAATAATTTAGTGATTAAATTTATAATTTAAAAGTCTGAGACTAATAAGCCATTGATCAAAATAATAATAATGAGTGTATGGAATAAAAGACAATAATTTTCAATTTTTATTGACCTTTCCCTAGAATTCAGATCAAGATTCAAAATCTATGTCCCGCTATTCTCGTACAGCACAGTCATGTTAATTATCACTACTAAGAGCGAAAATTATCTCCACATATTAACACAAATAATTCCGGTATATTTTGTCATCACTCAAATGTATCTCATAAAAAATTTAACAGGTCATCTAACATAAAATTGTTAAAAGTAAAGCACGTGTAACTTTGAAGTTTTTAACGATCGAGCAACCAAAAATAAATGTGTACCTTATTGGTATAGATAGAAACTTTATATTCTTTTACGCATTTTTAATTCATCTTATTTTTAGGGTGGTTCTCATTCTAGGGTGATCCTAATTCATTTACTAATTTCTAATTTATTCTATTATTACAAATAATAATAATTATTATTATTATTAGTTTATTATTAGTTTTCATGCATTAACGGTCATATCACATGATTAATGATGTCAGTAATGTCAAATAAATATTTTAAATTTAATATATCGATAGTCACAGTAATTTTGATGTCTCCAATTTGTCTGATTTTTTTTTTTAAACATTAAACATTTTTATTGGTACAATTTAAAAATCATTAAATCACTCCAATATCAAAAAGATTCGATATGCTAGTTGTTTAGCATAATGGAATGAAGTGTAAAGGAAGGAAAACCTCAATGATAAATGAAATAAAGCATAATTCTTCCTTTTATTTTATTTTTTAGTTCCATTAATCTTTATTCTAGTTAATTGTATTAATATTTAAACTAAAAAGCAAATAATTGAGTGTTTAAAATTGAAACTTTTATTAATTTGTTAATTATTATTTTCTTTTATTTGTTATTTTTTAAACATGGTTTTTTTTTGTTGATCATTTATGCTTATCATTGGTTCTTTGTTAAAAATCATTTACTTAAAAATAATTACGAATATTAACTACTAAATAAACTCAAACACCTAAATTTTAAATTATACTATTTACAATATGTTTATTAATAAAAAAAAAATCAAAAATAATTATTTATCGTTAACTAGTGTAATAAAATTATTAAAATTAATTATGAGAACTAAAAAATATTGTTTATTTATATAAAATTCTAATTACATCTCCATTTTATTATGAATAGACTCAATTGCTTACAAAATTACTATAATAAATTATTTAATTATAAAGAATAAATATTTATTTATTTTGACAAAAAAAATTATTAAATTAATTATTTACTAAAATTTAATTTAATGATAATTAATTAATTACTATTAAATAATATAATAAAATAGTGGGGAGTAATTTATTTATTTATATGAAATTTGGATAATATTTATCAAAGACCTCGACTAATGATCCAAGCCATGTGGTTATTGGCCGTCCTTATAAAAACCGGCGACACCACTCTCTGAACTCATACAGACAAAACCCATTTTGGTTCTTCTTGTTCGTCAATGGCGCCCGTAGACCCACACTCTTACACCGATTCTTCCCACCCTCTAACCGTTCACATTTCCCTCTCTCTGTTCTTTGATTTTCCTTCCACCACCATTCATGCTTCTGCCCTAATTTCTCTCTCGACTTCGCACTCTGGTCCTCTCTCCCTCGATGCTCGTTCTCTTACCATTCACTCCGTTCTTGACCCTCAGTCCCATGCTCCGATTCCGTTCTCGATTTCTCCTCCTGATCCCATCAAAGGTTCTCTTCTCTCCGTTTCGCTTTCTGGTCAGTCCTCTTTTCTCGTGATTTACAGTACTGCTCCTTCATGCTCGGCTTTGCAATGGATGACTCCTCCCCAGACTTTCAACAAGACGCATCCATTTGTTTACACACAGTGTCAGGCTATTCATGCTCGTTCGATTTTCCCCTGCCAGGACACTCCAGCGGCGCGTGTGTGTTACTCTGCGCGTTTGAATATTCCCCGTCAACTATCGGCGGTGATGGCCGCGCGGAGTGTGGAGCGTCGCCCGCCGGATGTTGGTGAGGGTTCGATGTTGGCCGGAGGGGTTGATTTTCTGTGGGGCGGAGAAGGGAGAGTGGTGGAGGAGTTTGTGATGGAGCAGCCGATTCCGCCGTATTTGTTCGCTTTTGCCGTTGGAGAGATCGCGTTCAAGGAAGTGGGGCCGAGGACTAGGGTTTATGCGGAATCGGTGCCGTCGGTGCTCGATGCTGCAGCGAGAGAATTTGCAGGGACAGAGGAGATGATGAGGCAAGGTGAGAAGTTATTTGGACCGTACGATTGGGAGCGATTTGATCTGCTAGTGTTACCTCCGAGCTTTCCTTACGGTGGGATGGAAAATCCGAAGATGGTGTTCTTGACACCGACGGTGATAAAGGGGGATTCTACGGGGGCGCATGTGGTTGCTCATGAGCTTGCTCATAGCTGGACTGGGAACCTCATCACTAACAAAAACAACGAACATTTTTGGTTGAACGAGGTACCGTACTTCTGCCATGAATTGTACATTTTCTTTTTTGTTTGCTAATTTCATTGCAGTGTTAGCCAAATCAACTCGGATTTGTTCTGTTCTGTGCTAATCACTGATGATAAGATTCTAGCAAGAAGTGATTTGTCTTTGATTTTAGTGTCTGGTTCGATTATCATGGTACCCTAACTGAGGTTTTAGGGATTTAGAGTTAGATGCTCGCATTATTCACTGTCTTGCCATTTCTTAGCGAAGAAGATTTGGGAGAATATGGTCAAACTATGTGAGATTAAGCAAACTCAATTTTGTTCTTGTGATAATTTTGGATGGATTGATCAGAAAATCCTAGTTTTGGGTATATACGTTTATGGTAAAAGGATTCAACTCTCCCCCATATAATGGCCCAAGTCCACTGTTAGCAAATATTATCCGTTTTGATCTGTTACGTATTGCTATCCGATTTTAAAACATGTCTGCTAGGAAGAGGTTTGTCAGAGAGGTTTACACACCTTTATAAGGAATGCTTCCTTCCCCTCTTCAATCAACGTGAAGCTCACATAGAAGAACTCTATCATGTTGTTTTGACTATAAAGGCCTTTTTATTCCTCTTTCCTTCTTCTAATGGAAGTTTACTTTCTTCACGGATGGCCATAGGGTTTTACAACATATGCAGAAAGGAGAATTGTTGAGGTTGTGCAAGGGGAGGATGCAGCTACCCTCAATATTGGAATTGGTTGGAACGGATGGAAAGATGATGTTGAAAGATTTAAGGATAATCTGGAATTTACGAAGCTAAAGACGAATCAAGAGGGCGTGGATCCAGATGATGTGTATTCTCAAATACCTTACGAGAAGGGTTTTCAGTTCCTATGGCGTATCGAACGCCAGGTATGTTAAATTGTTTTTTATTCGAACGATATCGAACTTTTTTTTTAAATGTTAGTATTTGTCCTGATATTTCTCCTCTGAATGTTCAGGTGGGCAGGCCCAAATTTGATGAATTCCTGAAGAAATATATCGAAACGTTTAAATTTAAGTCGATTGATACCGAAACGTTTCTTGATTTCTTGAAAGAAAACCTCCCTGGAATTGAGAAAGAAATAGATTTGGAACTGTGGACTGAAGGCACTGGTATCCCTCCAGATGCTTATGAGCCCGTTTCTAATTTGTACACAAAGATCCTGTCGCTAGCTAATGACTTTAAGCTTGGTAAAATGCCGAGGGAAGATGAAACCGCTGATTGGGGAGGGCAAGAATGGGAGCTCTACTTGGAGAATCTGCCTAAATCTGTTGAAGCCTCCCAGGTACGGATTTTTCGGATCAATATGTTTATATATATCATATTATCTCTATTCGTATGACTTCTAAGAAATGATTGAGATGTCTTAACTATCGAACTATGAATGTGTAGATCCAGGCACTAGATGCCCGTTATAGGCTTTCGGAATCAAAGGATTATGAGATCAAAGTTGCATTTCTTCAACTCGCAATTTCGTCAAAGTTCCGAGATTGTTATGTTGAGGTCGAGAAAACTTTGAAGGAAGTTGGGAGAATGAAGTACCTCCGCCCACTCTACAACGCTCTTACACAAGGTTCCGGGATGGAAGAAGATAAGATTTTGGCAAAGAGGATATATTCCGAAGCCCGTGAGAGTTATCACCCGATCGCTCAAAGGGTTGTTGAGGCCATCTTCTCCAAGAACATGTAAGTATTGGAAACTTAATTTGTCACCTACCATTGATGTTTGGAGGAGTCTCTCTAGCATTGTGGTCTAAAGCCTCTCCGGCAAACTATTTTCCCAGCTTGTGGAAATCTTAATAACTTTTGAGTATGAAGAGAATGAAAAAAGAGGTGACTTTAAATAGACTATGGAAGAAGACTGCTTAAATACTAATTTCCTAACACCTTTAAATTGATCTATGGAAGAATACTAAAAGAAATTATGAGTAATATATACCAAATTAGCAAACCACGTCCCTTCTTAGTAGCACTTTAGGATGAATTCCACTATAGAGATTAGAGGGGTCCTGGCCATAAGGTGGCTTTTAAAAATTAAAAGTGAAATAGCAATGGAATATCATATTATCACAAAAATTATAAAGTTTAAATACTCACTTTGATCATTGCTCGACTTCTTTGCACTTGCTAAATTTGTATGTCATTCTGCAATTCGGATATTGCATATGCCCACAGAACGAATTAGGATGAAAAGTGAGAGATCATTGCTAGGTAGAGCAAAAGGCATTAAGAAATGCATTCGGACTCCAAAATATACTCCACTGCTTCTTCAACAGTATTAACGACCTGCACGAATCGAAGTAGAAACTCGAGAGTGATTGTCTTAATGTCTTAATTTCATTACATATCATCAACTTTCTACTTACAAGATCAGCTGGAAACTCGACATGGTTTTCTTCGCCCCTGAAAACTCCTGTCCTTGTTAAAATAGAAAACCAAGGTCGTCCTGCCTGAAATCACAAATCGATATTGAACGGTAATAGCTGATTTTCCAATGTCACATATTACAATGCCGATAAAATGATGAAATTATAAGGATAAAAAATGCGAACCTCTCGTGCACCTTTGATGTCTACCACGGGATTGTCACCAATCATATAAAGTGTTCTAAAACCATTAAACTCAATATCTTCTTTGTTCACAAGATGATCATCACAGTGAGATGAGAGAATCTGTCTCAACACAGTTTCAACATTCTTAAACACAAGAGGATTTGGTTTCCCGTAAGATACATACTCGAGAGGTCTATGGTGAATCCTGTGAATCAAGATCAAGCTGTTTTAACGAATGCTTAGAATAGTAATAATTCTAACACAAAAGATTAGCTTCTGATTAGCTGCTGTCTGAATGCTGTTGAAAAACCAGCAAAAATTATAGAACAGTTTGTCGAATGTAAAGAGAGAATAATCTCACATAGGAACCAAAAAGGAAAATGGACCAAAATGTTGACATCTTGTTTTCTGAGTATTAAGCATCAAATGGAGGAAATTTTGACACAAGATAGGAACTTTACCTATTAAATATACTTTCTAGTGCAATTTTAAAGGCGCCTATCCCAAGCCGCTTAAAAGGAAATGCAGCCTGCATGAAAAACCCAATCGGTACATTCTCAATTTTACTGGCAGTTGCAGCCATAAAGCAATGGAGATGCAAGTAAAAGAAATAACAAACAATTGCATGACACTACTAAGAGTTGTGACCTTGACAACATGAGGAAGATATATATTCTCGATGAAAAAATGTTAGAGATTCGAATCTCCACTTCTATACGTTGAAATGAAGAACTATATGACCCTTTGTTGGTAGAAAACGCCAGAACTATTCTAAAACTATTTAAGTGTGTTATTTGCATGAGCAATTCATTGCTTGAAGAATCATTGAAACTAACCTGATATTCAAAATCATCTGCAGCAAAATATAAAGGCACTTGATTCCCATTCTCCTGTCCTGGAAGGCCTCCAGATCTTAAAACATCACATAGAACCTAATTCATTCATCAATGAGTTTGAAGCTTTTGCAAGAATGCCTATTATCAAGATGTCAACATCAAGAAGAGGGGCTTAATGCAAAGTTGGATTTCAATCTAATTGCGTTGAATCTGAACCTTAGTGGAAAACCTGGTCAAGGAAACTCAAACGGGAAAAGGAAAGCTGAGTATCAAATTTACAAATGAAACAAATCGGCGTTGGTTAAAATTTGGCCTTCAAATCTCGCAATTTCGACAACCGAAAAGGTTGAAAAAAGATTGTTGAAGATAAAATCAATTGGTGAGTTGAAAGATATGCAATCAGCAACTCAGCAAGTCAAAGAATAAAAGGGAGAGAATGAATACTTGGATATCCCTGCCCCAATCAACAGGATCACTAACAACAAAAGCTGCCTTCACTCTTTCTGATAACACACTCTGTTTTCTCATCAACTTCTCGGGGTTGCAGGTCAAATCAAAAGCTTGTTGGGATGTCCAGTTCTTGTATTGGGATACAGGATCAATATTCTCAAAGAAGGAAGCGTACTCATCAAGGGAGAAAACTTTTCTGTTAAGGTATAGAAAAATGCATACATACGTGATCCAACAAGCTCTGAATGAAAATGGACGAAAGTTAAACCAAGAAATATGGCTTAGAGCTTACTTGAAACCATACTCAGACATAACAAGAGCTGGCTGCCCTTTCCCGGTCGCAATAATAAGTTCGTTCTCAAAACTGAGATAAAAGAAATCAGCTAAATACCAACGTTAATAAGAAACGTGATGCAAAATATCATTAAAAAAACCTTAGTTCATCCAAAATTTGTGAGTTTAAAGCATGTGGATATAGGAAGAGCTCACGAAACTTATTGGCCTGAGTCCCTAAGGTATCTCTTTCAAAGCATCAGTAATTTAAGAGAATATCCAAAGCTCACTGTGAAGTTCCACATTGGTGGAGAGCAAAACACTTTTTATAAGGGTGTGAAAACCTTTCCCCTAGCAGACGCGTTTTAAAGCCTTGAGGGGAAGCCCGAAAGGGAAAGCCCAAAGAGGACAATATCTGCTAGCGGTGGATCTGGGGCGTTACAAATGGTATCAGAGCCAGACACCGAACTATGTGCCAGCGAGGAGGTTGTTTCCCAAAGGGGGTAGACACGAGACGGTGTGCCAATAAGGACGCTGGGCCCCAAATAAGGGTGGATTTGCGGGGTCCCATATCGATTGGAGAAGGGAAAGAGCGCCAGCGAGGACACTGGACCTTGAAGGGGGTGGATTGTGATGTCCCACATTGGTTGGGGAGGAGAACAAAACACTCTTTATAAGGGTGTGAAAACCTTCCCCTAGCAGACGCGTTTTAAAGTCTTGAGGGGAAGCCTGAAAGGGAAAACCCAAAGAGGACAGTATCTGCTAGCGGTGGATCTAGGCCGTTACCCTCAATCTCATCTTTTTTCATGTTAATCTCAAAACAACCTTCAAATGGTCTTTCATTTTCCTTTTTAGAAGGGGGATGAAAAAGGCTATATCACTTCAGAAAGCTAACTATCCATGCGAGGAAATCTCCTGCAAGTTAACGTTCTTATTCTTTCATTTTGATGTACAACCTTGTCTACTTCAAAAGTATCGATATTGAGGGGAATAAGAACACTTCAAATATCTATTAAGTTACCTATTCAACAAACTTCTAAAACTTGAGTGACCCTGTACGACCTGCATCAAAGGTATTGAAAAATGAGAGGTACAATAAAACGCACGAAATTAGTAAATCTATAAGACATTCTACACAAATAACTACCTGAGAAGGCAAGACATTCACTCCTAAAAGTTCGCTCAATTCAATGGCACGTCTGGATTCTGGAGTACCGCCTCCTTTATAGGTAGAGGAACAATTTTACCATTATAAGACAGTACTGAATACAATGAAGAAAGGGCCACTCAGTATTGAATACAAAGAAGAAATGAAGAGAAACTCACCATTGGTCAAGAAAAGAAAAGGAACTTTCAAAGTACCTAAAGAATAGGAGCATCAATTATATCAGATACATAGTCAATTTACAGAACCATGCCCAGAAAACAATAAAGCAAAGCAATATAGATAAATCAGGCAGATGAAAAATCTTGCAGTTCGTCTAGTTTAGCCGTTCCACAATCAACTAATGGGCGGATTGTTGATAAAAGAGAGAAATAAACTGTTATTCAATTGTTTCCACTAAAAGGTGTAAGGGTGCTCGTGATGGTGTGGAATATAAACCAAGAAAATTGTACTTCGTTAAATAAACAGATACCAGAGGACGTAGAATCCGCATACAATCTCTTCAAAGCTTTGCTAGATCCTCCAATAGGACGGTGGCCCCTTAGAACAACTCCATCAATGTCAAATGCAATCCCAAACGAAGAACTGTAATCGTAAGCTATTTTCACTTCTCGATCATCATTATCAACAGCAATAAATGGTAAATTTCATCTTTCTAATCAACAAATAAATAAAACATGGTCAATTTCTATGAAAATGGAGGGAAAAAAAAAAGAAAACGGGACTGGAATTTGTCCTAATCCTATGAAAATCCTTTACAACGCTTAAAGTAGCTAACCAAAGAATCAACTAAAATGCGGAGAATTCAGAGTGAGATTAAGACGACAGACCGTTCTAGTCGAGATTGAATCGGAGAGAAGGAATAGAAACCAGCAGAAGCCTGAGATTGAAACGAACGAATATTTCCTTGAGAAACTCTGAAGACAGTAAGAATTTTCATCTCATTTCCACGCAACAGCCCCCCTCGCCGAGTTCTGTTGCCTACGACTGCGAGTGGCGCGCGCCACATGAGCGACCAGTGGTCTATGTTTTATGATAGATTTCAATGGTATGAAATATCAATTTTTGGTAAAAATTAATTTGTGATCTAAAATCAAAACTTTAAAAAACATTAAAATGTTTTTTTTTTCAAATATGTTCTTTTCCGTAATTTCATTTTAAATCATTATTCAAAAATTTGTTTAATAAACACAGTTTTTAAAATAAATATTAAATTGAATATAAATTATTATTTATTTATTTATTAAAAGATTTTAAATTTTATACTTTTAGAGGTGGGAGATAGAAACCTCTCTTTGGAGTGGAGGGTGGGTTATTACAAATAGTATGAGACACATGTGAGCTGGGTTTAGACTATTAGAGTTTGGACTATTACAAATAGTATCAGCCACATGCGAGCTGGGTTTAGACTATTACAAATAGTATCAGCCACATGCGAGCTGGGTTTAGACTATTACAAATAGTATCAGCCACATGCGAGCTGGGTTTAGACTATTACAAATAGTATCAGCCACATGCGAGCTGGGTTCAGACTATTACAAATAGTATCAGCCACATGCGAGCTGGGTTCAGACCATGGGTTCAGACTATTACAAATAGTATCAGCCACATGCGAGCTGGGTTCAGACCATGGGTTCAGACTATTACAAATAGTATCAGCCACATGCGAGCTGGGTTCAGACTATTACAAATAGTATCAGCCACATGCGAGCTGGGTTCAGACTATTACAAATAGTATCAGCCACATGTAGACAATATTTTTAGTTTAGGTGCCCAGTAAGGATGTTGGGGCCACAAGAAAAGTGGACTTTGAGATCTCAAGTTTCAAGGGGAGGAAACATTCATTTTATAAGTATCATCGAAACATCTCTCTAGTATAGAGAGCCATTGTGAAGTTGACATCCAACAACGTCTCTCAATCATATCATATAAATTATAAAATCAACATACATAACACTACCCCATCACGATTTCAATTTTCAAAATCACGATCATAGATTTTGCAAAATAAAACAATTAAATCACGCAAGAAGTAATTGTAAATAAACTAAAAAAAGAAAAAAATTTAAATCATTAAACGACGATTTTGAATTTCCTCGTCAGTACGACGACGGCGACTGCGACGGCGACGGCGACGGGGCCGACGGGGCAGATGCAGGTGTAATGGAAGAAGGCTCAAACGTGTTGTCAGAAATTGGAACACTGGGTTCATCTTTAGTCTTATAATGCGGCATTCCGACGAAAAACACTTTATCGTCCCCCGACGATTCTTTGACCCTATAAAGCGGCATTCCGACCGAATACACTTTATCGTTTCCCGACGAGTCCATTCCGTGTAGGTTATCACCGGCGGCCGTGGCGATCGTCGGAATGAAGCACAGAATTAGACCTACCAGCAGCGCGGAGGCGACTGCGGCCCTCGATGGAGACTTGTTGAAGAGAACCGCCATGGCCGGTGATCGATCGTATCCGTTAAATTGGTTGAGAGGATACAGTTATTTTGAAGATCTGTTTATTGCCTTGTTATTGTTTTGTCGTTTAGTTCCTTTTTTATATGAAGCTTGGGGATGGAATTAGTGGTGGGAAATAATTTATATTTTTGGTTTAGAAAATATAGAAATAGAAAATTATATTTTTAGTTAATGGTTTGAATCGGAAGTTTTAGTCAAAGCGGGGGAAATGAGAAAAAAATATATTTAAATTAATAATCCTGAATTAATTTATACATTTTGGAGATATTTTTACTTAAAATCAGCTCAAAATATAATTATTAATGCCTGAAAAATTCAACCAAAATAGCAAAACAATTTGATACTAAAAAACTTGATTGAATATCTAAAGGCAACAACACTTGTTTTGAATTACTTCACAACCAAAATCGATCATGCTTGAATGATTCTTATTGATCAAATATCTCAAAACAATAACATTTGTTAGCGATTCGCATTACATTCTTGATCGAATATCTCAAGGCAAGAACACTTGTTTTGAGATTTGAATTACTCCACAAGCAAGATCAATCATGTCTAGCTTGAATGATTCTTCTTGATCAAATATCTAAAAACAATAACTTGTTAAAGATTCGAATCACTCCACAAACAATATTGATCATGTCAAGCTTGAATGATTCTACCTGCAACTTAAATTACATACAATTGCAAAGAAACTTAGGAATTAATTAGAAAAAGCACAAATGTTAATTCATATCTTAGAACCATAATTAACCATTATATAAATGTAAGATAAGGTAAATAAAAAGTCTTAAAATATATTGATGAAATACGAATAACTCTAAGTGGTAATCCCCCTAAAATTTATTATAATGAAACATTATTCGGGCATGAATTGAAATATATTTTGATAATTTCAACAACATTTTCTTCGCATATTTGTTGGAGTATAGCATATGATTCATGTCTCTTAGTTTATATCAAAATTTTATCACATTATTTAGTATAAAACATTAAACAACATTGAGTATATGAAAAAATTATCATGTAATTCTTTATACATTAATAGAAAACGCTAAACAATATTGATAAATGCCACTATTTATTTAATTACTAGTTATTTTAAAGTAAGCTGTTCCACTTATTAAAATATATAATTTTAATCGGTATAATTATTTATTTTATTTGAAAAAAAAAAGGAAAAAAAAGCAAGTCATCTCGTGGGCCCGGATCCAAACCAAAGCCCAAAAAGCGATGTAAAACATGGTCCAACAAAGTGGTATAAAATGTGGCCCAACCACTCTCCGCGCGCGTGTTCTTCAATCCCTCGTTTCGGTACTCAGTTCCACAATTCACACCGTCTCTCCGTCTGTGCTCCACTGCCGACGATCACTTTCTCTCCATTTGCCGGCGGAACTGTTAGTGCCTAAACTGCTGCTGCTGCTGCTAAACCCTAATTTTCCACTCTTTTACCGTCGCGGTCTTTTCTCTCTCATGTGAGCATCATCATTCGTATCGCCAGCAGAATAATTCAACGGTACGTGGTTCTTATTCGCTTTCTTTCTGAAAGAGGCTAGGTTTTGATCATGGATTAGCTTACCATTTCGTTGTTGGACATTTTTTTTTTCGATTACGGTTTTGGATGACAGAAATGTCGTTGAATTTTTTCGTTTCTTCGTGGGGTAATTTTGAATGCATCGTTCGTATGGGATTATTGCTGTATTGATCAAGAGCATACGTCCTCTGTTTGACTTAATTAAAATTTTAAGCCTTGGTCTTTTGAACCCTTTGCAATCTCAATCCTCACCTTCGGCTCTCCTCTTCATTCTCACTCTCTGCCAATCTCTATTCTTTATCGGATAGCAAAATCTTATAATCCCCGAGAATCGCCACTCCCTGCCCCGACTTCTCCTGGATCGTCCCTCTACTTTAATCTCATTTACTCGGGCCGTTTACTTTCAAGGTTTAAATGTTTTTTTTTTTTAAAAGAATATTTTGCAAGCTAAGGTTTGCTCAACTTGAAGGATGAATTAAAAAAAAAAAAAAAAAAGTCATTCATTCATTATTACTATTTGTATTTGCTGAATCTTTCCTTCTCTCTCACAGTTAAAAAACGCTGTTTAAATCTAAAAAAATAGTGTTTATCAATCCATATCCACTTTCTTCTAGCTTCAGCATTCGATAAAAACCATTTTCTTATCAAGTAATCAATTTAGATTTCATCGAGAAATAACTAGAAAGCCTTACGAAAATGTTTGCTTGGGGTTCCTTATTCTCTTGAGTTGCCCATGTGGCTCAAACTACGGCGTATTGGGTTCTACTCCACTGCAAATCTTCACTTTCCCTGAGCATCCTGGTGTAACTTTAATTATATAATCTGGCTACGAGCCATTATTGTCTACCCTTCTATCGTTGTCTTCCTCTCGTGTAAGCACCATCATTTCTACCATCCAAGGACTTGGTGGGGTGGGGTTGGGTTGGGGGAAAAATTAAAACTGCCCATGTTGGTGAATTATGATAATTATGTGATTTACCTTTCAATTTATGCACTCCATTTTTCTTGTTCAACTCACTCTAAACGTGTTCTTTCAATTGGCCATGCTTTATTATATGTCAGTAAATCCTTTCTATCAAAAAGTATTTGTCATTAAGAACCGAGCAGTTGGCAGATTTATATATCAAGTAACTTGTAAAGTGGTAGTTATCTTTATATCTATTAGTTTATTGCAACACAGGACATGGACCATCATGAAGATGATGGCCGCTCAGTGAGTGAAAGTCAGCCCAAGAGGGATGATGAGGTAAGATTGATGTACAAGTTTAATTGTTCTCATTTAGTTCTATTAGCTTTTTATTTATTCCATTCATTTACATTGCAACTGCCTCATAAGTAATTGGATATTGTGGTATTTATGGTTTGTAACTTCATCCTCACAACTCTGCTACTTGTAGGAAACTGCTGCTCGCCAGGAAGAAATTAAAAAGTCATTTGAAGCTAAAATGGCTCTACGACAAAGTAATCTGAATCCAGAGAGGCCTGGTTAGTGAATTATCTTTAGCATTTTTTTTATGATCATGTTATTATTTGAGTTAGATGGTAATTCTAAATTTTTACTTCACGAATGAAGTGTTTAATATCATGGCTTCAAGTGAACTGAATTGAGAGTCGATCGCCCATCCTAGAGCTCCTTTTGTAGGCTTCACCACCCCTTCATGAATGAGGGCAGGATTATTCCAGAAAATTGAAGGTTTTGTGACCTCTGCCATTGAATTTATGGTATTTTCCAATTTGACAATGGTGAAAGTGTACCTTTGTTAATGGTCTCATGAGGCTATTCAAGAGCCTTGTTGTAGTTGGTGATGTTGGTTTAATGGTGCTTCTGATGATGAAACTTAATGGTTTCGGCATTGTTGAATGGCTCAAGAGTCATAAGGGAGATTGGGCAAGGAGAAAGTCTGCAGCCACAAAAATGTCCAGACCCTAACGCTTAAGAAATTGTTGATGTTAGGTTTTTCCTGCTAAGAATCCAAAGTTGCATTGTCAATAATCTCTCTCTCTCTCTCTCTCTCTAATTGACCACAACATTGATCAACTTCAGCCGTCTCATGTGTTATTGCTAGTTTCTTGATGATTAAAAGGCATGCTGAACACATACTTTATCAATAAGACGGCTCTTGAGCCTCAATCACTTTGGGCTCATCCTTGTTGACAGTTTTGTGTGGGTAAGGTAAAACTTGGGTAGAAGTGGATGAAATGAATAAAGGGGTGGAGTTAAAATTTCTATCTTGCTTGATGGAATATTTAAGGGGTGAATCATTGAAGATAGGCTTGTCGAAGTGCTTGGTAGATTATTGACTGTGGAATTCTTGGGGACGTGTCCTTAAGAATCAACCTTCTATTTTAGTTTGAAGGATTTAGTGGTGGCTCTTTTGTTGGGAAGGGACATATTACCGTGGAGGAATAGCTACCAACTTTATAGAACTTTGGGACATATCGTAACTTTATCTGCCATTTGGTGGTTGTGATAAAAACTCTTCGTAATGATACCCCTCGCTGATCATTACGAAGACCAACTCAAAGGAGTTTTTTTATTTTTGTAGGTTTGGACTTTGGAGGATGCCTTTGCTTCCCTCATTGTACTTCCTTTTTTGTTTTTTCATCTCACTTTGTCCTTCCATTTTTGGTAACGGAACTAATTTTATAGTAAGCATAAGTTGCTCTTTCTACTTTAGAAGAGACATTGTTCAGTTAATTCAACATTTTGTCTGGTGGAGAACGGTTTTCCTTGCGCTACTTGAATTTGAGGCAATGATTTTAATGCCTTTGTAAACGTTTGCTGACAATCTGTAATTTTCCTTTTTAATTAATGACACCTTTGAGGAAAGTTCACCAAATTACATATGTAAGTTAATTTCATTTGACACATATTTGACACATTTTTCCCCATGTACATCCCATTTGTTAACGTTTGTTTTTGCCTGCAGACTCTGGATTCCTTAGAACGTTGGATTCTAGTATTAAACGCAACACAACTATTATTAAAAAGTTAAAGCAGATAAATGACGAACAACGAGAAGGGCTGATGGACGAGTTGCGTAATGTAAATATGAGTAAATTTGTTAGTGAAGCTGTTTCTGCCATATGTGATGCCAAGCTTAGAGCTTCTGATATTCAAGCAGCTGTTCAGGTAACCTCCTTTCAGTTCTTTTGTTTTCTAGGTCAATTTTTTTTGTTGTCATTGGGTGGAGTGCAATAGAAACTTAGTCACTTCAAATGTCTTGAACAAAAGGGTTCTCTACTAATATCGTGTCATATTTTTGTTATGTCCCTTCCTCCAATCGATTAATATATTTTTCTTCATTTTACATTGGTATTTTACCTTTTAGGCATATAGTTGACTTAGTTGATAAGAAATGAGGATGGAAGTCATGTTTCTTAGCTGTGCTATGGAATATTAATTTGGAGACAATTATTGAGTGCTGAACGTAGGGATTAAACTCTTGGGAGGGATCATGGTCTGATGCTTCAGCAACCCCATATTTCTTGTTGTAAATTTGACACCTCTGTTTTTTTTCTTTTTTCTTTTTTTTGTTAAAATTACAAATTATCTTTCAAAACTACAAATTTAATGAACTTTTGAATTTTTTTAATTTACGAGTCTACTAGACACAAAATTGAAAGTTTAGGGACGTTTTAGGCACTTCGAAAAGCCTCTCTTTGTTCTTTCATTCATCTGAGTTAAAGTGACTTTCTCATAAAAATTAATGATTTACTTAACCAAGTTAATGGTGGGCATAAGTGACCAAGTCCTTTTGTAATTATTCTCTTGGTTTGGTCTTTTAAGACTCGACCTCATTTTATTTTACTTCTTTTGGTTGGGGGCAGTTTGGCTTGTATGCCCTTTTGTATTCTTCCATTTTTTTTTCTTTCAAAGTTCATTTTCATAAAAAAGAAGAAGAAGAAGAAGAAAAGAAAAAGATTCATAGGAACAAATTAATCTGTTTAGAACATAGATTTATGAGATTATTTTTATAGTTTGATAACCACATTTTCACACGCTGAACAACAGAAACAATAGTAAAAGTTCAGGCACTAATCTAGATCTGATGTGTTTCTCTTTTCCCTTCACCACCGTCAAAAAAAAAAAAAAAGATCTGTTCGCTTCTTCACCAAAGGTACAAAGACTTCTCACCGTGCCTGATTCAAGGGCTTTTAAAAGTATTCTTTCCTGGAAAGTCTGGGGATGAGTTGGATGCTGATAGGAACTTGAAGGCCATGAAGAAGCGCAGCACTCTCAAACTTCTCTTGGAACTTTTTTTTGTTGGAGTTGTAGAAGACAGTGCAATTTTCAATAATATTATTAAGGATCTTACAAGTATCGAACATTTGAGGGATCGGGATACTACCCTAACAAACTTGACTCTCCTTGCTAGCTTTGCTCGGCAAGGGAGAATCCTCTTGGGTCTACCGCCTACTGGACAAGATCATGAGGAGGTACACAATTTTTTTCTCAATTTCTACATACCCTGGCACTGTTCATGTAACCTTTTTATATGTTTCGTTTTTTTCCACTTCTTTTCAACTATTTTTAATTAGTTTATGCTTCTCATCTATAATGGATTTCCATGTCAGGCAGTTACTAGTTACATGTTACAACTTGCCATGTGATTGTACTGTTGACTTTTTTCTTGCTCTCCATGAATTTATGAAAATTTCTCCTCCCCAGGCATGCTTTACTCTTAACTTACTGGGTAACGTTCTATTACAGTTTTTTAAGAGCCTCAATATTACTGCCGACCAAAAGAAATTCTTCAGGAAGGCATTTCATACATATTATGATGCAGCAGCAGAATTGCTTCAGTCTGAACATACAGTAAGAGATTCACTATCGTCTCTAGAGCTACTTATTTGATTTATCATTCACTCTCCTCTCCTCTCCTCTCTTGTTTTCCCCCTTCCAAGCTTAAATTCAAAGTTAAGACTCATGTTTTGGTTGTTTAACGTTAATTCATTAGGATGTGTTTTTATTTTATAAATTTTTTGGCCATTATGTTAACAAAATAATCATACTTTCTTTTCCATGAATATTTTGTACTTGCAATATTTTTATGGGTAACTAACTTTCATCATTATGAATGAAAGAATATATATTACAATTGTAATAATTGTTTGCTCATCCCATTTTTTTAAATGGCAGTCACTTCGCCAAATGGAGCAGGAAAACGCTAAGCTCTTGAATGCAAAAGGAGAGCTTAATGATGAAAATGTCTCTTCATATGAGAAGTTACGAAAATCTTATGACCATTTATACCGAAATGTCTCATCGTAAGTTGCACTCTGAAGCTCATTGTACAAGGAATTTAATAATCTTTTGGTAACTTGATGGATATATGGTATGTATATTTCTTAATGTTGTACACGTCAAAGTCTAACATTTACTGCAAATTTTTTGAATAGGAAAAAAATTCATTGATTTATGAAATTTACAGACGGGAGAAAATCCATCAAACTGAAGTTGCAAAAAACATTTATTTCACATTTTGCTAATAAATTCTTTATTGCATCTTCTGCGTTGAATTGAAACTTTGTTTAAATTTCATCTAATTGATAAACGTTCATTCTTAATGACTCGCTCCTTGTTTAATGAATACTGATTTAGTTCTTATAATTTATTCCTTGGCATCCTTGTAGTATTCTGCTGAAGCAGTTTTTTATTTGATGTAATCTGGATGTATTTCTAATGCAAATATGATTAAATTTATCCTTAAAAGACGGGTATTGCACATAACATTGAGATCAAAGGTTATTGAGTTGCATTAGAGAAATTTAAGTTTTCTTCTACTAAGAGGACATGGATGGAGTCGAAAATTGCTTGAAGAAAAAGAAGATGGGTAGTCAATTTCATCGTGTAAAGAAAATAAGAATATGTGATAAAAATATTATATTTTGTGCTCATCATAAAGTAAAATAGATTCTATGAACTATTTTTCATTGGCTATTTATGGAATTCTACGTTACACAGCTTAGCAGAAGCAGTTGATATGCAACCCCCAGTGATGCCAGAGGATGGCCACACAACCAGGGTTTCTGCAGGGGAAGATGTTTCATCACCTGCTGCTGGAAAAGATTCATCTGTGCTTGAAGCCATTTGGGATGATGAAGACACCCGGGCTTTCTATGAATGCTTACCAGATCTCAGGTTTGGCCTGGTCAAACTATATAATTTGCTGAGATCGTTTGGGGGAAATTTGTTTTGCATCTATCTTAAAGTAGATTTCTATGGTTTGCCTAGAATTAAAGATACTTTTGGACACATACATGCAAGCATGTTCTATATATGCACATACTCGTTTTTCAATAATAACAATAAAAAATAACTTTTAGATCATGCTCATGTATGTTGTGATTGCAAGTCTCTGTAATGTTTTCTTATCGGGTAGTCCATTGTGTCCTTACAAGAACTATATTTGTTGGTATATATATATATATATATATATATATATTTGATAAGAATATTAGTTGGTATATTGGATGAACTTCTCAGGGCATTTGTTCCAGCAGTACTATTGGGAGAAGCGGAGCCTAAAGCAAATGAGCAATCTGCTAAACCAGCAGAAAATCTGGCTGTAATTTCTCATGCCTGCAATATTTTCTTTAGAACTTAAAAATTTCGTAAACTGTTTTATAATATACTCTCTACTCTGTCACTCCTCCCATGCCTGGTCCTATTTAAACTTATCACAGGTTTTACTTCTCTCCCTTGCTGTGTAGGATGGGCGTACATGATCTTTTTGGTCATAATTTAAAATTAATCAAGTCTAAGTTGGGTTTTAAATGATCTTTACTTTAGTAGAACATTGGATTTATTTTCTTAGTATTCAGATGAGATTTCAATTAGTATTCAAATAAACTAAGTTGATAATGTCGAGAATTCTGTAGTTTAGCAATGTATCAAATATGAATTTGAACACAATAATTTGTATTAAAATGAATATTATAAATTGTTCTTAGTTTTGCTTATTTTAATTTTAATACAATCTAATTTAGGATATTAACTTAGTTTTACAAACTGAAGTTACTTTTTGTATTTTTAGCCCTACAATATATATTTATATTCATCCCAGTATATATGTTTTTCCTAGTACCTTTTTTCAGTAGTTTGGTATTGGTGAAAATAAAATAATTTAGAAAATAGTCCTTGGTTATTTTTCTAAATGTACCAATGATTTATAGTAATTGATAGCTTAAGTTTTTGTTTATTAACATCGTCTTAAAGTGGTGTAATGTTAAAAGTATTGATTCCTTAGAAGAAAAAAATTGAACTGTTAAGTGTGAAGTTTCAAGTGTAAAGTTTTAACTATTACATTACTATATTTTTTCTATTTTACTTGAAACTTATTGAATTGTTTTTAGTGTATTGTTTTTATTTTATTCGAGTGGACTATGGATATTAAATAACGTGTTATGAATATTAAATATAAGATTTTAATAACTACGAGAATTTGATATGTTTGTGATTTATGAATGGAGGAGTGAACAAAATGGTCCAAAAACAAATTATCAAGTATTCTCCCTTTAAAATATAAAGATTTGATCCTTTGTGGTCCTTATTAGCCTATTCCATGAAGATGTCTTTTTTGCTGAAGAATTTGAATGTCTTTTATAGGAATCTGAAGCAGACCAAGGTCAGCAAACTTCTCTAGAGGCCGTTGAGATTTCTACGGATTCTTTGCTAGAGGATGGAAAAATTAATGAAAAAGGGAAGGACAAAGAAGAAAAAGATAAAGAAAAGAATAAGGATACAGACAAGGAGAAGGGGAAAGAAAAAGACGCAGATAGAAAGATGGAAAATGAAAAAGAAAAACTTAAAAATATTGAAGGAACTAATTTGGATGCTTTGTTGCAGAGGCTCCCTGGCTGTGTCAGCCGTGACCTTATTGATCAGTTGACTGTAATTTCTTCTCTTTTCCCCAGCTTAATTGTGTCTTTTTTATAGATAATGAAGGCTGGATCTTCGTTAAGAATTTGATGTTAATATTCTTGTATAATTGCAGGTAGAGTTTTGTTATTTGAATTCCAAGGCTAACCGGAAGAAGCTTGTTCGAGCTTTGTTTAATGTACCTAGGACGTCTTTGGAGTTACTGCCTTACTACTCACGCTTGGTCGCGACATTGTCAACTTGTATGAAGGATGTATCTGTCATTCTCCTCCAGATGTTAGAGGAGGAGTTCAACTTTTTATTGAACAAAAAGGTCTCATTTTAGTTCATAAAACTTTTGTATGAATGGAGTTGTCCTTTATCTTGTATTAATTTCTTTACTGTTTTTTTTTTTTCCGAACAGGACCAAATGAACATTGAAACGAAGATAAAAAATATTAGGTTTATTGGAGAGCTCTGCAAGTTCAAAATTGCTTCAGCTGGCCTTGTTTTTAGCTGTTTGAAGGTATGAGCGGAGTAGACACCTGTTGATGTTTATTCTTTCCTTCATTATGTTTTATTGTTCTATGTATTTTGAAATCATATATTTGTCACATACGTGCCAGAGTTTCTCATGTTTGGCATATGGCGTCAAATTTCTTTGAGTATCGGCATTATTTTGTTTATTTAAGAAGTTTTTTTTTGCTTTTAATTGATTGTTCCAATCACTTTGGGTGATATTCAACCAATTACCTCATTTTCATTACCTTTATTTCTTTTGTTTGGGGGTAAGAGAATTTTATTGATAAGATGAAATTACAAAGGGGAATCACCTAGCCCCCAGCTAAGGAAGATTACAAAGAGCTCTGCATAGAGAGAGGTATTCAATTGTGATTGTTGAAAATAGTACGAAATTTTCCCAAGCAAGTGCTGAAAATTAGTGTTGCAAACAATCAAAGGTTTACTTTGTTGTTGAAGACTCTTATTTATTTCTTGTCATAAAGCCATAACAAAGCTGTAACTGCGAGCTGAACGAGAAATTATGCTAGTTATGAAAGAGAAATTGATGTTCTTGTTGTGGTTGGAAAATGATGGTTAATTGATGAGCATATTTGATCTCATTTTGGCAGGCATGTTTAGATGATTTCACTCACCACAACATTGATGTTGCTTGTAATCTTCTTGAGACCTGTGGACGTTTTCTTTATCGGTCTCCTGAAACTACAGTTCGGATGGCTAACATGTTGGAGATATTGATGCGCTTGAAAAATGTAAAAAATTTGGATCCCCGGCATAGCACCCTGGTAGAAAATGCATACTATCTTTGCAAGCCTCCAGAGAGATCTGCACGGGTGTCAAAAGTTCGTCCACCATTGCATCAGGTATGAGATGCATACGATGTTCGCTAATCTTTCCCTATGTACAGTTGGTTCGTATGTTGTATTTACTCGTTGTTTTGTGCAGTATATTAGAAAGTTACTCTTCTCAGATCTGGACAAGTCTGCCATTGAGAATGTGTTAAGGCAACTTCGGAAACTTCCATGGAGCGAATGTGAGCAATACCTTTTAAAATGTTTTATGAAAGTTCACAAAGGGAAGTATGGCCAGATTCACTTGATTGCTTCTCTAACGTCTGGTTTGAGTCGATACCATGACGAGTTCTCAGTTGCTGTTGTTGATGAGGTATGTTCAGTTCATTGAAAACAAACTTAAATTGGGATTCGTCAGTCTACTAGATAAGATCATTACCTACAGATCGGGCTTTATTGGCTTTATTTCATATGACTTTACCTTTTTAGGCATATGAAGGAGTGTTCAGTATACTTTTAACCGTGTAAAGATGCTTTCCTGTGATTAGAAACAAATGATTTATCAGTAGTAGTATTACATATTTTTAATTTTGCTGCAACTCTCAAGTACTTTTGAACTATGTAGAACAGAAAAAACACATTAAAGTGCTTTTTAGAGAAGAAAATAACTATTTGCTTTTTAATGGGTTTTGACTCATATGTTTATCAATTATCATTAATCTCTCTGTATCACGACACTTTCTACTCACCAGTAGTCTTTCTAGATTTTTTTTTTTTTTTTTTTTTTTTTTTTTTTTAATAAGAGACAATTTTATTGATGATTGAAATTTACAAAAGGATATGTTGTTTACATAAGACCTTCCCTTCCTAGCATACTCTTTTTCTCATTTGATTATCAAATCAGTTTGTTGGTTTGTAAAAAATGTATTACAATTTTAATCACGTCCTCTTTAATTTGTCAGTTTGAAAAGTATATTTTAGTCATTCGTAAGTCTTTATAAATAGAGGCACGAGATATTTTAATAATAGTAGATACAGGTAGCGATATGTTAAAGTTCGGTTTTTTGAAATTCATAATGTGGAAGTTATTTTATACTACATGATGAATGCATTCTGCATATTTGACCAGGTTCTCTTGTTTATATCTTGATTTATCTATTTTATTCATTTTGGTGGTTGTTATTTATCTCTATTATTTCTAGGTATTGGAAGAAATTAGGCTTGGACTCGAAGTAAATGATTATGGGATGCAGCAAAAGCGCATTGCCCATATGCGGTTTTTGGGGGAGTTGTACAACTATGAACTTGTAGATTCATCTGTTGTTTTTGATACCCTTTATTTGATTCTTGTTTTTGGGCATGGCACATCAGAGGTATGGAATTATTTTGTCTGTTTTTTTTTTTTGTTTTTATAATTTTTATAATTATTACTATTTACCTTGATACATCAAGATTTTTAATCAGTAGGCTTTGTTAATGTTGTTTATCTCTGCTAATGTCTCACCTAAATTTTTTTCTTGTGCATGCGTGCGTGTTTTATGTTTTCAGTTTTTATGTTGCATTCTTTGTACAGTAGAGTCAACGGTGCTTAAAATTGTTGAATCTTCACTACTGATATTTTCTTTTTCTTTTGATAATATAACATAAAAATAGTTTATAGAGACCAATGTTTTAAGCATTCAATGGGGATTTCTTTTGGGCTACCGCTGGCACCGAGGATGTAGTAATTTAATCAAGTTGGAAAGTATAGTTTCTGATTACAAAAGTGGTGGCAGACTTGGCCTCGGCAACTTCAAAGATTAAAAAAAATGTAGGTCTTTTCATACATGTGGGTTTGGAGATTTCCACGAGAAAGAGATTTCATATTTCTGTTGGTACTCTTGTGATAGACCTCAAATCACAAAGGTATAAATGTAAGTGGGTGTGGAAAGAGAGAACCGTGTGAGAGGTCGTTTACATGTAGGTGTCGGGCCTATCGAGTTTAGTGCGTGTTGAGGCCTTGAGGGAGAATGGAGGCATATAGGTAAGGTTTGTTGTGGAGAAAGGGATCTTTTTGGGATGTAATTGTTAGTGTATGGAAGTATGAAATGCGAGAAGATTTCTGAGATTCTTTTTGGCAGTAAGATTCTTATTAGAGATTTGGCTTCCCTTCTTTTTTTGGGAAATGTTTCTAGTTTCTTATTGAAAAAAGTACTTTTTTATTGGAGAATCGCGTCTTTGTTTTAAGTGCCTTGCATTGCCTTTTTAAGCCTGGCATGGATAAAAATACCTTACATTGGCTTTTTAAGCCTGGCATAGTATTATATTTGTGCCGGTAAGTCGGGTGTTGGTGGCCTTCTTCAAGACTCTTCAAGAACATAGATCTGTGTGTATATCTGAATAATTGTTCTCTATGAACCTTCAAGCTTAGTGATGGTTGGTTTTACTACTCCTTTGAGTGTCTATTGAGCTGACCGAGGGCTTCCCTTTCATTACTTTCACGATGAGGGAATTGCGTCCTCATCCGCAAAGTGGTGGAACCCATGCTTGAGTCAAAGAGAAAGTTTGTGCACCTCTCTCCAAAAGATACAATTCAGTATCAGAATTGGCTGAAGGAGAGTGAAGCGGTAGCAACTCTCCTAGCGCAGCCCACGGGGAAGCCTCTTCTTTCTAGTCTACATTGAGTGCGTTATAGGAAGAAATCTCAAAAGATTTTGACACGTTGGCACCAAAAGAAGAGGTAGTTATAGATTTCCCATCAGTTTCACTCACAATGCAGCAGTCAGAGATGGATATCGAAAGAGAGCACCTTTGTAGCGTGTCTTAAGTATTAAGGCTCGAGTGGCCTACCTCCCAAAGAAAGAACTTCACCTTTTTGGGATATTTTCCATCTGAGTTGGTCACATAGAGATTTCTACAGCCCAAATCACCCATTGAAGATAAAACCATTCCTCTCTAAATTCCAGCACCAAATGTCAAAAGATTCATTAAGGTTGGCCATAGCAAGAACATGTGAGAGAATTATTCCTCATATCAGCCACAGAACCATCAGCCTTTAGTGTAATAGCAATAGGGGATGGAAAATGGTCTCTTAAAGCCACATGCCAATCCAAACATCAGACCAGAAGCTAGTATCCGAAGAGATCGTTTGCTTGATGATCTGGTTGTCATTTTATCAAATTAAAATTGGCTTCTTTAATTCATTTTTATGCTTGCTAGCTGGGGCAGTAAAATATTAAGGAGTCGAGCCTAATAGGATTTGCAATCTGTTAATTTCCAATGAATGAACTAGAACAAACTTATGTTAAAAGGCTTGTGGAGGATACCTAGTCTTGGTTTATGGAGTACAAGTTTGTTTCATGGTGCTTGGCTAAATGAATGCTTTGTTTCAAGGCTAATATGGATGATTTTTGTTGCTTTTAGCAAGATGTATTGGATCCACCGGAGGACACTTTCCGCATAAGGATGGTTATCACTCTTCTTCAAACCTGTGGTCACTACTTTGATCGAGGATCTTCAAAGAGGAAACTTGATCGGTTTTTTATACACTTCCAGAAATATATTCTCAGCAAAGGCGCGCTTCCGTTGGATGTTGAGTTTGACTTACAGGTCGGTTGTTTACCTTGTTAGTTTACTTGCTAAATATTTTTCGAATGTATGTCATTGTAAGATAACAGCTGATGTTAAGTTCATAGTTTTCATCCTTGTTTTGTTATGGAAATGGTTCTATCTCCAAACCTACACTTGTATTCAAGTGTCTAACAAACTCTATCATGCTAACAAGTGCCCGAAATTCTTAGGCTCATTGAAACGTGTTCTATAATATTTGCATATTATTCGTGTAAGTTTATTTAATGGTCACTAGTGTGATTGAAGTTTTTGTGATCTTTGTCAATTTGATGAATCTTTAAGAAGTGGGAGAATGTATAGATTTTTGCTGAATACTTCCTAATGCATCTTCATTTATTTTGTCTTCCTTGATTCTGATGAAGTTGCCTTTACAGGATTTATTTGCGGAATTGCAACCAAACATGACCAGATACTCATCCATTGAAGAGATAAATGCTGCTTTTGTAGAACTCGACGAGCATGAACGTTCTGTCTCGAATGTCAAGCCCAATACTGAGAAACACCTCGATGCCAAAAAGCCTAGCAGAGCAACTTCCAATACCACCTCAGCTAATGGAAGGGACACGGTGAATGGCTCCAAGGAAAATGGTGCAGCTCATGAAGACGGTGTTGATAGTGACAGTGATACAGGAAGTGGCACTATTGAGGCAGAGGGACATGGTGATGAAGAGTCGGACTTGGAGAATCATGAAGATGGATGTGACACTGAGGATGACGAAGATGATGAAGAAGCGGGTGGGCCTGCTTCTGATGAGGACGATGAGGTTCACGTGAGGCCAAAAGTGGCTGAGGTAGACCCCAGAGAAGAAGCCAATTTCGAGCAGGAGCTCAGGGCTGTCATGCAGGCAAGATTTCTGTGATCACTTACTGTACATTTTATTAATTTTTACAAATTTATCGATGCCGTACATAAGGTTATTTCCGAATGCAGGAGAGTATGGACCAGCGCAGGCAAGAGCTACGTGGCCGACCAACATTGAATATGATGATACCAATGAATTTATTCGAGGGATCGACAAGGGACCACCATGGAAGGGGGGCTGGGGGAGAAAGTGGGGATGAGGCATTGGAAGAGGATGCTGGGGGAAGCAAGGAGGTTCAGGTGAAAGTTCTTGTGAAGCGTGGGAACAAGCAGCAAACCAAGAAGATGTACATCCCTCGTGATAGTGCACTTTTACAGAGCACTAAACAGAAGGAAGCAGAGGAGCTAGAAGAGAAGCAAGATATTAAGAGGTTAATCTTGGAGTACAATGACCGTGAAGAGGAAGAACTTAATGGATTAGGCTCCCAAACAATGAATTGGATGCAAACAGGGAACAATAGAGCCCCTACTCGGGGCAACAACTGGGACGCCTCTGGCGGGAGGAGCGGTGGGTCGCATCATCCCCATCATCGGTATCCTGGCGGCGGCGTGCATTATAGTCGAAAGAAGTGAGCTTAGTTCATCATAAGTTCCCTCCCTGATAGTTGAAGTCAACCACAGCAGGCTTCGGAAGTATGTGAGTTTGCCTCGAACATTTTAATTTACCGCTCCTCAGTCTGTTACAAGAGTTATTTCGTCACAATATTTTGTCAACGGTCGCCGACATACATACAGATCTCAACAGTTTAATCTCTGAGTCGAGCTTTCTTCCATGCTAGAACATGGAGAATGAAGGAACCATAGACGATGACGACAAAATCCGTGTGGAAAATTTCACCCATTTTGAGCAAGTTGGTTGGTAAGTCGTGATAAAATGAAGGAGGCTTTCGGTTTTGTATATCGCGCAGTGTCGATCCCTATCTACTTTTAGAGCAATTGTGTTTGTTATTGCATGAAAAGAATGATTTGTTTGAATCTAGAAGTTGTATGACAATTAAAAGAATAACTGTGTTTGTCATTTTGGTCATTTTATTTGAAATTGTATAAATTTTAAATTTAGTCCCTATTTCTACTTTAGTGCTGATTTTTCAAAAATGGAGAAGTAATCACATTGTAATTGTTATTATTTTTTAATGAAAGATGATAGAAAATAAAATTAAATAAAATAATACTTCAACCAATTTTACCCTTTAGTGTATTTTTGCTTGAAATACATTTAAAACTCTATCTCCATTTTACCCTTGTCCATTATTAACTTACATTTTTTATCTTTTAATTTAAATATTAATAGTTAATTATTCCTCTTGATTTCCAGCTCAGAATTTAAAAATTAGCACAATTTTCCCGAAAAATGCACAGTTATTATAGTTATTTTAAAACAACTAGAAATATGAAAAGTCCAAAATATTTTGAATTTATTGATTTCAATGTAATTTTTATTTTTATTTTTTCAAATTTTTACGACATATGAAGTTGGCGTATTTTTGTCAATGCAATTAGGGGTTCGAGAGGCTATTAAAAGTTGTTCGAATCTTTGGGCTAAAATATATATTCTCAACTAAAAAAATTTATTATTTTAATTTTCAAAAAAACATTTCTAAAAAATAAATAATTACTCTCTAATGTTATATATCTAAACAAACGGCCTCTACAACTTTGTATAATTTGAAAATACTAACATTTTAAAATTTAAATAATCAGTTACAAGAGAAGAGATTATAATTGAATATTAAATACCCTGAGATTTCTGTACATTTAATGCATTTCCATATTTGTAATTCAATCACATAACCATTCATAGCTATTAATTATTTTATATTTTTTTAAAAAAATTTAAATATAATCCGCCAAAGTTAGCTTTCTTGTTTAATTTTTTTTGATAAAATACATCTAGTTTTTGAAATTTAAAACATTTAAAAATTAAATAATTTTTGTCCTTAAAATTTTAGTAATTTTTTATTCGACTAATTAGAAACCATTTTCGGGCTACTTAAAAATTAATTTCTATCTTTGAATAAATTTAAATTAAATTAAAATCTTGATATATTTTTTTTTAATTGAAAAAAATGTTCCATGTATGCGATTTTGGCAGACTGTGCTTTCTGTTCATATAATTCATACAGCTCTAGTTACTCGTTGAGTCGGTTCAATGATTCTATACAAATTATAAAGTTGTAAGTTGGTACCCAAAATTTTATATATTTTTAAAAGTTTGAAAATTAAATTTGGAATTTGTTATAAAAAAAAAAATTATTCTCCAAAATCATAATATGTGGGGACCACCCTAAATATTTGCATTTTAATACAAAAATTAAACTTCTAATTTAACCTAACAAAAATGTTTTGATTTGGACTAAAAATTATATGTATTAATAATAATTCAAATATTCAATTGCCCGCTCCCGCTTCTACGATAACTGCAGCCGTTTCACCATTTCCACAATTATTAGTTTTTGTAAACATTTCCTTAACAATCATAATCTGCGTCTCCAAAGTTCAAAAAATTCTCTCCCTCTTCCATTTCCCTCGGAATCCCTCGCCAATAGATGATTCATGATGAATGAAAAGATTGAATCCGTCGTTATGTCCTCTGAAAACGGATTTCAAGATTCTCAAGTCTTAGGTACTTCGCTTTCGATTCTCTGCTCTTTGCTTTCTAGTTTGATTCGTTTATTTCTCTTCCGCATTTACTACTGTCGCTGTGTTTAAACTTTTTAATATCGGAGAAGCATGATTTTGATTCTTTCTTTTCTCGTTCTTCATTTCTTAACATTTTGAGTCGTGCGATTGTCTGTAATCTCGTTTTTGTGTTATCACTTTTGATGAATAGTGAATTTTTTCACTCTGCAGTTTTTTTTTGCGTACTCGGATTCTTATACGATAACTACATGTGGATAATTCTGTCGCATTTTCTGAAATTTCATCTTCTCTTACCTAATTGTTATTGAATTTTGATTACTATACATTGACTTGGATGAAAGAGATGCTAGATTCTTGAATTAATTTTCGTATTGATTATGAGGAGGTTTGCAAGCTTTTCAATCTTGCTACTGTGAACATTTCTTCTGTGTTCGATCGTTTCCATGCCGAGCTTCGTCATGTCAAGGGGAAGGTTGATTGGAATTTCTGCTATATTCTCTTAAAATTACGATGAATACATGGAAACTCGATTCCTTACATATCGTCTGGAATTTCATCTTTTCTTTTGTCTTAATTCTTCGAGAGTTTCAATTTTTGTACATCGTAATTTGATTAGATGCTTGAATTTTGAAATGACTTTTTATTGATTATGATGTGGCCTAATCTTCTCAATGTTGCTTCCGTGCAAGTTCTTGTTTGCGATCGTTTAATGACGAGCTCCATTATGTCATGTGATGATTGTTCTGAAATTTCCATTTTATTCTCATAAAAAAAAAAAAAAAAATACGATGAATACATGAAACCTCTGAATCTGTGCATATAGCGTCTTAATGATTATAGAACTTTTTACTTTTATACATCGTACTTTTATTGATTAGATGCGGTTTACTAGCTTTTTTAGTTTCGTGCGCAATCGTTGCAATGCTTAGCTTCCTTATGCCAGGGTATGATCGTTTTACTGCCAGTAGAAGAGTACTATGTTCAATCTAATTGTTTCTTTGTTATGGTTTTCTTTTTCCTGAGAGTAACTTTTTTGTGATGGTTGGTTTTAATGATAGCTGATGAAAGCTAATCCTCTGTAGTATAAGGTTTCAGGCACAAGTAAAATCCTTGAATACTTTTTGCATGCTTGGCTATTTTCTGATTGAATCGTATTTGACAGCAAGCTCGAACATCCGGAGGAAGGTTGATGTTCTTCATGGGCGCGAAAATGGAGATTCCAAGGAACAGGTACTGCCGGATTCCAAGTGCAATGCGCGCATGAGTCTTGCCTGGGATAGCGCCTTCTTTACTAGTCCAGGTACGGCTTCTATAAAATTTACTCAAGTCTACATTTTCTATGCAAGCCTATAGTTGATTGACTACATTCATTGACAGGAGTACTGGAACCCGAGGAACTATTTACGACCTTGAATTCAAGGAATTATGACAATGTGGTTGACATACTGGGGAGCGAAGAACATCTTTTATTATCTTCTCAATCACTAGAACCAGACACTAATAACGAAAATTACAACTTCCGTAAGAGCTTAGCTTGGGATAATGGATTTTTCACCAGTGAAGGTATGCTTTAAACTATTCCCAATAGTATATGCCGTTTGGTTATTCAAAAAATGGATGGCTCAATCTGTTCGAACAAATGTTCTTTCTATATTTCAGGAGTTTTGAACCCTTTTGAATTGGCCATTGTTAACAACGGTTTACAGAAATCTGAAAGCCATTTGCTTCCTGTTATTGAGGATGAAGTTTGGAGGTCTATGGAGTCCAACAGTACCTTAGATAGCGAAGGCTCCTCATTAACTAGACTTGAGATGGATCTTTTTGAAGACATCAGAGCATCGATTCCCAAACTAAATGCTTCAAGGTTTGAACAGGGAAGAACAGGTAATGGAATCTGTAGCTCAACCTTTGACAGGATTTCTTAAATATTAAATAACATGCCTATCTTCAATATTAGATATATCATCTAGAAGCTTCTTGGAGTTTCTATAAATCTATATTAAATTTCATAAAGGGTGTTTATATTTACACCAATAGAGCATGAAATTTAATTAAAACCCAAAAACTAACAGAAGTCCATGAAACGTCCCAGAAAATTCTTCCATTCTTTTAAACCAATTTGAGACAAACTGCCATTATGTTCATCTGGGTTTTTATTTCCCTTCATTACAGATTCCGCCAAACCGGATGGTTCTCGAACTGTGGTAATTTCTTGCCTCCATCATAATTATTTATTCATTAATCCATCTTAGTTCCCCAAATAATACTTTGCATTAATATTTCAGATGAAGGACGTGCCAACTTGCAGAAGGCATAGTGTTCATCATAAGCATGGATCAAAGAAGATGATTGGACAGATGCCAAAGTCACCAAAAATACAGGTACGTTCAGGTTTGGGTGATTGGTAGATCATAACACACGTCAATAAAGAATTTTGCTCGTGTAAAATCCTAATCTGTTAAAGCTTCCTTCTTATTTCCACTCGAAAGAGCAGAGTTTGCAGCTAATATGATAAGCCTGAATTTTGAAAGCTTTAGATTTGCAGCTACGCCACAAAATTAAGAACCTCTAAATTGTACTGACGAGTGCATATCTCTTTTAGCTGAAACATATGGGTGAAAGTAGGGAACATTATTCATCTTCTTCCCTCAAACCATTCAAGGTCTCAGAGAAGACAAGCTTCGTTTCAAAAAGTTCAACTAAAATTGCTTCCTTGGGCGAAAAGCATGTCAAACTGGGATGCAGGTCTGGGGTTTCAGCTTCGGGTACGCCTCAATTCAATCAATTGAACTCATAAAAAAAGTTCAGGTTTCTTCACTGAAATGAAATTCATAAATTCAATCAATAATGTAACTCATACAAAGTTCGTTCTTTTTTTTTTTTTTTTTTTTGTTAACAGTAGAAGGTTTTGGCAAGTTAAAGAAACCATGTTTAAGGGACTCGTTCAGTGCCATCCATGGCTCCACCCAGTCACTTAGATCATCTCTGCCACATTTTACAACATCTAAAAAACTCACCCGCCGTCCTCCATCTGAGGTAACCATTCGAAAATCACCTCCAGTTTTGAGAAGAAATGTCAACTCCCGAATTTCGAACATATTCACTGCCGGTTCTGCTTCGACAACTCCATTGATGAAGACGAGAGCAAGCAAGACGGAAGTGGAAAGTTCTTGCCAGTCCACACCAACATCCTCATGGTATGGATCACCAGCAAGCTCAATTGAGGAATGGCCTTTAGAGACCACTTCAACAGCTCAAAGATGTACCAACAGATCCAAGCGAAGTCCATATTCCAGTCTTAATAAAAGTCCTCTTATAGATAAAGAGAATCGACATGAAACATCAGTGAATCGACGCCATAGAAAAGACCTTAAAGAAGATGGCAATACTGATGCTTCGAGAATATTAAAAGAAGTAAAACCTTCCGGCCTGCGAATGCCGTCACCAAAACTTGGCTATTTTGATCGGGTCAGTTCATTCCTAAAAGCTCCATTTTTTACTTAAAAGGTTCTTGTTCTTTTGCTGACATTGAATCCCCTTTTATGAACAGGAAACTATGTTGCGGTTAGCCACCATTGTTGACACTAAGCAGGAAGTTCATACTCGATGTACTGAGCTTCAATCTCCTCCTAGAACCCGACCACGGCCCGAGATTCGAAACGATAAAAATGGAGGATCACCAGTGTGTGTCGCCTCCACAAAAGGCAACAGAAGTTCGACAGTTGCGTCATATAACAGGATTGTCCAATGTAATCAATCTATGAAAACCAAGAAGATCATCTCGCGGTACGCTGAATTAGACGACAAGGAAAATGAGGTAAGTTTTGTGGATCCACAAATTGAGGGTTTAGCCATGCAGGTTAACTCCATTCGCCTAAACAACCGCGTGAATTGAATTAATGCAAGATAGTTAGTTATACATCATTGAAGTCGATTTCCATCAATTTTTATCACATTTTGTTATTGTCCATTGAAGCTGTTTGAAGAAGAATCAATAGCATCGTCGAGATGATTCTAATCAACCCCCTGTATACTGTCATGCATAAGCGTTCAAATTAAAAAAATTAAGAGTATATCAAAATTTGATGGATGATTTGAATTTAAATTAAATTAAGAGTACACAAAAATCAGTGATTGGCGAAGGCGTTTCTAGGACCTTGGCTTCTCTTTCTTCTCTTTGAAGAGAGCCAAAAGTGAAACTCCAGAAACTTTCACCACTTTGAACCTAACACCAGGAATATCTCCCACAGCATGACCCTTACGTCCAAATCCCGCTATCAACACCTCGTCCTGTAAAATTAATCATGCTTAAATTCAAATATAATTTACAAAACAATATTAATTTAAAGTTATTTATATATACAAGTATAATTTTTAATTATAAAAATCAGATATATGATTTATTTATGCAAGTACAATTTTCAAGTTTTAAAATTATATTTATTTATTTATTTATGCAAATACAATTTTCAAGTTTTATTCAAGTACCAAAAAGAAAAGTTTAAAAGAGAAATTTAGAGAAATTTTAAAAAGTTCAAGATCAGAAATGTGACGAACATTAGAGTAAATTTTGGAAATAGACATAGGGACCTATCATTATAATAATATTACTAAAATTCTCTACCTTGTGTTAAATTTGTCACGTCATTCCACCTTAATTTTTTGGTTAGTCAACAAATGTTCAAATTAACTCGATCATCGTAATTAAAATGTATCATTTGAAACCTTAAGAACTAAATTGACACCAACTCTAAACCTTAGGAAACCTTGTGCAAAACCCTTGTTTACTAACAGTTTACTAGTTTTTAAAATTTGGCTTTGAATTAAAAATTAGAAAGCAAAGAAAGTCAACAATAGACATAAACATTACTAAAATTCACTGCACAAGCAAACTAGATTAACTTACATTTTCCTCGATGTAATTGAGGCAGCCATCGTTAGGTACAAAAGCAGCAATCTTCTTCCCGTTTTTAATCAGTTGAACACGAGCACATTTTCTAATAGCAGAATTTGGCTGCTTGGCTTCAATTCCACTGCATTAGAAAATTCAAGACTAATAAATATTAATAACACATCGACAATAGCATAAGCATCGATAGCCTTACATTTTTTCGAGTACAATTCCTTTTGCATGAGATGACCCTGCAAAAGGCTTTTTCCACTCATTACCAAGATGGGATTTCTTATATGACTTATCTGCCCATCTCTGCCTTCTACGGTGGGACTTCAACTTACGTCCAGCTCCCATTCCTCGAGTCTTCCTGCAAGATTAGCAAACAAAATAAATACAACTAATGTTACATAATCCAACCAACTAAAAGAAAGCACATATGAAACAAAACTTCAGTCATTACCAAAGGAGTTGGGAATTATACTAACTAATAAGGAGTGGATAAACTCGTAGAATGTGTACAATTAAAGAGTAAATCAGTTTTGTTAAGAATGTATCCTTCAAGAATTTGAATGGAGCTAAAGCTCCTTGCTATTTGTGAAGAATGGAGTAATCTAAATGTTAAGATTGGGGGAATGTATATGAAATTTAACGAGGATGAAGAATCTATGTTTAGTTCTCCTCTACACTTCGTATATGAATTTTAAACCAAGACATTTCAATTGACGAGAGACATTAAACGAATGCCTCGATTCCACTTTTGAGTTAAAAAAAAAAAAACAGTAGTCCTCGAAACATCGTTTCTCCTAGTGTATAATTTCCAGATTAATATCCAAACAAACAGCCAGATTAAAATCAAAGATCCGAACGAAATGACGCCTTCAGAGTTGTTCAAAGTAGCACCACTTCCGTTTGATTATTCATGAAGATTCAACAAACAATATGAACACACAAAAAATACAAACAAACGAGGCTCCTAGCAAGCAGTCAAAGAGCAGACAGAACGATTTCAACTTCCTCGAGAAAACATAATTGGATGAAGACGAAGAAGAGAAACGCCACGGAAGAAAGATGATGCAGATAATAGATAAATTCGTACCCCATGATGGCTGATCACGACGCTGCAACTTCTTCAAGAAACGCTTAATTAACTCAAACCCTAAAGAAAGTGGAATTGCGGGACGGACAGTTTATATATACCGCCTCCTGGTGAAGGGATTTCTGTACACTGCATAATTACGTAATTACCCTTCCCAGTTCAAGATTAGCTATTAGCAATTTAGCATCTCTATAAGCCTTATTACGTAATTACTCCATTTATTACTTCATTTAATGTTTTTTTTAATCGAAATTTTAAATTTAAAAAATTATATTAAACAGTATATTATATTTTTTTGTTTATAAAATAATATTAAATATATTATAATACTTTATTATATTTTTGTTAATAAAATAGTTTTGAATTTAATATAATATTTTTATATTTTTTAATATATATAAAGAAAAAAAATCGTTGAAATTTTCGCCCCAATCTCTACAAAAAATAAATCGAGAATTTAGTGGGGAATGAAGAATAACCATTTTTGAACTCTCGTTTCATCAAACGTCATGTAAAAACCTATGAATAAGAATGTACATGACCTCGGATGAGCGATGTCATAACAAAATTTAAAGACAATCATATTTTTATCATTATTATGTTCGAGCTTTTCGATTCAATGGTATGAAACAATCCTCTTAGCTCTCTTATTATTGATGAACGGTCCACGACACACCACAAAAAATTTAATTCGAAATAAAAAATATAACATTTTTTAAATTATTATTCAATATAAAATTTTTATAGACTAATTTATATAAATATTAAATTTTATTAAAGGAAAAAAACTTACAATTTTTCCTAAAAATAAATTGTCCTCTAAAAATGAATTTTTATAATAAGAACCCTCCATTTTTTTATATGATTTTTACAACGAATAAGTGAAATAAAAACTAAAAATATATTTTGAAATAAATTTATGAAATAATAAACTTGTTTTTAATTATAGTTATTGTTTGAAAATGTTCTTTTTGTGGAATTTTCGAATTACATAAATACATGAAAATTCTCCTAAAATGAATTTGCTTTTAATAATAAAATAATTGATTAATAAAAAATAAACACGAAGATAGATAAAAAGACAAAAAAGTCTAACTCAGTCTTGGCAAAGAATTAAGAATTCAAATCTACGAACAGTAACAACTCAAGCTCATTGCTAATGTCACAGTTTTAAAACACTTTTACTGGGTAGAGGTTTTCACCCTCTTTAAAAAATGTTTCGTTCTCCTCTTCAACCTATTTGAAATTTCACAATCGACAACCACATCATTTAGGTGGGCAGATAATCATTCTTTCATTTTGATTGATTTCATTGGATATTAACAAGATAGCTTGCAACCATAGAATTTCGACGAAAAATATATTCTTTTATACCTTCATGGTCAGAGAACCGCTCCAGCTCTAGCTCTAGCTCCAGCTCCGTATATGAATTATGGATTAACTTGATTGGAACACTATTAGAACGATGATGAAGTCCATGAGGAGTCCCAAACAATATTGGAAGATTTGTAATTATGTGGAATACTGTTTAAATCAGTAAATGGAAAGTGGTCTTGGCGCAAGACTGGGACTTCTCGACCTTCCACTTGAACTTGACTTGTTTCCGTGCATATTAGGGCTAACAAATTTGCATTTTGAGCTTGCATCTTGTGAACCTCAGCCTTAGCCAGGGCTAGTTGCGCTTGGAGCTCGCTCACTTGATTTTGCAGCTGAAAGATTGAACCAGTGCAACCATAGACCGGGTCTCGAATCCTAGCGTTCGCTTCATATACTAAACTGCTCGTAGCATCTGCTCTCTGGTTCCCTGGAAGTTCCTGCATTCATATCCGTAACCATACGAATCCGTAAGAAAAAAAAAAAAAAACTACCTTATAAATTTGACTAGACATCAATATTTACTCTAATTTCATTATTTCGAGGATTTATCTTATTTTAATTAAAAATAATGATATATTTCTCAAACTTTACTAATTTTAATAAAAATTAAATATTACTAAACTAGTTTAGCATCGAAATAATAATTTTGTTAAACATAAACTTTAAAGTGTTTTTTACTAAAATTTGATTAATTTTATATATTTTATCTTGCTAATGAAATTAAAAAGAATGGTATAAAAATTGTTAGAAGAAAGTTAACTAATTTAGGAATAATCATGAGTTTATAATCAACGGAACATTTACCTGCAGAAACTTAATTACGTTGCTGGCTCCAAATATTCTATGCACAGCGGCGAACTTGAGTGGCTCAGTGGGAGGAAAATAAGGCGCTAAAACACACTCATCGACGCATCTTCGGCGAAGGATCTTACAGGCGGCGCAAGGGCTGAGAACTACCATCGGCGGCAGTGGCGGAGATTGCATAGTTTGCTGTATAGCCTCGAGTAAACAACGAAAGAGACTGAATACAAATGGCGAAACCCGTTCATATATATATAGTTGGAAGCTTGGGCTCTTCCTCCTTGACTTACTAAAAACTCCGAATTATTTTTGACACGTTCTTTAATTATTTTTATTTATTGGTATGTCACTATATAATATATATATATATGTGATAATTTTATTAAATAATCATTTTATTATATTTTGTCAATAATTTTTTAAAATTAAGATGTTAGAAAATTTAAAAAATAAATTTTATAGACTAAAATAATATATTGAAAAATCAGTTTAAAATATAAATATATGGGCGTTGTTGACTTTGGGAGAGTTTCATACAATTTTGGGAATTTAAAGTATTTTTAAATAATATATTACCAATGAAGTGAGCATATTTGACTTGAATTAAGAGTAGTGTAAGAACCCACCTTTCTTAAATTTATATTAAATTAAAACTCATTTTATTCGGATAGATTCTAAATAAATTATGTATTTATTTGATAATTATTTATTTTTTAACTTTTTTTTTTCTAATTAAATTTATAAACACTTAGAAATATGGATTTCTAGTTTATAATCTATATTTTAGAGTTTTGGAAACTTAAAAATTATTTTTTAATTACTAAGTTTAATAAATTTATTTAAATTTTTAATTTTATATGTGAATTTTAAAAATTAATTAATTGATTAGATGTGAAAATAAATTTGGTATGAGATTATAAACTGTCAATTTAATTTTATTAATTAGAAATATATAAATAAATTATATTCGTCAAACTTTAAGTATAAAATGTTTATTGAAGAATTTATTAGGTGAAAATTTAAAGGTTTATCAACAAATATATATATATATATATATATATATATTTTAATGGTTTAAATAAACAATTAAAATATTTGATAATTAAATTCTAAATAAAAACATCCATAATAGAAACAAAAAGAATTATCGGAATAATAAATGCTTTGCTAGTACTTTGATGTTTCAATTTATTTTTCAGGACGATCATATATTTTTTTATAATTATTTTTACACAAATTGTTAATTAAAGCAAGCAGTTTTCCTTTAAATCGAACGTTTAAATTCCCGACTTCACATTTAATTAATTGAAAAAAGAAAATTAGAAGGGAAAAGACACAAAGATCTAAAAATGTGAAAGGAAGAAAGGGAGTCTGTCATGACTCACATTTTCTCTACACTCCAAATTTCAACGTAGATTTGATCGCTTTACCCTTTATTCGTGTCGATCAAGTTTGTCTAGACCAAAACAATTGGAGAGTCTATAATACGACAAAAATGATTTATTGACTAATAATATTCCTTCAATTAATTTGCAAATATGTGGAATATACAGTGATTAAAATAATTCCTCCTCCAATTTCCTTCCCTGCCTAATTTTTCCACCGGGTAGACTTCCTTATAAACTCATGACCATTCACTATGTGAGACTCACTCCTAATAACGCTCAACACTCTTTTGTTATATATCTATTACCATAAATTTATTTCTGATTCTTCAAAATAATAATAATAATAATTAAATTTCAGTTTTATAATGTGATTTTTTTAAAAAAAATCGTTAGCATTTCAAATATTTTCATCAAAAGGAGTAAAAATTATTATAAATAAACTTATAAAAAAAAAGCAGAAAATTAAAAAATAAAATAGTTATCAATCTCCAAATTCTCTCTTGAATTCATGTTATACAAGTTCTAAATTTTATTTATTTATTTTGTATCCAATTAAATTACTAGCATATTTACTTCAAAATTTTTGGAATAACAAAAGTATATGTGATTACATCAAAGAATATTTAATATATTTTTTATAGTAAAGAATAAATGATTAATTTGGATCTCATTTGATTTCTTTTTTAAATTAAGGGTAGAAAACAATATTTTTATTTTTAAATATCTTTTAATTTTGAGTTAAAAATAATATGAAAATTAGGGTAAATAAAGCGTATAAAAAAAAAAAAAAAAAAAAAAAGC
>NW_019272030.1:3212366-3225911 GCF_002738345.1 Cucurbita maxima | reverse complement strand
AAAAAAAAAAAAAAAAAAAAAAAAAAAGCCTAATTTAAAATAAATAAATAAAGTGACCTTAATTTGTGGGTTTTCTCTGTAATGGCTCAAAAGTGACAACGTATGATTCCGCCACTTTAGGAAGGGGAAAAAGTCGTTCCTTCCTTGGGATTGGGGCTTTGTTTAGTCTTTTCATAGAGTAGAAGAACCACCGCTTGTTAGAGGTCATAGCCAACGAATTTTGGCCTTTTTTTAAAAAAATAAATTAAAAGTACATATTTAATTATATTTTTATAGAAAATTTTGAATGAAAAAACATATTTATTATATTTGATATCTTAAATATTAAAATAATTAATACTGAGTTAAAATTTAAACAATTTATATTCAGATATTTAATTATTATTTATATATTACAATTAAATTACTGTCTTGGATTAAAGTACTAATCAATCGAAAAGTAACCAATAAAGTAGTAATTTTGAAATAAAAGAAAGGATTAAAATTTGTAATGAGAAATCGATTCCATGAAGAACAAGAAACAATAAATCCTTCTATTTTAAATACGATCAAACAAACACTAGAAAGTAAAATAACCTGACAAACTATATACCTCTTCAATTAAGACATGATTAAAATCACTACCGAATTCATCTTCAACTATAGGTTCTCGCCGGTAAAATCTCTCTCTGCAACATTCTTGATCGGGTTAGTGTCTACTTTCGGCGGACCAGAGTGCCTCCTCGAGTTCGCCGGTGAGGCGGGGAACGAGAGCCGTTTCTTTACGCCGCCACTTGCTGGTGCCTTATCTGGAGTCGCTGCCGTATTCTCCGTTCCCATTGGACTCGACAACCGAGACCTTGCCCTGGCTGCTTCTGTCGACGCCATGTAGCTTGGAACTGACGGCGAACTCGTGAAGCTTTCATCATCCCTCACTGATGATCCGGCGATGCTGTGACGCCGGTACCGCTCCGATTTGACGCTCAATGCGCTTCGGGAATCGGCGTCTCCACTCCAGCCGAATCCTCTTGGACTATCCGGCTTCAATTTTCTCCCTGCAGATAGTGACGAATGCGCCTTCGTAGGAGTCGCCGGCGATTGGCGACTTGGAGCTCGGCTCGTCGGAGTCCTTGGAAATGGCTTGATGTCGAGATTGAGATCGCGACGGGAGAAAGATTTGGAAATGTCTCCGATCGAGGTCGCATGGCTGATCGCGCTCTTGACGGAGCCGCGATCGTGATGATCGACGGTGCTCTTAGCCTCCCATGGACGAGCGGCCATCCATCGTTCCAACCAACTCCAGCCCCAGTGGGGATTGTTCGGATCCATGAATGTAGGGTTCGCAGATTTGGAAGAATTCTTGCCTGAATTCTGTTGGGGAAACGGCGATGAGAATGAAAATCAATAATCTGAGGAGGGAGATGATAATCAAATCAGGAAGAAATGGAAACGAATTGAACCTGATGAGAGTAAGCATACGCCAATGCCCTTTCTCTTCTTGTTGCTGCTTCTTGCCTGTAAACTTGTCTGGCTTCAATTTGTTGCTTTGATTTGGTACTGTCATTCCATTCATTGTTTGCCTAATTTAGACATCAAAATTTAAATTCTCATACATACATACCCAAGGATTAAGAATGCATGCAAATATATTCATTTCAGATTGTGAGATTTGGAAACTAGGTGTGAAACCTCTCTTTTAACCTATGTGTTTTAAAACCATAAGGTTGACGGTCATACGTAACAAGTCAAAGCATACAATATCTACTAGCGGTAGGTTTGGACTTTTACAAAAGGTAATAGAGCTAGTTATTGGGCGGTTTGCTAGCGAGAACGTTGGGACCCCAAAGGGGTAGATTGTGAGATCCCATCTTGGTTGGAGAGGGAAATGAAGCAATTCTTATGAGGGTGTGGAAACCTCTCTCTAGGGATTGTGAGATCCCACATCGGTTGGAGAGGGGAACGAAACATTTCTTTTAAGGGTGTGGAAACCTCTCAACCTCCCCTTAGTCGACGCGTTTAAAAACCGTGAGGGGAAGCTCGAAAGGAAAATCCCAAAGAAGACAATATATGCTAGTAGTGGGCTTAGCTCGTCACCAGGCAGTGTGCCAACAAGAACGTTGGGCCCCAAGGGGGTGGATCGTGAGATCCCACATCAGTTCGAGAGGAAAACAAAGCATTCTTTATAAGGGTGTGGAAACCTCTCTCTAACAGACGCGTTTTAAAACCGAGGGAAGTCGAAAGGGAAAGCCCAAAGAGGACAATATCTACTTGTAGTGAGTTTGAACCGTTACATACAATGGTATAAAAGCCAATCACCAGCCAGTGTGTCATTGAGAACGTTGGGTCCCAAGAGGGGTGGATTGTGAGATCCCTCGTTGATTGGAGAGGAAAACAAAACATTTTTTAGAAGGGTGTAGAAACCTCTCCCTAACAGACACGTTTTAAAAACCATGAAAGGAAGCACGAAAGGGAAAACTCAAAGAATCTAGAGAGAAAACCCAAAAAGAAGACAATATCTGCTTATAGACCGTTACAAAGATCGTAAAAAAGAAACTAAAAAAGAGGTTCACTTAGGACAAGAGTAATACTCGACCGCTAGCTAACTCGGCCGCAGCTACTTTTTGTAGCTCAATAATACAAAATCGTTTTAAAAAGCAGGCTACCAACACATGTGATTGAACCATGTAGCTAAGTAATACTCTTAGGACATCCAATCTGACACGAGGAATTAACAGAAGAGTACACTGAAAAACTTACAGAAGCAGTTAATCTGTGAAGCTCTCTTTCATGTTTTTGTTGGAGCTGCCTCTGAAGAGCCTGATTCTCCTCTGACAGTCTAATTCTTCTTCCACGCACCTGTGACTGCACACGAGCAAGCGTCTGCATGCATCTTAATGTGGTGGTTGCTTGTCTCTTAACAGACTGGCCTTGGATCAATGACTTCAGCCTCACCAACCCTCTTAATGCCCGCAGCGCCCTCCTTGCCTGAGCCAAACAAAATTCCCATTACCAAAACCATATTTAATGTCCCAAACCCATTATAGAAAAGCCCTTCAAATCACTGTTTTTGAGCCATCTGCAGGCCATTAAATGACACATTAAAGCCTGCATTGAAGTTAGGTGTATATGATTTGCACATATTTGATGCCAAGTCATGGCAAGCTGGAAGTTTGACTTGTTTCTCTCGAGTTCTAACCAATAATCATAAAATTTTAGATGATTTTATCCGAACGGATCGAATCTGTTCTAAAGTCAGTCGTCTTGTGATCTAAGAGTGACTATCATAGATTCTAAGTTCTATCTAACATTTAGATGGTCCTCTAATTTTAAAAGATTCAGCTAACGGTAGAGATTATCTAATCTAAACAGCTGAAAGCCAGCTTTCAATGAGTGTCATCAATTATTGCAAATAAGTGAAAGAAATCACTCACCATATAGCCACGGAATGTAGTCTGGATCTTGATGGCTGCTATTTCTTCCTTTGATTTCCCAGAGTACCTAGTGATGGTAGTGAGCCGAACGACCTCTGCCGCAGCCTGAGCGGCTGCGACGGCCGCCTCGGCGGCAACTGCAGTGGCAATGGCAACAGAATAAGCATGTTTGCTCTGTTCATTCTCTGCATCAACTAGCTTCACCTCTTCAATAGGAAGAACAGACACATCCAATGGAGCTGTCTCCAATTTCTTTGGCTTCCCAAACCATCTTTTCTTGGATTTGTTGGTTTTCTAGCCATGAAAATCAAGAACAAACTCTCAGTTCATGATCTTAAACAACCAAAAACACAGAGAAAACAAAAATCCATAGAAATTAGAATCCCAACCCATAAGAACCTGCTCTTTCTTTTCCTTAGATTCAGTAGCAAATGCCTTCTTCACAGCAGAAAACCACCCCCCCTTCTTCCCCATTTCCTATTCCATCGTCAAAAACAGATCAGTCAAACATACAAGAACTCAAACAGATCAAAGTTTACTAAAGTCTTAGAACACAGATCCAAAATGGAAACAGCCCATAACATTGTTCAGAGAAAACTCCCAGAAAATTGTCGAAAACTGCAATTTCTTGCGGGGAAAAACAGAACCCATGAAACGATTTCATTAGAAATAAGAGATTTAAAGGCAAAAACCATTAGAAATACCTCAGCAGAAAAGCGCCATAACTTTTCTGAATCTCAGCAGCTTTCTCTCTCTTAGATCCTAAAGAAATTGATAGGCAAGGAACGCAGCAACCACCATTAGAGAGAAAGGCCCAGATCTCGAGGTTAGAGAGAGATAGTGAAAGGGCAAAAACGGAATTAACGAAAAGAATTGGGGGAGTGTGTAGGGCGTTGGGAGAAGAGAATTTCAGGACTAAACCGAGTGGGCTCAGGCTCTGTGTGACTCTTATTATTATTATTATTTTAATAGCATCAGCGGCTAGGCAAGCTGAACAACAGGACAAATCAACACCCAAGTTGCTATCGCCGCCGCTGGCTCCGCCGTCGACCGGTGGAGCTTTTAGGGGAAAAAGTGGGGAGTCCGTTAAAAATTAAGAGGGAAATCACATGATATCGTCGTAACGTGTACACTAAGAATGACCAATTATGACTTGCCACGTTGCCTTTTGTTATCGGTTTCTGAAACGACCAAAAAGTTTTATTGCTTTAACGTTAAAACTTGGTGCTGGGCTAAGCCCAGCTTTTGTAGCAGCCACGTGGTCCATCCTGGTGCTGCCACGTACGTTTTAATATAGTTTTTAACTCTTTGTTTTTCCTTCTGTTTTTATCTTTTTATTTATTTTATTCTGAAATAATATTCTTTTTTCTTATTCTTTTTGCAAAATCTTTGACAGTATCAATTTTAAAAATCCTTTTCTAATTATTAAATTAAACTCTTAATTTTCAATCGGTTAGTGTAGATTATAAAATAAAATAAAATAAATTATAAATATAAATAAAAAATGAAATTGATAATTGATCATTTCAAATATTTTTAAAAATAGAAAATGTTCTTTTAGATCATGAAATATATGATTTTATTGTTTTTAACTCTCCAATTAAACATAGATGGTGTCACTTGATGGATGAAATGTATACGATTCCAAAACTAAGGGTCTTCGAGCTTGCCGCTTACGATTAGTCAACCATGCAACAATGAGAAGAGTTACCACAAGTGGTGTGATGAGATCTGTATTTCAAGACGAAACGAAAGATTCATTATCCTTCAACTCGTGAACAAGGGTTTCCTTTCTAGTACTTGTGGAGAATCCATACAAGTAAGAAATAGTTTTAGACCGGTTAACTTTGAAAACCATAGTGACACTTAGCAACACAGTTAAAGTCCTTCATGTCAGTAATATTATTATGACATAGGCAGAAGACTGAGTTGTGCGCTATGTCCCGGGTATTTGGCAGAAACCTCTTACCGAGGGTCTGGTGTTTGCTCCTACATGGCGGGCAAGATGGATGGAAATATATAGAGTTTTTTTTTTTTTTTTAAATATAGGTATACAATTAAAATTTTAAGTATTTATTATATTTCTCATTAATATAATTTTTGGTTTTAAAAAAAATACATTTTGGGTGTTATTTCACATCATTATTTTCATGATAATTTCCCTACAACTCCTAATGAACATCTCGTGGGCCGTGTTCACTATGATGGGCTGAATCCATATTGGGCTTTCGAATCACGTACGGGCCGAAGTTATGGGCCAAGTTCAGTAGAAAAGCCTAGTTTTCATTTTCATACTAGCCGAAAGCACATCAACCCTTCCTCCTTCCCTCGACAGTCGCCGGGCTAACGAGTTTTACCTCCTCCTCCTCCTCTGAAATTTCTCCTCCTAGCCACCTACGCGCTTACAGGAGTTGTGACAAGAGGAGTTGAATTCTGGTGTTGATTCTTCGTACTACAGCAACGAAATGGGGAAGCTCGGGAAGAAAGCAAGGAAGTTCGCGAAGAAAAATCTTCAGACTGTGCTCAAAAGGAAGCGGAAACTGAAGTCTATGTTCAAAAAGAAAGCTCCGTCAAGTAAGATTCATGTTCTAATCCTAATTTCTGAAAGATATTTTATTATTCGACACGTTTTTTTTCTTGTTCATTCTTTCTCTGTATACTTGTTTTTGTTTACAGACTTGAGCTGCTTAACAATTTTGTTTCCAGCTATTTTTTATGTTATTTATTTGGTTTTTCTTCAAATTTCGTAGAACAGATCAAGGACGGTGTTGAAAATCAAAAGGACGATGCATCGAAGCTCCACAGTCGCATGTAATGCTTAAACATTTGGTTCATTCTTTCCGAGCTTCGTATTTATATCAATCTCACTCAATTTGTGTTTAGACTGTGTCGTCAACTTCATTCTGATAATCATCTTTCTGAACAATATTTTTTTTGTGATTTACTTGGCCACGAAAAAGTACACGTATGGATCTATATCGAATTAGTTTATTCTCTCTTGAGCAGGTTTCAACGTATATGGTCTTGTGTCTGGACTTTTCCTTCCTCAATTTCTTAACATGCTACATTATCCATTTAATTCACTTAAATTTCACGTTTCTATTTGCAGGAATGGTGAAGCTGATGCAAACGACAATGTTTCTTTGGATGCTATTTTCAGTGAAGATGAATACGATATGCTTGAAATTGATTCTGACAGCGATGGATACATCTCAGAGGTTTTTACCGAGTTTTGCCGATATGATTTATGATTATTTGATTGGGTCATTGCATTTCTAACGTTATTTGTCAATTAGGAATTAAGCTCGTTTAACACTGCTGAAAATGGAATTGACAATAATTCAGAAGGCGGCACTGGTGAGTCTACCTCCATGCTATATATAGTGAATAATTTCTTGTACTTTATCCTGATACTTCCTTTGATCCTGCCGTCAATTGTTGGTGTTATTTTGCAGACATGGTTAGTCCCAACCATTTATCGGATCAGAACAGAGAAATTCTTTCAGAACTCACAAAGAAAACGAAGCAATTGAATAGGTTGAAAGAAAAGGTAATGCTGTACTTTATTTAATCTCCGTCCCCACTTGATAAGAAATGCCAGGGCAAGTAAAATGCATGCCAAATGAATCCTAGGTATACATGAAATTTGGGATGTGCAAAAGATTTCTTTTACTTATTCATAGCATTGCATTGTGTTTAATGCTCTGCATTATTTCTGGACTTCAAATATCTGTAGCTAGCGGCTGATTTCCGATACTGGGTGCTTGGCATCATTAAGTACGAGGGTTTATGCTTTTTTGGAATGAATTAATCAATTATCACAATTTGGACTAAGATTTATGATTGATTTTAATGATCTCCAGAGGGTGTATGTAAATTTTCAATGCTTTCACCAACACTGTTTAATCATTTGAAGCTAGAGTTTCCGGTGGCGTTTTTTTTCCTTCTCTTTTCATCCTATAACGATTGTTTAATTTTCACTCTATTACTGGGTATTTTAATTTATTGCTTTACTTGGAAGATTTTCAGGATCCAGGATTCTTGAAGTTTCTGGAAACCAATAATAAGGCGGTTACACCTTTCAGAGATGAAGATGCTGTAAGTATTATGTAGAGTGCTATGTTCCTCCCTTTTTCTTTGTTCCTTATCTATTTATTTATTACTCTATAAAATTTAATCGTGTAGAAACGAGTACTGTTAGACAATTATGTTTTAATGTCTCTCTTTTTTTTTAATCTTTTTCCATCTGATTGTTTTCCTCTTCTCTCAATGTTTTCCTTGGACAGAGTTCTGATGAGGAAACAATCAATGATGATGGATTAAATCGAGAAGAACTGAGCATTAGTTCTAATAATGGCTTTTTGCTGAGTAGCTCTGTTGTCCATTCCTTGTGTGATCAAGTTAAGAACAAGCATGATTTGTCTCTTCTTACCAGTCTAATAAACGGGTATCGAGCTGCATGTCACTATGGATCTGATGCAGCAAGCAATGTAGATGCTGTCAGATGTTATAAAATTGGAAACAGTGAAACTTTCTCCAAGATATTAATCTTCACACTTGGTGAGGCTGACAATTTATTTAGGGAGCACCTAGGACTCACGAACTCCAGAGTGAAGAAGGAGACAATTTTAGAAATGAAAAACACCCAAAAATGGAAAGCGGTCAAGCCTTTAATCAAGTCATATTTAAGGAGTTGCTTATTTCTCTTGAATGACGCTTCAGAAACTGAGATATTGAGGTTTGCCTTGGCTCGAATAAGTGCATCCACAATATTTTTTGCAGCTTTCCCTTCTCTACAGCGGCGGCTCATCAAGGCATGTATACGTTTTACATTGATTTTCTTACCTTGTTATTGTTGTTGTTGCATTTGAAGCTAGTATGGACATATCTACCTTTCTCAGGTTTCGTTTCCATTTAATTTCATTCAAATTTGAGCTCACACCAAGAAATTTTAAAATTATCATATTTCCTGACCATATATGGAGGCGACCATATTTTGGTCCTGTGTATTGTTCTTCATTCATTGCTACCAGTAGCCTGTTAATCCTATATACTCATTTGTCTCGTACTGCTAATGTAAAAGGACACGCCACTAAAATATAAGAATCCACTGATGCAGATTACAGTACATTTGTGGGCAACTGGTGAAGGAACGCTCTCGTCCCTCTCATTTCTCATAATACGAGACTTGAGTTCTATGCTTGGTTCTAATGGCTTCGACTCCTGCTGGATTAAAATGTACAAGGCTTTCATTGCTAACAGCAAATTTGCAGAGCCGATTCTGCATAAACATATGCAATTTCTGAGAGACTCCTTTGTTGAGTTATGCTCTCTTGATGTCCATAGAACTACTACTAGAGCCAAGGCTTCAATCCAGCAACTTGCCAAGATACTGCATCAGGGTTTTCGAACAAAGAAGCAAGTAAGCTGTCAGGATTCCTTATCTTGCTTCCTTGAGTCAAGAACTTTAAATGTATTATTGTTTGTTCAAGCTTACTAGAAGCCTATTTTCATTTACAAGACTTTCTCCATGGCTGTACTTCTCTTTGCAGGAAGCTATCAAGATGATGTGCAGTTGGCAATACATCAATTGCATTGATCTCTGGGTCAAGTTCATTGCTGCAAATTTCCATGATTATGATTTCCAAACACTGCTCTATAATATTATTCAGATTATTAATGGAGTAGCCGCTTTGTTTCCTGGTCCTAGATATCTACCTTTGAGAATTAAATGCATTCAGTGGTTGAATTATCTTTCCAGCTCCAGTGGGATTTTTATTCCTGTTGCATCAACAGTGTTGGATATTTTGGAACATATACCCGGCAAAGAGGGCAAGAATCCAGGAGCTCACTTCAACCACTTGTCTGCCCTACAGGTTATACCTTTAAGCTTTATATATACATATGAATGTTCATGTATTTCGTGATTATGCAATGATGCATTACATAACCGCCCAAGCCCACCGCTCACAGATTTTGTCCTTTTTGGGCTTTCCCTTTCGGGCTTCCCTTAAAGGTTTTTAAAATGCGTCTAGGAAGAGATTTTCACACCATTGTAAAGAATGCTTCATTCTCCTCCCCAACTGATGTGGGATCTCACACTCCACCTCCCTTCAGGGCCCAACGTCCTTGTTGGAACACCGCCTCATGTCCACCCCCTTTGGGGCTCAGCCTCCTTGCTGGCACATTGCCTGGTGTCTGGCTTTGATACCATTTGTAACAGCCTAAGCTCACCGCTAGCAGATATTGTCCTCTTTGGGCTTTCTCTTTTGGGTCTCCCTTCAAAGTTTTTAAAACGCATCTGCTAGGGAGAGGTTTTCACACCCTTATAAAGAAAGTTTCGTTCTCCTCCCCAACCGATGTGGGATCTCACACATTGTATGTTCACGTGATCAAGAAATAAAACCATTGTTTTGCTAAATGCATGAATTTGAATTTCTCTCTTCTACCTAGCATTTATTTCTTTCAGTTGTAGTAACTCTAGAAGTTATTAATGCAGCTGCCAAAAAATTGGTTGAAGTCACGGAACTTTATGGAGGAATGTGTTTTATCTTCCATTGAGCTTCTTTCAGCTCACTTTGCTCAATGGAGCTACAGTATATCTTTCCCTGAACTGGCTACTATTCCACTTACTCAACTCAAGAAGTTTCATGTGACAACTACAACCGAGAACCTCAAGCGATTGGTAAAGCGTTTTATTGATCAGGTAAAGAATGTATTTTGTGTTTGAATCGTGTCGATCCTACGTTCTATCTATTCATGCTCTACATATTCTTAGACCTTTTGTTTGCCATTCAGGTTGAGCAGAATATCGACTTCGTGCAAAAAAAGAGAAATGAATTCTCATTTTCACCCAAAGATCAGCAAGCTGTTGAATCATTTCTTCAGGTTTCCTTCTCTTTTCTTCTTACCGTTTAATTGTTTCGGTTTCTTCCTAGCAACCGACACGTATCATTTGCATTATGTGACGATTGCAGCTAGAGAAATGCAACAGCAACGCTCCGTTTACACAATATTACAAAAGCGTATTGGACAAAGCTGCATCTAGGCACATGTCTCTGGATAAAAAGGTACTACTTCTCCTCTCATGCTTAAAACATTGAATTTGTTGCATCCACTGATAATGTTAATAGATTTTCCTCACATTAATATGTTTGAGTAGTTATGATCTTGCTTACCAAAGCCGATTTTGTAGTTACCTGGAGCCAACCATAACAAAAAGAAAAGACAACAGCTTGAAAACAACAACCAAATTGAATCGGCGACTAATGGCAAAGTACAGCCAGAGAAGAAACGAGCGAAAAAGAGGAAAACTTGAGGACTCGTTGGCGGTCGAGTTTATTTTCTAATCCGAGGTAACAGGTTTTTACAAGTCATCTTTCTCCAAATATTGTGAGATTTTTTAGCCCTTTGGTAATTTCAGAAATCGATCTATATCACATTAATCAGGAGCCAACTAGTTAGATATTAGAATTGTACTTTAAGATTAGTTAGGGCATTGAAATTCATGGTCTATGTGGGGTAATATCAATTTTGTTTACAAGTCATTCTTCATATCTTTTATATCAATCTTGCTTGTTCTTCAGTACTCTAAATGGATGTATGTATTTCTCAGTGTAACCTCAGAACTTTTAATTTTGTGTCTATATTCTCTGAAATTTTTAAAATTAATATTTCATTTTAGAAACTCAAAATCTTAGAACTAAATTTGTAATTTTAAATTTTTAAGGGACTAAATTTGCAAATTTTAAAATTTTAAGGGACTAAATTTATTAAAAGAAGAGGAGCCATAACCTAATCCCTAATCAGATTAGTTGCATATTTTTCATTAAATTTTCTGCTTTGTTTATTATTTTCTGGGTCGAATTATTTCATGTTTATTGTTTGGTTTGGTTTGAAGAATTATTTTAAATGAACATATTTTTCTTGGTTTTTATTATACAAATTTTAAAATATTAATTTTATACTATTTTTTTAAAATATTGCAACCTATTTGTGAACAGAACCATACTGTTCGTCAATAAATTGCATTTTATGTCTGCATGAAGACAGAATTTTGGAGGATTTAAGGGGATTATATATATATTATTCATTTTTTAATTCTATATTCTCCAACAGTTTTTATAAATAAATTTAAAATAAATGAATAGATGCTTAATAAATTAATATTTTACTTTTTGAATAAATGATCAAACCAATATGGGTAAAAATAATAATAAATATTGCTCTGGGATAAAAAAATTCGATAAGTTTTTGTTTTCAATATTATAATCATAATTATGGCTTAAATATTTTCTTAGCTCATAAGAGTTATTATTGCAATCTTCATCATATAAGAATTCTTTCAAAATATAGAAATTAATATATATTTTTTTCTTAATCACATTTTATTATTTTAGTTGTTGAATATTAACTGATTTTGTTACACAAAAAAGAAATGAATGAAAAAAAAAAAAAAAGTAAATATAATTTACGACGATCCTCACGTAAAAAGCATCTACAAAACCGGCTTTCCACTTTCTAATCTCACGCGACTGGAATGGGCCTTAAGGAACCTTTTACGACGACGTTTTGATCGCTGCTACTACAGCCCATTACCAATGCCCTAAGAACCTTCCCATAGTACATGAGCCGTCGTCTTCTTTCCACTTCTTCCTCTGGCCATTGTCCTCTCCTCCGACGGCAAGAACATCGCCGGGCATCTGCTCCGCTGCTGCCTTGTCCTTATCTCACTCAGTTCCATCTCCTTTGGAAACCTCATGCTACCAAACAGAAACAAGAACCAGCGCGATTTCGTCGGCCACGATTCCATTATCATCGCTCGCTCCGCCGGTAAGTCGTATTTCTCCATTTTCCTGGTTCTCTTCCGCTTGATGCACTCAGGATTCTTCGGCAGTGAAATGGAAATCGGATCGAAGCTTTTAACTCGTCTCGTCGTTCTAGCATAAGCAATTTCACAACCTTTTGCGTCAATTGCAGACGATTTTTTAGCGTCGAACGAGTGTGATTTCGTTCGAAATTGGCAATTGTTTTCGGAAAATTTCTCCGATGCAATTCTCTCTGTGTTTTGTGAGTCGCTCGGCTGTTTTTCAGGTATAAATTTCCCGCAGAAAATTATGTCACCGGATCCTGAATAAGTCGAATCAGAAACAGAGAAATTATCGCTGAAAAACTCGAAGAATGTATCTTCGTTGTCAAACGAAGCGCTCCGATCCTGCTTGTCACAATTTGATTCATCGCTGAAAATTGGAAGGTCGCATAAAGAGAGCGTTTCTTCGGCTTCTTCATCATGCGGATATGGATGATCTTCATTGATGGCAGCATCTTCTCCTCGGTAAGAATCCTTAGCAACTATCATTTCTAAGTTATGCTAAAATGCAAATTGAAGCCGATTGATGATGATCAACCGTTGATGAAATCTAGAAAGAAAAAGCATTAAAGATCATGAGAGAAAAATTTGAAATCCATAAGTTGAATAGATTTGATTCACGGGGATCTTATAGGCTCGGCCACAAATTGGTAGAGAGACGAACCAGAAAGTGTGGGTAGTTCATTGGTCGTGCGGACTTTCTAGAAGCGCAGACGGAGAAAGGGATTTTAAATTCAGGCGGATTGTAGACCAAGTTCGCCTCATGCGACAATTTAGACGGTAATTTCTCTTATTTTTTCTTCTTGATTTTTAAAAATTATATTTCAAAACTTTGTATGGCCTTTCTTTTTATTACATAATTTAATATAAGGATGTTTGCTGGTTGGAATGAGATAAATTTTTAATAAAAATCTATTTATTTATTTTCAAATATTTAATTAAAATTTACAAATTTTATATCCATTTATATTTTTTAAAAAAACATTATTTAGAGTGGTTAGATAATAAACATCTAAACTAATAATTATGAAATTAAATAAAAATAAAATATTTTACTAATAAGTAAAAGTTAATCTTTTATTTGTTCAATTCCATCTAATTTCCAAAACATAAAATTTGTATTAATTTATGGAAAAATGAAAAAAAATTAATGTAGCATTTAAATCAAAATTATTTTCTTCCAAAAGTTATTGTTTATATATATATATATATATATATATATATATATATATATATATATATATATATATATATATATATATATAT
>NW_019272030.1:3168342-3212051 GCF_002738345.1 Cucurbita maxima | reverse complement strand
TATATATATATATATATATATATATATATATATATATATATATATATATATATATATATATATATATATAGTTGAGAATTTCTTTTGCTTATGATCTCATTCCAAGTCGAGAAAGGTCGAAATTTCTTGGATTCTAAATTACGTTTAAGTTTGTATACTTTTCCATTAAAAAATCAATTTTTAACTAATTAAGTTTTGAATTTGATCTCAAATTTGAAAAGAAAAAAATGCTAAACTATTTTATTAATGGTTCAAATTGATATAATTAACCATTTAAAGTTAATTTTCTACATAAAAAAAACAATTTAAAGATAATGGAACAATATAATGATTAATCTTTAAAAAAAAAAACAATTCTTTAAAATTTATGAAAGTATTATGTTTGTATTATTATTTGTGGGGTTAAGAGTTTTATCTAATTTATTTTGCAGTACTTATTTGACTTTTTTTTTTTTCCTTTATAAATTCTAACTCTATATTTAATTAAAATTTTGCAATTTAGTGCACTACTTGAATTGATTAAGATATCATTAGCACGGTGAAAATTTGATATGAATTTTAATCAAAAGCTTGAGCATTTTTTTTAATTCAATGTACGTTTTATATTTTTGAAACACGATATTAACGGGTTCCAAAAATATTTTATAATTTTTTTAAAAAATTAAAAAATATTATTGAAAATTTTAAAAATTTAAGAGTATTTTTTATTTTTTATTTAAAAACCATACTTTTGATTTTTTTTTTTAATTTTTTATTTTATTTTTCAATGTCAATTAAAATTAAAAAAAATATATTTTTTTTATTTTCGATCGATTATTTTGAAAAATATGATCCATTTATATTAAATACGTTAATTTAATATCTAGAATTTAGATAAACTGATTTAAACAACTTAAACAATGGAGTAGAAGTGAAATTAAATATTCAATAATGTATTTATTAGTTTAAAAGACTATATTATATATGTAGACTCAAACCAATTTTCAAATTAGATTTGGACTAAAAAAAAGAATATTAGTCAAATTCATCCATAGGAAATGGTCTTTTGGGTTAAGGTTGAATTTTTATGGCAAATGAAAGAAATTCAAATCCATCTTTGAATCCTTAAATTTTAATTATCAGTCATGATTTAATTTAATAGAAATTATTCTGACACTCTCTTACGATTATGTTATCGGTTTATTTTAAAAAATCTTTATATTCAAAATTTTCATGATTATGCTACAGAAAAATGATAGAGCGTAACTATTGATTATTTACTTGAGCTTTAACGTTCAAACGAAAGGAATATGTATAAAAAAAAAAAAAAAATTATTGTGCTTATCAAATTTTAAGGTCGATTTGAAATGAATTTTTAAGTACTTAGTTTTTTCGTATCTCAACAGCTTTCTCACTTTATGTGAGATTCCACATTGGTTGGAGAGGGGAACACAATAATCCTTATAAGAGTGTTGAAATCTCTTCATGGTAGATGCGTTGTAAAACTATGAGGCTGATGACGATACGTAACGGGCAAAAGTGGACAATATCTACTCATGGTGGACTTATGCTGTTACAAATGGTATCAGAGACAGACACGAGGCAGTGTGCCAACGAAGATGTTGTGCCCCCTAAAGGTGTGGATTGTGAGATACTACCTTAGAGGGTGTGAAAACTTCTCCCTAGTAGACGCGTGATAAAATCACGAGGCTAAAAAACAATATATGACAGGCCAAACACAGATAATATACGTTAGCAGTAGACTTGGGTGGTTACACTTTACTTCTCTACATCACGATATTAACTTAATAAGTTTATGAGTAAAAATAACATTTTTTTTTTTAATTATTTATTTTGTAATTTGAATTTTTTTATAAAATTAAATATAATTGAGCACAAGTCAACGAAGCTGCTGGGACCATTTTCTTGCATAGCAAGTTTGTGGACGAGAGAAATGGGCCCACAATTGGAAACTTAAGATATTTAAAGGGGTAATTTCGTCAACTGAGAATTGAGAGACAGTCTATTTAAAGCTCCTCAAGGTTCGAACCCTACTTGCGCCAACAATCTAGCATTACTCATTCACTCTGTTCTCTCTCGCAGTCGCTGCGAGGTTTTAACTGCAGGTCCTTCTTCTTACTCCTGTTCGATTCTTCTTTTCTGTATATTCTTCCACTTCTTTAGATATATTCACCTTGTTCTTATCTGTATGTGTGGATTATGATCCATTTCAATTGAATTAATCTTTGCTTCGAGTTCTGAAATCGTATGTGGTTCGAGATTCGAGTTGACTCTTTTTATTTTAATTTTGTCGTTTTTAGTGCTTATTTTGTGTAATTTCTTCCTCAAGATTCATTGGAATGATTTGAATTCGTAGTAGATGTTATTAATTTACGATCGAAAATTAGATGTTCTTATACAATATTTGGATACTTTTCTCGTTCTGAAATCGCTTTGACCTGATGTTGTTTACGTTGCTTATGCACTTGCGTCGTTCCCTCTTATCCTGAGTACGTAACGTATTTGTTTTTGTAATTGATCTTATGGCGGGTGTCCTTGATTTAGAAACACTGGTGCCGATATGTCTTTGAAATCTCTTTTTGATGTTAACGTATGTTCTTAATAATTTAAACTTACGTCTTGCGTAGCTACTGAATGGGATAAGTAATTTCCTCTTCTCCTGCGCTCTTGTTTAAGGATTTAGTCGATGAAGTATGTTTATATTGTTAAAAATATAGGTTTTTGGATCATCCGAGCAATCTATTAAGATGTATGTATTATCTATAGGTTTCTTCATTATAGAGTGTTATTTGGTTGATTTATATTCGTATCATTATTTCATATCCTTTTTTTTTTTGGCAGCAGGTTCTTATTTTTTGCTGAGATTCAAGTATGGGTAAGGAGAAGGTTCACATCAATATTGTGGTCATTGGCCACGTCGATTCTGGCAAGTCGACCACCACTGGTCATTTGATCTACAAGCTTGGAGGCATTGACAAGCGTGTTATTGAGAGGTTTGAGAAGGAAGCTGCTGAGATGAACAAGAGATCCTTCAAGTATGCCTGGGTGTTGGACAAGCTCAAGGCTGAACGTGAGCGTGGTATCACAATTGACATTGCCCTGTGGAAGTTCGAGACCACCAAATACTACTGCACTGTTATTGATGCTCCAGGCCATCGTGACTTCATCAAGAACATGATTACTGGAACATCACAGGCCGACTGTGCTGTTCTTATCATCGACTCTACTACCGGAGGTTTTGAAGCTGGTATTTCGAAGGATGGGCAGACCCGTGAACACGCCCTTCTTGCCTTCACTCTTGGTGTAAGACAAATGATTTGCTGCTGCAACAAGGTAATGTTGTTCATTATAATTTAGTATTCTTTCCGTTCATTTGTTATGAGTAACTTTGCTGAATGAGTGTGTTTTGTGACAGATGGATGCCACCACTCCCAAGTACTCCAAATCTAGGTACGACGAAATCGTGAAGGAAGTTTCTTCCTACCTCAAGAAGGTTGGCTACAACCCAGACAAAATTCCATTCGTCCCAATCTCTGGATTTGAGGGTGACAACATGATTGAAAGATCCACCAATCTCGACTGGTACAAGGGCCCAACCCTTCTTGAGGCCCTCGACTTGATCCAAGAGCCCAAGAGACCATCCGACAAGCCCCTTCGCCTTCCACTTCAAGATGTCTACAAGATCGGAGGTATTGGAACTGTGCCAGTGGGTCGTGTTGAGACAGGTATTCTGAAACCTGGTATGGTCGTCACCTTTGCCCCCTCTGGACTGACTACTGAGGTAAAGTCTGTTGAGATGCACCATGAAGCTCTCCAAGAAGCCCTCCCTGGTGACAACGTGGGGTTCAACGTGAAGAACGTTGCCGTGAAGGATCTCAAGCGTGGATTTGTTGCCTCAAATTCCAAGGATGATCCCGCCAAGGAAGCTGCCAATTTCACTGCCCAAGTTATCATCATGAACCATCCAGGGCAGATTGGAAATGGTTATGCCCCAGTTCTTGATTGCCATACCTCTCATATTGCCGTTAAATTCTCTGAGATTTTGACCAAGATTGACAGGCGATCCGGTAAAGAACTCGAGAAAGAACCCAAGTTCTTGAAAAACGGCGATGCTGGATTTGTTAAGATGATCCCCACCAAGCCCATGGTGGTGGAAACATTCGCCACATATCCACCACTTGGACGATTTGCCGTGAGGGACATGCGTCAAACTGTGGCCGTCGGGGTTATCAAGAGCGTGGAAAAGAAGGATCCAAGCGGTGCCAAGGTCACCAAGTCAGCTGTTAAGAAATCTGGTAAGTGAATGGTGTGGTTAGCTGCTGTAGGCGCCACAGAAGGCAACCATTATCATCTTGTTAATAGTTGCAATCAATTATGTGTTCTGTTTGGTGTCGGTTTCTGTTGTTTTCTCTTTAAATCTTCTCTCCCGTCCTCATTGAGTGGCCTCTCACAGAATTGGGTGCTTGACCGTCGGTGGGGAAGTCCATCTAGTTTGTCTCTATTTTGAATTTGTTTAAATGATACACACATCATTCTAATTCTTATTCAACTTCATACGTGAATCTGTATCTTGAATTAATTTTAATTTTACTTGATTTTCATTATCCTCTCCTGGTTTTTAAATTCTTGTAATGTAGGTTAAATTAAAAAAGAAAAAGAAAAATACATGAATGAAAATGAAAATTATAACGTAAAATGAATGGAATAGTTTTCTTTTTTATAAAGATTATTAGTCATTTTTATATAAGTACAGTTTGACCCATTTTGTAATAGTATTTTTTATTTGATGATGATGAAAATTTGTAATAGTATTTTTTATTTGATGATGATGAAAATTGGAATATAAAATAATTGAAATAGTATTTTTTTGGAAAATTTTTAGGAAAAAAATACCTGAAAATTGGAATATAAAATGAAAAAAAAAAAATAGAAAATTGGAATATAACATACCTTCTAGTATAAAAAATATATATAAAAATAAATATAAAAATTGTAACAAATAAAATAAATAATAATAATAATATTTGATGAAAATTGGAATATAAAATAATTGGAAATTGGAATATAAAATAATAGAATAGGTTTTTTTGGTCATTGAATAACTAGAAAAAAATACATACATATATATGGGAATTTTTTAATCAGATATTTTTTTTGGAAAATTTTTGGAAAAAACACATAGATAGTTGGATGAAAATTGGAATATAAAATAAGTATTTTTTAGTCCTACCATGAAAATTGATTTATTGACACGACTAAGTTTAGGCCAGCCATGGTTCTGATACTATGAGACAAACACAAGCAATGATATTATAAGGGTGGCTTTGTTTTGGACTCCCAAAGTCCTCGTAGTAGTTAGGCCATGTTCTGATACCAGACAAACACAATTCACGTGATATTATCGGTATAAGATAGCTTTGTTTTGGACTCCTAAAGGCCCTCGTACAAAGTTGGACTCCCAAAAGCCCTCGTACAAAGTGGGGAGAGTATTTTTTGTTTATAAACCATCATCATTTTCTAAATTATCTGATACTTCTTTCATCTCATTCATTTTGAGTTGTGAAACAATGATTTTTCACATTAAAAATTAAATTAATCAAATTTAAATAATAAATAAACAAAGTAAAAAAAAATTCTATAATTAATAAATAGAAAAATCTTCAAACCTCTTGAATATTATAAATAATAGACAAGCCATATAACTTCAATTAATTAAAAAATAAATAATTTATAAAATAAATAAATAATTTATAAAATAAATAAATAATACAGTTATAAACAAGTATAAGTAAGGTGTAACTTTTCAGTTATAATTAATTTCGGAGATTAATTAACGAATTTATTGTAGAGGGTCTTGATTCGAAAATTTAAAATTACGAGGGTATTTTCGTCCACTAATTTTTTATATGAGAATTCTCAAATCTATTAGTTTATTTTTTATTTATTCGAAAATTTAAAATTATGAGGGTATTTTCGTCAACTAATTTTTTATACCTTCTATATATATAAGAGTTCTCAAACCTTATGAGTCTATTTTTTCATTCACTGGCCGCAAGGGTTTAAACAAAACCTATATTCAGGTTAAGATTTACATCTTATTGAGTTGATTGGGTATGTATCTGTAATCGATATCTGTTTTTTTTTGTCTTCTCAATTTCTTCATACCATTTAACCTTTTTGATCGATCTCTCTATATCTGTAATCAATATTTGCTTTGATTTCGTCTTTATTGATTTCTAACATAAATCGTTGTTGAATTATATATTTGATGCTTATTACATTAGTTTGATTTGAGTTTTAGGTTTTTGTTTTCCAATCTTTACAAATGTGTTATCGCTATTCTAGTAGCCTAGATCTGCATTTAATCTCTTCTGACTGACTGGATTGCCATCTTCGTGTTCTTAAATTATTCTCTGATCGTCTTCTTTTATGAATAACTTTTTGTAATTAAGAAATGTTTCGTGAATAACTTTAGATTTACTTTATCAAGACATGTGAAATTCAGACATTTTTTTCATAATTTTTTAGTAATGAATTTTTGCCTGCCTGCTCTTCCTTTATGTTATTTTCCTATGCTCATTTTGTATCCAACTTTTTATTGTTTAGCAGTTATTTTTCCTAAGATTCAGCCATGGGTAAGGAGAAGGTACACATTAACATTGTGGTCATTGGTCACGTCGACTCTGGAAAGTCGACCACCACTGGCCATTTGATCTACAAGCTTGGAGGCATTGACAAGCGTGTTATTGAGAGGTTTGAGAAGGAAGCTGCTGAGATGAACAAGAGATCCTTCAAGTATGCCTGGGTGTTGGACAAGCTTAAGGCTGAACGTGAGCGTGGTATCACAATCGACATTGCCCTGTGGAAATTCGAGACCACCAAATACTACTGCACTGTTATTGATGCTCCAGGCCATCGTGACTTCATCAAGAACATGATTACTGGTACTTCCCAAGCCGACTGTGCTGTTCTTATCATTGACTCTACTACCGGAGGCTTTGAAGCTGGTATTTCAAAGGATGGGCAGACCCGTGAACACGCTCTTCTTGCCTTTACCCTTGGTGTCAAGCAAATGATTTGCTGCTGCAACAAGGTAATGTTGTTCGTCTTATACTCTTCTAAGCTTATTGTTTTTGTGAGATTCCACATTAATTGAGGAGGAGAATGAAACAACTTTTATAATTTTATAAGGGTATGGAAATCTCTCTCTAGTACATAGGAAAAACCCAAAAGTGAGCTCAGCGTTGGTTGTAATTTTGTTTTCTTCCCGTCTGTTATGAGTAACTTTTCTGACTCACTTGGTTCTTTTTGTGATAGATGGATTCCACCACCCCCAAGTACTCTAAAGCTAGATACGACGAAATTGTGAAGGAAGTTTCTTCCTACCTCAAGAAGGTTGGCTACAACCCAGACAAAATCCCCTTCGTCCCAATCTCTGGATTTGAGGGTGACAACATGATTGAAAGATCCACCAACCTCGACTGGTACAAGGGCCCAACCCTTCTTGAGGCCCTCGACTTGATCCAAGAGCCTAAGAGACCATCTGACAAGCCCCTTCGCCTTCCACTTCAGGATGTTTACAAGATCGGAGGTATTGGAACTGTGCCAGTGGGTCGTGTTGAGACGGGTGTTCTTAAACCTGGTATGGTCGTGACCTTCGCCCCCTCTGGACTGACAACTGAAGTAAAGTCTGTTGAGATGCACCATGAAGCTCTCCAAGAAGCTCTCCCTGGTGACAATGTGGGGTTCAATGTTAAGAACGTTGCTGTGAAGGATCTCAAACGTGGCTACGTTGCTTCAAATTCCAAGGATGATCCTGCTAAGGAAGCTGCCAATTTCACCTCTCAAGTTATCATCATGAACCACCCAGGTCAAATTGGAAATGGTTATGCCCCAGTTCTTGATTGCCATACCTCTCATATTGCCGTTAAGTTCTCTGAGATTTTGACCAAGATTGACAGGCGGTCTGGTAAAGAGCTTGAGAAAGAGCCCAAGTTCTTGAAGAACGGCGATGCTGGATTTGTTAAGATGATACCCACCAAGCCCATGGTGGTGGAAACATTCGCCACATATCCACCACTTGGACGGTTTGCGGTGAGGGACATGCGGCAGACTGTGGCTGTTGGTGTCATCAAGGCCGTCGAGAAGAAGGATCCAAGCGGGGCCAAGGTGACCAAGTCTGCGGCCAAGAAATCAGGGAAGTGAATGGTGGGAGTAGGCTTTGGACTTGGCGGTAGTGAAGGCCATCGTCTTGATAATGACTGGATTCTTATTATTAAGAATAATAATAATAATATATCTTCTTCTACCTCTTGGGGTCTGTTTTGTCTGTGTCTCGTTGGACACGTCTTCAAGGTTCCTCCTTCGTCGCTGAGCAGCTTCTCGCAGAATTGGGTGCTTGACCGGCGGTGGCAAGGTGGTCTCCTTTTCTAGCTTTTTATCTTATTTTGTTCTGTCTTGCTAAACTGCTTTTATTTCAGTTTTGTTTTAATTTAATCCATAATATGGATCGTTTATGTTTTAGTATTTTAATTATTTAAATCTCTTGGTTCAGTTCATTAGATTTGAAATGCAAGGATATTGTTTTTTAAAAAAATCTATCTAGTTCCGAGATAAATCTTATTTTTTTTATTGCATGGTGACTTGGTATTTATATTGATTTGTAATCATTCTATGTGTATAGGAAATAATATTTTTCATTGATTGTTTTGAATTTAGATTTATTAAATTTTAATCTAAAGACTATGTTAAAACTAGTAATAATAAAATTTAAATTTTTAAAAATTATATTAAGGCATATATACTTGTAAAATTATTCGAGATCTCTAGAAATGGTGAAATAGGTAGAATAGATGGAGAAAGAGAAAGCTTCTGTCTAGAGTTTTTTACAAAAATAATGAAATAGGTAGTATAGATGGAGGAGAAAGCTTTCCCGTCCATGGCTATAGAAATAATGAAATAGGTAGCATAGATGGAGAAGGATAAAGCTTCCCCGTCCATGGCTACAGAAATAATGAAATAAGTAGCATAGATGGAGAAGGAGAAAGCTTCTTCATCCATGGCTACATAACTAATGAAATAGGCAGTATAGATGGAGAAGGAGAAAGCTTCCCCGTCCATGACTACAAAACTACTGAAATAGGCGGAGAAAGCTTCCCCGTCCATGACTACAGAACTACTGAAATAGGCAAGTATAGATAGAGAAGGAGAAAGCTTCCCCGTCCATGACTACAGAACTACTGAAATAGGCAGTATAGATAGAGAAGGAGAAAGCTTCCCCATCCATGACTACAGAACTACTGAAATAGGCAGAGTATAGACAGAGAAGGAGAAAGCTTCCCCGTCCATGATTACAAAACTACTGAAATAGGCCATATAGATGGAGAAGGATAAAGCTTCCCCATGCATGATTACACAAATAATGAAATAGGTAGCATAGATGAAAGAGGAGAAAACTTCTCGGTGCATGGCTACAGAAATAATGAAATAGGCAGGCTCGCCCGTGGCAATCTCTAATGATAATGACGGGCAACCAACAAAAATAGAAAAATATAACAAGGGTTTTTATTGAAACGGAAAGTGAGCCAATGAGTAGCTTTGAATGATACAGTGTTGCTTGGAATATTCACTCTGCCATATAACGAAGGAAAAATTACACACATTGCTGCTGAGAACTCCTGAAACTTTGCATCAAACAAACATGTATGAAGTCCACTGAATCCCAGCTCCCAAGATCTTGCAGCCACCATATTCCGATTTTATCAACATCAAAGAGAACCCAAGAAGTGTGAAATTTGAAATTCCTCAAACACTGCCATTTTGTGGATCTACAACATTTGAAAGAACAACAGAACTTTGGCTAACCTTCCCTCCTGCGTTTCCCGGTTCGTTTTGTACTATCCCCTTCGCTAGGCGAATCGGCATACTTCTCGATCCAACATTTATGCACCATAGTTTTCACATTACTAAACAACTTACGATCCTCACGATCCATCCCATTCGTGGAGATCGAGTTTACAATCTTCACTACCTCATGCATAGCCTTGATTGTTTGCCTAAATCTAGACTCCCACGACTCGGCCCGTCCCACAAACTTGCGGGTAATCTTTTCATACCATTGCAAATACTCACTTTCATCTACACTAGCAACACCATTTTCGATAAGTTCATAACGGTCCGACCATTCTTTAAGCTCTGATGGCAGTTCCTCCTTGCTATCCATTAAACAAATTTTTCGCTTCCAATCCTCAACGTCCTTCGGAATAGGCTGAGGCAGGCCAAACTGTCTCAGACATCGGTCGGGAAGATGTTTCTCCGCCTTATCAAAACAAATCAACATTGTTCGTGATGCAGACAAGACCAAACTATTCTTGATATCGTCGGGTACAACAGAAAAGTCCATATCCTTGTAGGGAAGCCATTGTACCTGAATAGTACACGAAAAAGTCGTGAAAGTCATACAGCTTGCTATTTTCCAGAAGGGGGAATACTAGAATCATTACAGAGAAACTTACATCAGAGGGTTGAAGAGAATCCAAGGCCTTGCGGTATGTGGGCAAATTTATTCCCATTCTTGAGCCACTTCTATTTTCCGTCCATTTAAGAAGAAACGGGAAACAATTCTCTGGCTCCTTTTTCAATTTGGGTCGCCCAATATTCAAGTGATAATAACTCCAACACTGTTATGCAGGTGAGGAAAAAGTCCAGAGAGGGAGTCAGCATTTTAATGAGAACACAACATTTGCAGAGATGCAATACAATCGTAGTTGCATCGACTCTAAGCAACCGACATTCTCCGACACTAAAAGAAAAGAGCAACGAGCTTACATGCCTGCAGAAGCGTTAGAGAACCACTAATAGTGCGCTGTGATTTAAGAGAAGCATTGCCTAATGCTCTATACAAGAAAGCCAAAGCAGCAGCACCCCAAGCATACTTTCCAGCTTCATCAAAATCCTTGAATAATGAAAGGTACATGACACTAACTTTGTTCCCACTTGTTGAGGCAAATATCGTACTCCCTAACAAGTATAAGAGGTATGCACGAGTAGAATACTCTATTTGTTCGATACCCGCATCTTCGGGACATTCAGAGAAAACCTCCTTCAACCAAGTAAGCTTCACAGCACCTTTGAAATCTATGGGCGCTTTCCCAAGTAAATTTTCACAAAGTGACTTGGGATCGACATCCACATCTGTAACAGGTTTTCCGTCGATTGATAGCCCAAGTAGAAGCGCAACATCTTCAAGTGTTATGGTCATTTCTCCGACCGAAAAATGGAACGTATTTGTTTCCTTTCTCCATCTCTCCACCAATGCTGAGATGAGCGCACAGTCGAGGGTTACTGCTGGCATCAATCTCAAGTACCCAAATCCAGCCTTTTCAACTAGCTCGATTTGTTTTCCTGTAAGCTTCCATCTCTCGAGAATGGAAGTATGCTCTAAACATCTAAGCACACCCCTTTCCTGCCATTTTTTTAAATATACAACAGTAAGAATATATCTCAACCTCTGTAAATTTACTAAATGGAAACAATAGCACTGATCAAAGCTCCAACAAGACTACAATTCATTACCTTTCCATCCCAAATGTCTGACGATATGTGATTATCTTGCTCTTTGAGTATTAAGGGATCATCTGGTCCAGGAGTTGCACTGGAGTCCATTTTCTTACTTAAAGATTGTTAAAAAAAAAAAAAAAAAACAAACTCGACCAAACAGGGTATACGCCAAACTTAAGCGTCAGCTATAAAAGAACACCTCACATAGTCATTGGCCAATGCAAAACAAGATCATTCCACAGATTGATTGCCTGAATATGAAAGAAAATAACTTCACTGAAGAAAGATCCTTAAGATTGAATTTCAAATTCTCCAACCAGCTGGAGCATTAAGGTTTAAGTTAAACACAACAACAAGATGACCCGAAAGAAAAAACATGGTGGGACAAGTAAATGGTAAGCGGGTGGAAGCATTGGTTCAAAATTTAAATGCTTCAAAATAAAACAGTGAATGTGCTACGAGCATAAAACCTCGATCTCAATCAAATTTTCCAATGCCTAATGGGATGGGGAGGAGGAAGACTTGTCCCACATTATGAAATCTGAGGTTCAAGATGTTTTCTTTCTCCCAGAAATTAAATACACGAGACGAGAATATGGAGTAAACTCATTTAGAACACAATTTTGGCTGGTCAAAAAGCAAATAACAGCTGAAATTTGAACCTTGACAAACCAAATAAGCGGGAAATTCATTTTCTTGACAACAGAAATCAGAAAATTAAGTTTCCTTGTGATCTCCATTAAGCGTTAGCTTAGGCCATACAAACAAGAAAAATAAAATCATTCTTGGTTTAATACAAAAATGGAGGTCTCAATACTCGAGCGCAAGTCTATATGAAATTTAAAATCTTGCTGGAGAAAGACACCCACTGGATAAAATCTTGCTGGAGAAAGAAACAAAGAACAACGCTGCTTCACCAATTGCTCTCAAATGACCATAGCTGAAACAAAGAACAACAATTTGGGCAATTGCAGAAGCAAATGGCCTTCTTCGTTTTCTCAATCCCATCACTATCCAGCTATCCATAAGTGATCGAATCTTCCTTCTTGCTGCAATTTTATGGTTTCTCCCACATTCCCCAATGTTCTTTTGGAATTTTTGAGCCTAATTGGTTTCTTTCTCCAACGAGATGTTTAATGATGGACTGAATTGCATTCAGAGTATATTGAGATCTTCATTCTTTTATTCAACTTAAAAAAATAATTCCTTTTTTAATTGTTTCATCAGCTCACCGTTTACTTTTCACCATGTTTGTACTTAATGATCATACTTGGGGAAGGAAACAGGTAGATCCAACGGGCAATTGTGAACTTAATCTTAGTGTTCTTTTTTTTTCAACTTAATGGGGATAGTACACAGGTTGAGTTGTAGGGATTTTTTGGACCCGGACATAACCCAATAGGGTTAGTATCCCAAACCAATCTTTCTATTTTCAGGTTGGGTTGGGCAGGTTGTCGGTTGTTCAGTAGTTGAAATAGTTTAATTTTCAACCATTTCTTTGACTGACCATCATATTATTCAATATTTAAAAACTAAATCAAATGAACACTAAAACTAAATCAAATGAACACAGATAGTGTTGTAGGTGAACAACTACGTGTCACGGAGCATTGCAAATGAGAAAAATTAAGTAGGGCCATTCAAAACACTGTTAGCAATTGGTCGATTGATTTAGGCAAGTAAAATTAAAAAGGAAATTAAGTTTCAAAACAGATTAGTAGGGAAATCTGTTAGCAATTGGTCGATTGATCTAGTGTGCTCGAACGTTGGAATAAATAAATACCTGGAGAATGGAATTACGAAGCACAGAGGTAACACAATTGCCGGAGGGGGCTGCAGTGGTAGTCGCTGGAGGGGAATCGGGGTTTTTTTTTCCGGTTGACTGATTAAATCACAGTAAAAGAACTCGAAATGTAACCGGCGGCGAGCGGAGGCGCGAATGAACGAAGAGCGGCGAACCACTGAGGGGAACTTCGACGGACGGTTGTGTACACTCGACACGATGAACAACGAAATGAAAGCAGAATGCTCGACCTCTACGAACAGCTGAACGCAGCTGAAATGTGTGGGAGGGAAAGGACAAAACCCTAAAAAGTATATATATTCAAACCCGGTTCGGTTCCGGTTGACCGAACCTTCATTCCCTTGAACCCGCAAACCAAGCTGAACCGGTCAGTATTGACATTTTTCCAATATTTGAAATTATTTTTTAAATATTTGAAACTAAAATGTTATTTTTCCAAAAATTAATTTTGAAAAAATATGGGGAGTAATTTTTGTAATTTAGCGAAAGTTTACTCATCCGATAAAAAAAAAGTAAAATGACCAAATTGCCCCTTCCGACCCAGCGTCCGGTTATTGAGAGTTAACAGACGGTTCAAACACCGAGCACGGCGGCGTCATCATCTTCCTCCTTCCGTGGGTCTCTCTCAAACCTTTACCCCTTCCTCTGTATTGGAGCTTAAAAAACGTCGTTATTCCATGTTTTATTGAATGCTCATGACATGACTTCCAAATCTCTTTGTTCTTACCAACGGAGCTCTCAGGATTATTGGATACCGGGAAAGCTGGGATCAATACATGTGGAACGTGATGCGTTTTAGACTATCTTGGTTTGCTGATGAAAAGACGTCCATCGGAAGGTTTTGTTCTTGTTCTGGTTAATTAGCTTCATATTTTTAGCCATTGATAGCAGGGGGATTACCTAGAAGTAGAGTAGCCATTGAAGAACGCTTAGTGCTACGGGATTGCAATTTGGAAATCCAGTTTGTTCTTTGATTTATAATCAGCTGCATCATCCCGTTTCATAGATTGAATGCTTTTCCTGCTTGATTTCATATTTATAGTTTGTGATGCTTCGTATTCATCTGCCTCATTCATTCATTGTCTGTATGAGATTTAAAAAAGTGGATCTAGGGCTCTTTGTGCAGCGAGGGCTCCATGTGATATCTGTATAAAAACCTATATTGATAAATAATCTTGTTTAAAAGTCTTAATTTGTTGATCTTATTACTAGTAACATCACAATTTTCATTCTTCTAGTAGACGCATTTTAAAATCGTGAGCCTGACTGTGATACCTAACGGGTCATTGTGGATAATATCTGCTAGTGGTGGTGAGCTTGGACTGTTATAAATGGTATCAAAGCCATATACCGAACGGTGTGCTAGTGGAGACGCTGGGCCTCCCTCAAGGAGGGTGGATTGTGAGATCCCACATCGGTTGGAGAGGGGAACGAAACATTCCTTATAAAGTTGTAGAAACCTCTCCTCAGTGATACATTTTGAAATTGTGAAGCTGACGGGGATACGTAACGGGCCAAAGTAGACAATATTTGCTAGTGGTGGGTTTGGGCGGTTACACTTAATGTTTCACAAAAGAAGTTTGCCTCACTTTATTTTATTCTTTGGGTTTGAATCTTAAAGAAATACTATGTTTCAAGGCATTTCACACCTTAAAGAACATCGTTCATCTTCTTTTTGATTCTTTGGCACTTTCCAAAGTAGCATTTGTGCTGCATAGTTTTCACCAAATGTTGCTGTACAGAATCAGGTAGATCCCATGGATGCAGCAGATGCCAAAAACTTTGTTGTGGGAGACACTGTTCGTGAAGAAGTGGATGGCGTTAGGCATCAAGTCGATGAGATATTTCTGAAGGTCGACAGGGTAAAACACCGATATATGGTAACCTCATTGTTTTGCAGTTATTTTTCTTTTTTATAGGTCTGTTTCACATTTGTTATTCGAGGCATATCGTTGTCTCGACAGACCTAGTACTCTCGGGCTCGGTGAAGGGTGACTGTGAATATACATAAATAGATGAAATCTGGGGAAAATAGTTTCGCTAGGTTTTACTTGATTGGAGCTCCTCTCTCTATAGTGCTCCCTTTCGTGGGCTTGGGTTTTGGTTTGCTAATGAAAGTTGGTGTGTGAGATCCCACATCGGTTGGAGAGGGAAACAAAGTATTCTTTATAAGGGTGTGGAAACCTCTCCCTAGCAGACACGTTTTAAAAACCTTGAGCGGAAGCTCGAAAGGAAGAACTCAAAGAGGACACTATTTACTAGCAGTAGGCTTGGACTGTTACCGTACGAGATCCTACATAATTAGGGACACATGACATGTTAAGGGATAGGAACAGTTAAGTCAAGGAAAAACTACTATTCATCATGTCATTAAAATTTACCCCACATATGAGCAGATATCATCGTCTCATATACTCGATCTCTCAAGTCATTTCATTGTTCAAAGTCAGAGGAGTCATTTTGCATTTCAAACTAGGAATGTCAAATATAATCACTTCACTTCCCCAAACTATAAGGATTAAATAGTATTCTTTCTCAGCAAATTGTTTGTTCAAATCTGAGCTTTCTTTTTTTCTTCTGTCCTTGCAGCTCGAGCAAAGCGCGAGTGAGATAGAACAGTTCTATTTGGCATTGAAAAAAAAGCAGCCAAATGGTAGTAAAGGTAGCTCTATTGTAAAGGATAAATATAAGGAAAGACATGTTCCAAGTATTAAGAAGCAGCAGCAAGATGCAGCTCGCAGAGAAGCTGTAGCTGCAAAGAGAATGCAAGAACTCATGCGGCAGTTTGGGACAATATTGCGTCAGGTTACCAACTCACTGGTGTTTTCTTCAATTCGGTTGCTAATTTTTCGTGTGCTTTCCTATTTGCATGCCATCTCATGGTCAGGTGCCTTTCTTTATATTTCTGCATTGACTTTCAGATATCACAGCATAAGTGGGCCTGGCCGTTTATGAAGCCAGTGGACGTCGAAGCTCTCGGATTACATGACTATTATGAGGTGTGGGCCATATCCATATCCAAATATGAATATTGAATGTTGTATATATTAATTTTGAGCTGTCTTATGCCTTGAAATCCTGGGGAACTAGAATATACAATTTTTGCATATGATCAAGCCGGAGTTGAACCCGCCTTTGGAGATGGGGGTTGAACTTGCTTAGCCAGTCGGAAAGCTAGTTGAAGCTTTGGACGGAGTGGGACCTGCTTCTTAGGGCAGGAGTGAAGACCGACTCTCTACTTCTTCTTGGACACCCCCAACACACACAACATTCTTGATATTATTGACACTATTGTAGATCTTTCTTCCAAGTCAGTCGGGCCTACTCGCTGAGTTTAAGCACTATTATAGACATTTCTTAAAATGAAGGTCTTGAGAGTAATCGTCTAGAGGAGGCTCATCTTTCATGCTTGAATCACTTTTTCTGTTTGTGTTTCTCCAACGGTTTGTCTAGATTGCTAGTTTCACGCATATGTCTCACCAGTGCGAGTGTGAATATTCAATATGCATACACTTACCTAAAAAAGTGCTTAAAAGACACGAGCGTGATTAATAAGGTAGCGGCGTGGTAATATTTTAGCATCTCTTGTTAAGCACTCAGGTTTTGTAATCCTTCATGTAACACATGTACTGTATTTTTTAGGTGATTGACAAGCCAATGGACTTGAGTACAATTAAAAATCAGATGGAGGCTAAGGATAGCACTGGATATAAGAATGTGAGAGAGATATGTTCTGATGTGAGATTAGTCTTCAAGAATGCAATGAAATATAATGATGAGATAAGTGATGTTCACGTGATGGCCAAGACTTTGCTCGCTAAGTTTGAGGAGAAATGGCTTCAACTTCTGCCTAAAGTCACTGAAGAGGTAAATTGTTAGTTTTGAGAACAGTTCTTGAATGAATCAATACTCTTCAATTAATTCATGCTGCCTGGGAGTTCTAATATCATTTGGTTGAAAGAAATGTTTAAAATTTGGTTGAAGTTCTTAAAAAGACCTCAGCTTCCAGGAAAAGAAACGAGAAGAGGAGGAAGCAGAAGCGCTGTTGAACGTGCAGCTTGCTCACGAGGCTGCTCGAGCAAAAATGGCTAGGGACATAAGTAACGAGGTTTGCTGTTCATCTTTTTCCAAGGATCTAGCTATCTTGAGAATGCTTGTCTGGAGATGGCCGTACTTCCTTTTGATTTTCTACTTAATCTAAGGTTTAATCTAAGGTCTATACTGTATACGTATCAAGAACATTGAGTGTGGAAATACTTTATTTAAACTTCTTCATAAATCATAGACTTTACTTTAAAACACTATCATGGACTAACGTGTTTGAAAAGACCTTTAAAACGACACAATGAAGGCTAAATAAAAATAAACAAACATTTAAATTAAAAACATCCTATTCTAACCTAAGTCTAAGAAAATAATTGCAACTACCCTATGCTCGTGTCATGGTCTCGAATTTCGATGTCGTCGTCAGCCGTTCAAGGATGTCTTGCTTTTACCTAAAATAAAAGTAGCACGTGGCTTGAGTATTTTAAGAAATACTCAGTAAGTGACCTCACTATTGGGGTTAGATGTAAACCTGCATAATCATGATTAGGACCTATCATATCAGTATATATTCCTTAGGCGGCTATCCTAAACGGGCTAATTGGATGCGTATTTATTGTTCTACGCACGTGTGAGTATAGACTCACCAGTCGGTTTACACACCTCCTGAGCCATTTTCTTGTCGGCCAACTCTAGTTAGTTAGGAAAAGAAATGTCGCATTTACAAAGGGAACGTTGTTTCCCGCAACCATTTCTCGCCGGAATTCTTAGACGGCCTGCGACTGTAAATTTTTCTTTTTTTGTACACCTTAAATGGAAACACATTAGATGATTTACATATAGGTAGTGAATTTTTTTTCAGATTTATGAGGTTGATTCGAGACTCGAAGAGCTTCGAGAACTGGTCGTGCAGAACTGCAGGTTTATTCTTACTTTCGTTATTTCAGCGTTCGAAACTGGGGTTGATTTGCTTGTGACATTAGAAAACGACTTGCACTCCATATATGGAGTGTACTAATACCATCATTGTGTGGTTCAGAAAAATATCAACCGAAGAAAAGAGAGAGCTTGGAGCAGCTCTCACCAAATTTTCTCCAGAAGATCTCAGCAAAGCGTTGGAGATCGTAGCTGAAAATAACCCAAGTTTTCAGGCTACAGCTGAGGAGGTGGATCTCGACATCGATGCACAGGTACCTCCCTCCACCCCCCTGCGCGCTTCGTACTCGTCTACGACAATGTTTAATGGAGTTTATTGCTGTATCATGTAGAGTGAATCTACCTTGTGGAGGTTAAAGTTCTTTGTTAAAGATGCCCTTGAAGTTCACGCTAAGAGCTCGGCGAGCACCGGCGGTGGCAACAACCCCCCGAACCGTACAAACAGCAATAACATCAACGGTAACAACAAAAGAAAGAAAGAGATTTGTGATGCTATAGCCAAAACATCCAAGAAAAAAACTAAATAGCCACTCTTCTTGAGAATGATACCAAATTTTCACCTCTAAAGCTGAAGCATTGCTGCTTTTTTTGTTCTCATGTCTGTAGATACTTAGATCTTGGATCGTTTCTGAAGTGATCAGTGTTTATGTGAAGCTCCCTTGTCAATAAGATTAGTAACAAGCTAACCCATAAAATGTCATGTTCTTTCTCCTGTAATTATCCTTTTACAGCTTGTCTCGTATCGAAAGGGCAAACTCGCCGTTCGCTTGCAAAATCGAGCTTTTCCTACCTAGGAATCCTTGGTGTATTCATAGCATTGCAGTGTAGTGTTTGTAATGCCTTATTGTTTCTATGGGTTGTATGTATTTTGGTAGTAGAAATATTATAACGTGGTATCAAGAGTCATGCTTTTAACTTAACCATGTTAATAAAATTCTTAGTTGTTAAACAAAGAAGTTGTGAGCTTCAAAGGTGTAGTCATAGTAGACATCTATGGTAGAACTATGTTAGATATGAAATGTGCTTCTATGTTATTTGAATAGTGCTAGACGGAAAAATGAGTATTTAAAGGGGAACCCTCTGCAATCGAATGACGATAATGATTCTTCCTCTACTGAGGTATATAATGACGTCTTGCTTTGGTCTTTTTGGTTTGGATTTATGGCTCTCTTCTTATTGCATTGTGTGATTTCTGTTGTTTCTTCAATTTTTTTTTTTTTTTATCTTAGGGTTTTGTGTTTATTCGTGTATGCATTTACCGCTCTTTTAAATTTAAAATTTTATTTATCTTAGAGTTTCATTCAACATCAAATTTAAATTATAAAAAAAATAATTAAAAATTCCCATTTTTTAAAATTGAAGGATGTCATAAACTTATTATTATTTTTTAAAGTTCAGAAATAATAGGAAAGTAAAAAATAATTAATAAATGAAAAAGGAAGGGGCTAAGGCGAAAATAATTAATTAATTAAAAATGAAGGGGCTAAGGTGTGAAAATAATTAATAATTAATAATTAATAAATGAAAAAGGAAAAGGTGTAAATAATTAATAAATGAAAATCAGAGTAAAAGAACGTGAAGCGCGTGGCGCGTGGGCCCACAATCAGCCAACCCCCAAGTCCATTTTGGCAGGAAGAGAAAACCAAAGCGTTGACCAGGATTAGGTCGCCCGCCGTACGGCCCCTTCCAGAAATTTCACCGTTAAATTACAGTATTTCCCTTCAACTATCGACAACTCCAACAAAGGCGTGTGTGTTGCACGGTGTCGTTTCATCTGGAAAAGAAAAATAAAATAAAATCAAACAACAAAGCATCTCCTTTTTTTACTCTAGTCTTTGCCTTCACCTACCCTCCTCTCCATAATTCCTTCTCCGAGCATCTCCGCTTCTCTTCTCTCAGATCTCCAGGTATGATTCTGCATTCTTTTTATTTGATTTGATTTGATTTGTTTTCTTTCTTTTCAATTGCTTCTGCTGTTTCCGATCCGACTTTGCGCTGCGTTTATACTTTCGTTTTCTCGTTTTCTGTTGAAGTTTTAACGAGTTTTTGTGCGATCTGACTTGCTCGACGTACATGCGCTTTTACGAACTCAATACGTTCGGATTGTTCTGGATTGTGTGTTTTAGTTTTGTATTATGTGATCCGTTAGCTAAGGATTCAGTTCTGAGTTGATTATTTCGGAATTGTTTTACTAATAGCCTTAGTTGGATGATCATTTTCTCATCAGTTTGATCAAGTTGCGAAAGTTGACATAATTAGCAACCGGATTTTTTCTCTTCTTGTTTTGTAAATTTGACTTCGATTATGTTTGTCGTTTCTTTAATTACTTACAAATCCTTGTTTACAAGTACCTGCATGACTTCTCCTGATTGTTGGAGTGATTATAGTAATTTGGACTTCCAGATGATATAGGAAATTCTTTCGTTGATTTTTTCTGGGTGAAAATTGGCTTTAAGCAGTCGTGTGGGTTTTGGGGCTTTTATGGCTGAGTTGTAAAGAAAAACCTTCATGCTATGGATGTTGTTTCTTTGTGTACTCTTCTTTTATATATGTCAGATTCTACCACAAAAACCTTATGAGGACCATTCCATTTTTTTGTAGGTTAAGTTATTCAAGGTATAAATGGATAATTTCCCTGGAGGCTTTGCGGAGGACTCAACTTTTAATCAGGATATTCAAAGATGTCCATTCTTAAGGAATATTAATGAACCGACAGATTTCTCATTTTCCTCGTCCGTGGCATTCCCAGTGCCTGTAAGTATCTTCTTTCTCTGAATTTATATTTGAATATACTTGTTTCATGATTTCATCAAAGATATCAAACGAAAATATAAATCTACCCGTTTGTTTTATAAATTACAGCATTGATCAATGTATCAACTATGGAAAACACAGAAACTCGGATATGTATCAGTATTTCACTAACATTATATTTCAACGTAGTAGGAATGAAATACATGTCAAAGTTATCTGTACATCTTGATACCACATAGAAGAAAGTTCACTTTGTTGCTTTGTTACGTTCCTCTGTTAACTATCCTCTTATTGCATTGTTTACTATTACCAATAAGCTCTAGAGTTCAAGTGTTATAGTTAGTTCTTACCTTACAATCTTCAATATAGGCTGTTACGTTTTTCTAATTTATAATTAATTTAATAGCTGCTTCTACTCCCCTTATAGGTACGTGGAGCTAAAGGGCCAATTTTTGAAGATGCTCCCAACTTTGATATGGCATTTAGGCTTTTTCATGGTCAAGATGGAGTGGTTCCACTCTCTGGAAGATCTATGCATCCAGAGTGTGTAGAACTCAAACCAGCCCCATCACAGTTCAATCCTTTATCTGCAAAGGCAGCCACTATTAGCCTCTCATCCTTCGGACCTGGAGGGCCCTTCAGCTTTGATTCATTTTCAGAGAAGTGGAAAAATCAGAAGAAGAAATTTGAGTCATCCAAGAAAGAGTCTTCTTCGCAGGTGATCCATTGTTAATCATCTATGATGGGTTATTACCATTGAGTACTTTTTCTGCTAGGTGAAGAATGATGAAATTCATATATGCTAACAATCTTTATCTGAATTGGAGAAAATCTAGGATGAATGCAATCTGTCCTCATAAATTATCATTATGTTCATTTTCAGGGTAGAAATTCACAGCATGAAGCAGTGGGTAATGAGTGGCTACAAATGGGGAACTGCCCAATTGCAAAGTCATACCGTGCTGTTAGCAATGTCATACCGCTTGTTGCAAAAGCTCTTCAGCCCCCACCAGGCATGAAATTTAGATGCCCACCAGCAGTAGTTGCAGCAAGAGCAGCTTTAGCAAAGACTGCATTCACAAAGAATCTCCGCCCCCAACCGTTGCCAGCAAAAGTACTCGCAATCAGTCTACTCGGCATGGCTGCAAATGTACCATTAGGAATATGGAGAGAACACACAGAAAAATTCTCACCCTCTTGGTTTGCTGCCGTTCATGCAGCTGTTCCATTTATAGCTATGCTGAGGAAATCTATCTTAATGCCCAAGTCAGCCATGGCATTTACAATTGCAGCATCAGTTTTAGGACAGGTCATCGGCTCGAGGGCAGAGCGACTCCGAGTCAAGGCAGTGGCTTCAAAAAAACTAACCCTCCAAGATTCTCTAGCCGAATCCACCCTTTTGTCAGTGGTTACCATGAAGAATGGCCATTGTGGCGACATAGAGAGCTGGAGTCCAGCCACCAGTCTTCAAGTAGCAGGGCCACCTTCACCAACCAACGTGCCCTGCTGATCTCTTCTTCACCATTTATTGTGAGTTTTCTGCACTGTATCCTAATGAGTGTAATTCTTCAATTATATACCAGTTTGTTCATTTGTTTGGCTATCATTTTGACTATTCAAAATATCAAATGATGAAATAAAACGTCTCTCTCTCTCTCTCTTTCTCTGTGAATCAAGTCTTGGTGGGAATGTTGTGTTCAATTTTGCTCTGCTAAAAGCCATGGAGGAGGGTTTTTCTTGAACCCTTTCCAAGTGGAGATTGCTGCTATTTGTAATCGCCAATCGACATAGAACGATGCGGATTGAGACAGTAGCCAAAGTCAAGGCCTTTGTTATGCCTGTGAAGACGTTATCATCTCGATCGTAGCTGATAGCATGCGCCTTCTAGTGTGCTTTGGCATATGCGTGCTCCTGATGTCGCTTTATGGGCTCTCCATTCAACTCATCTTGAAACACGAATCAAGAAATGCGACATGTGTGCAAGTTAAGTAAAACATAAAGAAGCTGGTTGGTGGGATTTCTTTGTGAGTTGCAATCGGCATAATTCAGCTAGTATAAACACCGAATTTAAGATTTTTTTTTTTTTTTTTTTTTTGTTAAGTTTGGGAGAAAATTATCAAAATGCCCAAAGCACAGAATTTTTAAATTATATGAAAAAAATATTCGTCGTTCAAATATTTTTTTTTAATCATATATCCTCACATCAGTTTAATTCCAATATTTTAAAATAGGTGAATTTTATTAAAGTGGGCAAAATACTATTTATAAATTTAATCAAATTTGGATTGAAATTCTTAAATTATAAATTTTGAATTGAAATTAAATTCAAAACATGGGAGTTAAATTAAGAATTTAGGTACAAAAGAAAAGGAAATGATTTTTTTTTTTTNGGGGGGGGGGGGGGGGGTATATAAATATAACCATTTTTACCGATTTGACCGAGTCGAGAGATTGTTGAAAGATTTTTTTTCCCTCTTACTCTCCTCCTCAAGACAACGCTACTTCCAGTTCCCGCCCTTGATTCTGCATTTCAATTATCATTGTTGTGTAAATTCGGTTCTTGATTTTTACATTCAAGATCAATCGCTATAATGCTTGGAAGATCCTTTCAAGTTATCGGAATTCCATGGCCCGATCTCAACGACGGATTGTTCTACAACGATGTCGTTAAACCCTCCGACTCCGGTTCTCTTTCTTTCTGTTCAACTTCCGCTTTACGCAGAAGAAATTTCCATTTCGCGTTTCGTGATTTCTTCCTCTTTGCGTGATAATATGTCCAGGGATGTCTTTGATCGATTTCTATTCTCGCAAATATAAGAGTTCGGCTCCACTGGAAGGGTAGGCCTACTCAAAGTCTGCCTAGATTATCGGACTATCTCGAGTTTGATATTTTTGAGGTTATTGCTAATTATTAATGAAACTTATTTTACATCGATTACTTTGCAGCTGGTTGCAGCGAATTCAGAACGAACAGGTACGGTGGTCTTTAATTTAGGTAATGAAAGCAATTGTGAGGTTGCATTGATGGACATTTTTTGGAACTTGTATGCGTGTGTATTTCATTGAATTTTTCTAATAAAAATATTTTGAAACAAAATCAATCTGGTAAGTGTAGATAACGATCGATGGTCAGGTTATCACAGATCCCGAAACAATTCTCAGGTTCTTCACCCTGGTTCCTTTACTCCAGATTTAATGGTATGTTCATAAGTTTGTATCACAGAATTAGGTGTTTTCATATATTACAAATCTGTAGGATTGGTTCTGAAGTAGTCTATCGTCGATTTCCGTGGAAAGAACCGGATACCCCTTGTTTACTCGAGGTTCTATATGAAGACGATGAAATGGTAAATGCATTTTAGCTGGTTCATTCTTTTTTTCTTGTAATCTGTGTTATTGTTTGCTTCCAGTTTTGATGAAGTTGAAACTACCAACTATTCTTCAGATTGCATTAAATAAACCGTCTGGCTTGCAAGTATTACCTGGCGGTGTCTTCCAGCAACGGACGGTTTTGACGCAGCTTCAATGGTGGTCAAGCAAGCAGAGTTCCTCCGTCTCAGAAGAGTTGCACCCTGTTCCTGTTCATCGCCTAGGAAGGGGGACTTCAGGTTAGATTACATAAACCCCGATGGCGAACGAGATTTCCATTTATATGCAGATGCTTTATTGTTATGTATTATCTTTGTTGGATATCTGATTACTTGTTTGCCTATAAGCCAATATCGAATGAAAATTGTTAAAATCTCAATATACCATTATATGCACAAGGCAGTAGTGATTTGTGATGAAATGCAACAATTATTGAGACTGCAGTGGAATGTTGAAGATTTGAAATTAGTCATGAGATTTAGGGTGCTTCTTTCAACTCTAGATGTCAGCAGTAGGAATTTATCTAGCACCCTAATTAGAGGATAGAAACATCATCAGTTCATTTACCAATGTTGTGAAGCCTTGAAGTTGTTTCTGTATTTCTTCCGTGGGAGTTCATATTGCCAAAATTAATGCCAACAAATGTCACTGCTTTTCTACTCCGTTTCATAAATATGTGCGCCCAAACTCAATACACTAATCCTGCGATTTCCTTTTACAAGATACCATTTACCTTTGTGATAAGATAAGGAACCACTACAAGGGGAGTAAGATTCGGATTACCTTGTTGATCGAATATCTCAAGGCAAGAACATTGTTTGAGATTCAAATCACTCCACAAGGAAGATCGATCACGTCTAGCTTGAATGATTCTTGTTGATCAAATATGATATGGAAAATCAACCCAAGGGAAAGTATGGAACGGATTACCTTGATGATCAAGATCAAGAGTAAAGAAAACTCGTTTCTAAACTCGTGATTCAAATCACTCCACAAGAGGTTTGATCAATACCACTTGAATGACTTTACATGCAAGTTCTAAACACAAGAATTTGCAAAGAAAGTTTAGCTCTCAACAAAGCTAAAATAGAAATTCTATTCTTAATTCCAAAATCTGATGTCTAATCAAAGAAAAGAAGGCCTTATATAGCCCTTACAACCTTAACCTATGTGATATATAACTCCCAAATTAAATGGGCTAGTAAATGAAAAATGGCTAGTTAATGGTGGAATATAGTAACCTATGTGGGTTACAATATAACCTTAACTCCTATTTTTAAAACTAGCTTAAATATGACAAACAAATAGTTAAACTATAATTAATGCAATTAATAAAATGTGCTTATTGACTCATCCTTGGACTAGTTTCATAAATTCAGCGGAGTTCATTAAATGCAACTTAAAGTGCATTTAATTCATCTCTTTCTTGAAGTTCAACTTTGCATAACATATAAGGGAGGTCTCCAGCGTCTTCTAGAATTTCCTTTGATGAGCTCACCATAGCTTGAATATAACTGTATAAGGTTTGTTGTAACTTCTTAGCTCTCGTCCTTGTAATTGGACCTTGAGGTATGGAAATTCCTTGGTCGTGGTTCATATCAAAATATCTCAACGCAAGAATGCTTACTTAAGATTCGAATCACTCCACAAGCAAGATTGATTATGTTGAGCTTGAATGATTCTACATGCAATCTAAACTACATAGAATTGCAAAGAAACTTAGCCATTGGCTAAAGAAAAGCACAAATGCTTCTTTTACTATATACCTCAAAATGAAACTACTAAAGGCATTTCAAGCATTGTAACATATACTTAATGGCCTTAATTAACCATTATGTAATTGTAACTTAAAGTAAATTAAAAGTTTTAAAATACATTAATGAAATACAATAATTCTAAATTACTCTAAATTGTAATCCACCCGAAATTCAAAACATGAAACTTCATTATTCTTCGATGTGCATGAATTGAAATATCTTTTGATAATTTCAACAATATTTTCTTCACATCTTTATTGAAGCATATTGTATGATTGATGTCTCTTGGTTCATATCACTTTGGCACTGAACTATTGTCAACTTTTTGGTACAAGCATTATTTTTCTTCCTTTTCGTGATACACTAATCAACTATGTAGGAAATGTATTTCAATTTTGTCTTTAAATGCTTCACTAGTCCCTCTGCTTAATTCTATTTACTCATCTTTGTACCCCAGGTATATTATTATGTGCAAAAACGAGGCTCGCTAGAACACAGTTTGCTGCATATTTTGCTGATGGAACATCCTGCGTTGGGAGAAGCAGGTTAAGCAACGTACATTTCTTGTCTTGCTTCTGTATATTATATATATATTCAGAGAATGATGAGTTCGTTAGTAGTTTCTATAGGCTGATGAGTTTACGTCTCCTACCATTTCTAAGTGGCTTTCCTAGTTCATCATCTTCTTGATGGTAAAATTAATTTTTACCGTAGTGGAAATTTGTGGAAATTTTTTCTTTGTTGCTATGCCACTTCTACTTTATTTTATAGTATAATAGGAAGATTCTTCTGCTAATATGATTATAGCTCAACCGGATACCTCGACCAAGAGGTCAAAGGTTCTAATCTCCTCATCTCCACAGTTCAACTCAAAAAAGCAAAGAAAAAAAACATGAACATTCTTCTCGATCATATGTTAGATGCACATGCACCGACCAGGGTGAAGAAGGTTCTGGATTTGGATACCTAAATAATGATTTGGGACCACTTGTCTTGCAAACCTAGAAAGATAGATAAATGTGAAATCTGTCTGGTAAACAAATAACTAAGCTCCCCCACCTGTGTGAGTTTCATTAATGTTAGTATCCTGTTCTCGTCCTTTTTTTTGTAGTAAAGAAAAATAAAAATGAATAAATAATGATCCTAATTTTAGAACACAAGTTACTAGATTTTAGCTTTTCTCTAGCAAAATAGAAATCAATATGAGCCAAAATGATGCAAACATTCTAGAGCATCTAAACATATAATGTCTTCTTCTTTCTTACTTTTCTTGGCTAAAATCAGTTAAATCAAGTTAGTTGTAAATTTAGATAGTTCATTCTTTAAGGACATTTTGTCTTATATCAGTGATTGATTCCAACCATATTATTAACTTTTGAGCCCCAACTCAGAAACAACACTATGGAGGAAGGTACAAAGAGGAAAATTTCAAAAATATACCGTGCACTTGTGGCTGGAATAATTCATGATGACGAGGTATATTATATTATGATATTTCTTGGATAACTTCACGTGGTTAAATCTTTTCATTTCATCCTTGAAATTTCTTTACTGTTCTAACAGTGCCATTTGCTGAGCTAGTAATAGTAATTCTACAATGTTAGATGATATTTGTTGGACGGTCTATTAGCAAGGGTCATTTGTTCTGAAATTTCATATAAGTGAGGATGAAAATCTCTTCACGTAGTTGAAAATTTTAAGCTCCAAGTTCGGGTGCAGAATAATTGAGGGTTTGGTCCAATAAGTGGTTGTTACATCACTGTGCACTGAAGCTAGTTTTGTTTCCTGTCAAAAAGGTTTTCTTTCTCGTGAACTTCATATATATGATTAAAAGTGTTGTTTTTATAGGTTAGCATTGACCAGCCAATTGGAAGGATGCGATATCCAGGGGTTGCTCAGGGCCTGTATGTTGCTACTTCCTCAGGTTTTTGGTTGCATCTTATCTGCTTATTCAACAAATTCCGTGTTTTCTTGAGAAGACGATATTGATAGCTTAAAATATACAAGATAGGGAAAGCCCCTATCTCAAAGTTTTTGGCTAAGAAAGAGGAGTGGCACAATGTGTGGAATTCTTGATAAATTTTAGATGGCCATCACGATTATTCTACTATTTATGTTTATTTCCATTGTGTCTGACCGTTTCTTCAGTATTTACTCGTTTCAACACAATCATATTTGCTTTTTTGAATTAATAACTTGAGCAGGGAAACCAGCTTACAGTAAAGTCAATGTTCTTGAGAGAGACGAACAAGGCAAACACACTTTGGTCCAGGTATCTCATCTTTGACTTTTATGTTTTCTTATGTACTTATATTTCTTTTCTAATGGGATCTTTTTAATATAAATGAATATCTTTGATTCTTTTCCTGATCATCAATTATCACTACCAGAACTCCTTTGTTAGGCTTCCCATTTGACTTATGATTCACTCCAACCCTCCCTCACTCGAACGCAACCTAAAACGCACCTATATGACATGCACTGTCAATTCTCCATCATGTATATATTTAAAGCATGGACCATATTTTTCTGACCATCACATATATATATTGTTAGATGACAATCTAGAAAGACTAACGAACATAAGAGTGTGGGGAAGATGTGTGGGCATTGAAGGATAATTTTAGTGGCAATCATAGCAGGCACAACGAACAAACTTTTATACTTCGACATTCGCATGTTCTGCTTGTGATGGGATCTACTGCCAAGGTCTCAATGCTCGACTTTGTTTTCATACATTAGCTAGCATTGATTGAGATGTCATTAATTATTTTTGGAAGCCATATAAAGAGAGTTTGCAGCTGGTCCAGTAGTGAATTTTTTCTGAAAAGGAGGATGAATCGTGTGATGCACCACAGTTCGAAGACCTTAAATTACGTCATATATATTACAGGTAGAAATTCAGTCTGGACGACCCCACCAAATCCGCATCCACCTTTCTTCAATAGGACATCCTTTATTAGGTAAGCCTGTTTATAAAAATTATGTAATTTTTCAGCTTTTAAATGCTTTGGGTGCTGGTTTTATAGACTAACTTTTACGTCCAACAACCGTTAGTTGACTTGCATCTTTGTGACTTCTCATTTCCGTTTCTGCTTTCCTGGTAGGTGATCCGCTCTATGTTGCTGGCGGGCAACCAAACTGCCTTCATTCTGAGTTGGTAGATCAGAGTTTTGCAGAAGACGGGTATGAAATTGCTGTTTCAATTAATAAAATTTTTCATTCTCCTTGTTCTGGCCCGCATAAAGCTTGTAGCAAGGATCATTGTTTTTTTCTCTTTTGTCTAGGGTGAACTATGAAAAGCAGACAATATGTTTGGTATCGTAAATTGATGGGAAGATGTTAAATTAATTACCGGATGAAAACTTTGAAAGGTCGACTTATTTTGGTGTGAAATGTTTGGAATGGCATGCATGGAATTTTCACGCATTACGCATTTGTTCTGTAGGATAGGTATTAGCAAGTGTTCCCTGTTGAAAAGTTTAACGTCCCCATCCTTTTATTCCTACTTTTTCCAACGAAACCATGTATATTTTTCCAGAGGTTACCAAAGGCCTACGAAACCTGTGCCTGGAGATTGTGGCTACTACTTGCACGCACATCAGTTGGTCCTTCATCACCCAAAAACCAGTGAGGTAAGCTTTTGAAAAAGAGATGCAAAAGTTATTTTCATGCATTTAATTTTCGTATAGAACAATGGCTATGGGTACTGAATTATGTCATTTCGTGCGCACCTAGTGCGTTCTTTTATCTGTCTTTTAACTTATTTCGTGTATAACTAGAACTAAGAGGGTCTCCTCTGTTGCTTAAGGTTGTCAAGATCGTTGCCCCGCTTCCCCCTATCCTCCGGACACATGGGGAGTCTGAAGATGCCGGAAATAGAGTGGGATGAATAAATCATTGCATGGTGGATGTCAAAAAGTAATGTTCAGGGAGAAAACTTTTCATGTGGGAATTAATGAAAACTCGATAAGAATTAAGTACTTTCAAAAGATTTATTTAAAAGGTTTTAGAAATAATTTTAAAGATATATCCATAGAGCCCTTATCAGAACTGCTAACCTGATTTGTCTCCAGGGATAATCAATGGCTGTTCTGATCAAATTCAACTTGGGAGTAAAAAAAGGATGTCAACATTATTGGCGTTGTTGACGGCTCCCTTGGCTTGAACAGGGGCGATCCATAAAAGTGTTAACTTGCAGTGGGATTTATGTAAGAAACTGAGGAATATAATATTCTGAAGCAATACTTACCCTCTTTTTGCCCACAACAGACGGCAATAAGAACCGTCAAATTCTGCTATCATTAATTGACATCAACGAAACTATGGTACATGGTGCAGCAAAAGAAACAATTTGCTGCTGAGGGCCTCTGTTGACAAGGCTCTCTGAACATATCTACTACCAGCTAATTCTCTTTTCTATGAGCCACCACCCCCCTCAGCAGCCTTATTGCAATGCAATTTAGTATCTGATGCATCATCATCATCGTCATCATTACAATTCTTTCCTACAATAATTCCCACCTTACTACTATTTACCTCAGACATCTGATTGCTATTTGATTTCTGTCCGTTGCAAATAGGCTGCTGCTCAATCAGAGAGACGGTTTTGGAGCAATGATCAAATGTAGGATATCTGGACAGTAGAGTAGTGGGATCTGGTAGTGATGAAAACCCGGTTCGCATTCGACTCCCATCCCAAAACCCGTAACTTCTCGAGGGAGCATCCTCCTCTTGGCCAGAAGAATTTTTACGATCAAACTTGGCAGTGATCAGATTTCCATGGCTATTTACTTTCAATCTGCACTTCAACTTATGGTGAAGCTCGGTCCTGTTTCCATTCTCACTGGATCCAGATTTTGAACTCGGGACAGACGAGGAATGTGTAAGAATCTGACCGAATAATTTTAAGTCACCATTTCTAGATGATTGTTCAGAATCAGACAAACTACGTGAATGCACTCTGACATGATGACACCCTTGTTCCTCCTTAGACAATGAGATCACATGAGTATTTAAGGGCATTGAAGAGTTATCTGCTGTGTGGGAGTGGGCTTTATCACTTACCCTCCCCTTGGTTTCAGCATTTGAATCATTCCCAACTAATGCTGCAACCAAAGCAGAAATGCCTTGTTCTTTTGCAGTTTCAGCAGATACGAGTGCGTGTCGCTGCTCGAGTACCAAACCGTTCTTATTATGGGTAGAATTCACAGACTGACAGTCATCATCAAAACCCGAAAGAAAGCCATCCTTCCTATTACATGCATCATCAGACCCCATAGCATCCACAGCAGCATTACTACAAGTCTTTGAGGATGGATTACTCTCTTTGACTTCCTGATGGATAGACTGCAGATTCTTGGACTCTGTTTCGCCACCACTTATACTCGTCACAGACTTCGGCAAGTCATCAACCATCTGAGAGCTAACCCATTTGCAAGGAAAGGCATCTTTGGTATCTACCCCTGCTTCACAATCACCTCCGTTAGCGCTAGCGCCATGGCTGTTTCCATCTTCTGGCATTTTCTTCGCAGAACATAACACATCCAACCCAAGGCACTTTCGTGCTTTGCTAAAGAAGACCTTGCACTGGTCCGTGGATTTTGATCCTACATGGGTAGAGATCATGGAAAAATTCTTCCCATAAACAGACACTGCTTCTATGAAATGGGACTTCTCCCCATCTGTCCAATAAGAAGGATCCATTTCTCCACAACTCTCATCTGAAAAAATCTCATCATCAACACACTGTGGAACATTGTTTGTAATACGTCGTCTTAATATGGTTGTAGCACCACCCATTTTGCACTTCAAATCCTGAGAACCATCTCCTCGGTCAAAATTACTTGTTACACATGAACCCAGGGCTTCTGAAGACAGGGAACCACATATTCCAGCTAAAACATCAGCAGCCACCTTTTCTCTTTCATTTCCAAAACCATGAAAACTCTTGGGCCTTTCTGAAAGATCATCGTCGAATTGAGTTGTGCAATACGCTGTTCTTCCACCAGGCCTGCTGCTAGAATACTTATGAGCACGGACCATCGCAGCACCCAACATGTCAAGAGAAGCAGCATTTGCTTCTGAATTCCATTTCTTTCCTGTTGTCATCAAATAGTTACTGGTGGACTTCACTTTCTTCCCAAACTCCAGCTTCTTTGTTTTCTCAAAGCAATCGGATTTGTGGTTTTTGTAATAGAACTCAATACAGTCTGCTGTTGTCTTATGATCAAGAAAGGATGCAATTTTCCCGAAATCTTTTCCGAAACAGTCCAACTTCTCCATGAAAACATCTTTCTCTTCTGAGGACCACGGGTTAATCATCGCCCGTTCCTTCTCAACAGCGCACGGGTTCTCAACTAATCCATTATTAGAGATGAACCTCGAGGCCATCTTATCCTTCTGGTCCAAAATTAAAGCGGGCATCTTCAACGTTGTCCGGTACTGCTTAATCTGGGGACTAGAAAGCTGCATGCTCATGTGCTTAAGAATCTCCGCGTTAGAGACTGGGTGGTTCAGATTTCCTGCTGCAAGGCCAGTTTTAAAATTCAAAATGATAATATCAATTGTATCACGTTAGGAGATTCTCCAAAGATGTACGCCTCCTGATTTAAAGAGGAAAAAAATTTACATGAAGGCAAAGTAATGATATAAATGGAAGGGGGCAAAATCAACAAACCATTATTCAAAACAACGAAAAATTGAAAAAAGATAACAAAGCTCATAGAGAACTCTATCAACTTTGAACACCAAAGATTTTAGGAAAGAAATATACCGTCAGAAGAAGCATTAAGATCTCATAAATTAGAAGACCGATTTGATCAATCATCTTCTATCATACACATACACCATCAGTAGTTCTATTAATAAAGACAATAAAATTTGAAGTGCGCTATCTCTTAATTCAGGATCGCCATACTCGACATACTAAGTGCAATGATTATATGCCAAAAGACCCTTCTTCCCTCGTACTACTACTGCGTTTACCAGTTCAATTATTCAAAATCAACAAATTATGCATTCATTCCACATGACCTAATTATTTCGAAAATGAGCAAAGAGTTAGTCACCAACAACAAGACTTGAGATGAAAGACATGATATTTCTAGAAACAGGACGGTTAAAGACGAATAAAGTATAATAAAACCATCATATTATGTAGACCCACGTACAAACTTTCCTCTCCCCTTCCAAATAAGCAGCCGTATCCCATACAAAAAAGGACGTGTAGTCAACTTATTTAACATCGCAATGCCTTTTCAGAGAACCTCAGAAAATAAACTAAAGTGAGTATATCAAGTACAGCATTCCAAAACTAGAAATGATGCGGATAGTCAACACTAAGATCATTCCGGGGGAAAAGATTTCAACCAAGCACTTCAACTGGGGTTCACAGACGCCAGAATTAACAGACAGATATGAAGTAAATGTATTACGATACTAGTTAAATCTCTGACTTGCAAACTGATACCATTACTGAGAAAAGGTGGAGTACCAAATGAACAAAATGGAAAACAGATGCAAAATTTCGGATAAATTAAGTCATTAACGTGGATAAGATAAATAAAGTCGTTAGAGCAAAAACCTGTTTAAAATATCTTTGAACATAAGGATATAGATTAGATGTCTCCTTACCAGGGGAAGGCATACGGAATCGGATGGAAGATCGGTTCTTCTGATAACCACTGTAATTTGTCCACAAACTCAACTGATATTTTTTCTGAGATTTTGCACGTAACTTCCTTACAGGAGGCACATGAAAACTCTCCTTCCACAAGGACTGGTAGGCTCTATATTTAAGTGTAATTACCCTCTCCTTAAATTTTAATAACCGCTTCCTCTTTGCAAATCTCTCTTTCACCAAACATTGATTCTGTGAGAAGGCATTTGTACTCCAAATATCAAGCTTATGTTCATCGGCAGGCAACGGCCTGGTTAAAGCTTCAGAAGCCTTACAGGCAGACTCTTTATTGGATGCCAGAATTAAATCCAACACACTATCTCCCTTCTCATCAGCAAATTCATATATATCACTAGAAATGGGCTCTAATGTGACACCTTCACTCTTTATTATCATATTATTGTCAACAGAGGCCACAACATTGTCTTTGACGCTGCAACCAGAAATTGTTAGATACTCTTTCGTGATGACAGATTCCTTCACATCCAACCTCCCAGACCTATCCATTCCCTTGGCATCAGCAGGAACTTCTTCCAAGTCACTTGTAGAATGTTCCATCGGTTTTGAAATAGTATTTGCGGAAGTAACAACTGGCATGGTAGCAACCGTATTAGTGACATCATTTTTCTCCTCAAAATATTTATCTCCCTCCAGAAAAGAACGGGATGCTAAGGGGAAAGAAAAGTAACCCTTACTATCAGATATCAACCCCTTCAACTCATTTTCAAGTAAATCAATTTCAGACTCGGTCGTCTCCAACACTTTAGAAATTTCCTTTTTGTATAAAAGCAACTTACTCAAGGCAGTGGAACTCATAAAACTGGAATCCTCTGAAATCGAATCACTAGATTGCAGCAGTGGAATGAGTGGGGCACACAACTTAGCTATTGAAAAATCATTCAACTTCTCTACAGAGGATGTTCCCTCGTACTGATTCTGAAAACCAGAACCGGGTGAACCATGCAAGTCACTGACATCATTATCGATTGATGCCTTTCCAGAGGATTTTTCATCCCCACCTACACAATTAAACACAGATGTAGAAGTTGGATTTACTAAAATGCAACACATTTCACTTGATAGTAAGAAAGACAACAATCTGGAGTGATCATGACACATGGCAATATTTAAAAGCACAAAATTCCTCTGAATGAAATCCTTCTCTCTAAGATACCTTGGCAACATAAAGACAATTCTGAGATAGTCACTAATGTGAGATGTATACTGTTGTAATGAAAATCAGAGATTTGAAGTAAAGGAAAAATTGGTCCAGACAAGTATCACTCTAGTTTTCTTTATTCTTCCTAACTAGAGCACAGAGTTGTGGAAAAGAAAGCTATTCAAAATGTTCAACAAAGGAAACGCTCGTACCACAATCATTCAAAGGAATTTTCAATCATCAAATCATTGTTGACCTTTCTTTTGATCTGCTCTTCGGACCAAGTAATTGTATCTTTCTTTATCACTCTCTAAAGATATATATATCTCCAAGAATACTCCTACTTCTGATATGCCTAATCTTACCCTTAAGACATGTCTATTTTTACTCTCTCTCTCTTGTTAATCCGCCCCTTCTTATAAATAAATGTAACCACCCATACAGCAATCATGAGGAGTTATCAACCATCAAATTATTGTTAATTTTCTTGTGGTCTTGTCTACTATCAAATTCAACTCCTAATTTTTATCTATCTTCAACACATGCCTAATTCTGTTTACTCTTTGGTTAATCTGCCCCTCATAGTTTTGTTAGCATCTTCTTACTCATTTATTCCCATCACCGCCACAATGGTATTTTCGTCTTCAAACCTAACAAAACCCTTCCTAGGCATTATTCTCATGTCTTCACAAAATGAGAACTTCTTTGTGAAACATCTCTCCTCCTCCTCCCTTGATCCTACCGGTGATATGAATGCTTTTCTCATCTCCCCCCAGGCGTCACCCACCCTGACCCACCAATGCTTTTAATCTTCGTAATTCTTTTTTCAAGTTCTGGTATTTGGAAGTTAAATACACGCATTCATGATTTCTTTCACACAATATAGTCTGCTACAATAAGACGCTGAGTTTATTAAACTATAATATGTAGTTAACAATTTCCGTTTTTACCCCTAAAATCTGTAACTTCTTATGACATTGGAAATATTAAAAGCATTTTTTTCTAGCTAGGCCAAACTCCGATTGAGACTATTTTATATTCTATATAAATACACAAACACTCATCAATTTCTTCTTCTACAGCAACCAGTTGAATGGGAAACATTGACATATTATCACTTGATAAGCACCGTATGAAGTGAAAAACTGCCACACAGTAACAAACATACAAAAGAGCTCGGTGTACCTGGAGAGGAACCACTAATGACAAAAGAATGGGGTGCAGGTGAGGTACGATCAGAAAATCCTGAACATCTAGGGCCTTTTTCAATCAAGCTAGAATTCAGAGAATGGGTAGATTCTGCATGAACATTTGTAAAGGCAGTAGCATCAGGAACTTCAACCTTCTTTTTCTCATACTTGGCAAGTCCCTCACCCCATCCTAGCCGTGGCTTCTTCCTGACAGTTGCTTCATCATATGGCAGAGAAGACATAGCACACTCAGCAGAATCAGCTGAAGGAGACAAATTTTGCAGTGCATTTTTCAACACGGTCTCTGATTTCGCCTCATTAGAATCTAAAGCACCAGCAATCCTTGTGCTACTGGAATGGCCCGATGTTGAAGTGCGAGAAGACAAGGCACCAGAACGTGTCCATTTAAGAGGCTTCCACCCTGAGGAACTCACTGAGTACTCTTGATCACGTCTCTGGTTTGTGCCTAATCCATTGACATCATCGACCTTATCATGCTGGCCTTTTACCTTATCTCTGGAGTTCACAAAGTCAGAATGAGAATGAGAGGGATATATCAGCATATCATTAACTGACCTCTGATCATAATTCAGATCATGCTGCAGCCTACCACCACTGTTCGTAGATCCATTACTTGTTGTCCAGGAATGACCTTTCCAATCTCTTTGACTAAAAGATCTGCTTTCCCTTGCATTCCTAGGGTACTTCCCATCGCCATGTGAAACAGACGGCCGGCTACTAACATTTTCCAGCATCTTGTTATTGAATGACATAGAAGGCCCATATCCATGACCATATTCGTCAGAGAACACATGCCAACCACCCTGCCTACCATGACCTTCAGAAATATTTCAAAACAGAAAAAGAAAATGCAAAAGAAAACACAATCAGTACGAGCAGAGAACCAAAAATAGGGAAAAAGGTTAAAACAAGATTATCCGGGAAATTTCTACAGCCAAACTTAGATTCCTAGTCGGGACTAATACAGGAGATAAACCTCGGATCTAACCATCAATACTGACTATTACGTGATAAAGAGTTTATAAATCATAATAGTTAGATGATAAAGCCTTCGTCGATTAGATCTATGAGGAAGATAGGATCCAAATGAAGCCTTCTCTTGGGTTTCAATTAAGCAAAATAAGAAAAATATATGATTGGAACTACGAGTCTCCATAAAGAGCCCGACAGGGGAAGAGATGTCGATATCTCGAATCATTGAAACCTGAGAGACGAAAGAAAAATCAGAAAGGAAACCAACGACTCTGTAGCTCACCTGGCGGTCTGCGAAAATCACCTGATCCCCACCTACTAAACTCACGGGATCCGTGACTGGATGAATCTCTCCATCTAGGCACAGGTCCGAGGAACTCTGACCTCTCGTGTTTCCTCTCCTTGAAGAAGTCCTTCCGATCCCAGGGTAAAGGTTCAGGCGGCATGAAAATGAGGCCAGTAGCATGGGCACCCTCGAAGAACAACCGTTTTCAACGCACAGCACAAGGAGCGCGCCGAATAGCACCGCCCGAAATCAATTAAACTATTTTCGCAACCATGTCAAGCAAGAAGCCTCACTACCAAAACATTTATATCCTACCAAGGCAATCGCCAAAGAGAAAACCAAGAACAAAATCAACTCAATATATCGATCGCTTCTGCCTCCTCTCACTGGCCGCGTAACAACAATAATACGCCGATATGTGGCAGCAACGACGAGCCACACGGATAACCCCGGACCAAACGTTGAACAGAAACCACCAAAACGACGAAGAAAAACAGAACCAAAACCAATACAGACGTACGTGATAGATAGAGACTGAAACGGCTGAATTCAAGGGTTTTGAATCAGATGGAACCGACAATGCCGATTGAAAGGCTCTCCGCCATCACATGCAAAACCTCAATCTCACTTCGAACTCGCAATCTCCGCCCTTCGTTTCACCTCAGCTACCCTCTCCGAACTCTCTCTCTCCCTCTTTACCTCCGGCGCGAGAAAGTGAGAAATTGAACCGATAAGGGTCGAAAGAGAACCCTGACAGAAGAGAAAGGGGGAGATTGGTTCTCCGGATCTCACAAAACTCTCAACCTTATTCAATTATTCTTTTCGCGTCCACTAATTTTCATTTTCTTTTTCTCAAATTTCTTCGTTCTCTTTTAGTTGGAATATTATTTTTATAATATATTAATGTTAATTTTGTTGAAAGATTTTACATTTTATCTTAAAAACTTTTACATTTTACTATTAATCTTTGTAAAAAAATAAAAAATTATTACGACAGACCAAAATTGTCCATTATTATTATTTGTATTTTCTTTTTATTATTTCTAAGGTTTTGTCCGCACCATGACCGAACTAGGCTCATTATATTGACCCTGACTCCATGCAATTACTATATTGCCCCTGACTCCATTTAATTGACCAAACCTTCGTGTTGGTGGCCGGTGGCCGGTGGCCGGTGGACGACGCAGTGGATATCAGCTAACTCAAAATCATCCAAATAAAAATTATTATTCTTTTAAAATCTCACAAATAAAGAAGAAAAATTATCAGATAATTAAATTTATGATTTCATATATTGATCATATTTGTGTGACATTATTAATAAATAAAAAAAAACGTGCGTGGAAATAAGAAAGCACAAAGACACGTACGAATGGCACGTGTGAAGTCAAACCACTATCTAATGACGTGTGCACCACGCGCACTCAATGTCAAGTTTGGCACGTGAGGGAGACGTCGTGGAATCTTCCCGGCATCTTCATTGCCTGGCGTCGATACCCGGTTCACCTGACCTGACCCAGCCAGCAATTGCAAGAACCATAAGCTGCCACGTGTATTGTTGCTATTTTTTACGAACTGACAATTTTACCCTACCTCTTTTAATGTGAGATATGGACTTGACTGTAATTTTATTAGGATGGGGACCACGTCACAATTTGTCCGAAAATTTAATGAAAATTTGCAATTATTATTATCATTATTATTATTTTCTTGTTATTTTGTTCTATTAATAAATGAATGCTGCAATTACGTGTATTTGGAGTTCCCCATTAAACGCCCGTGGTCGGGGCTAAAGTTGGAATGCAAATATATATATATATATATATATATATATATATATATTGTGGTAGTACAAATTATAAATTGACTCAAATTATTTGACCAAAGTTAAAATTTGGATAATAATTCAAATTTACTTATTTAAAATTTAATTTTAAATTTTCAAATGCTTTATGATTCCTTAAACTTAAAAATAAAATTTTTAAAAAAAACATCCTACCACTTTTAAATAAAAGATAAAAAATATTACTTAATTTTAAATAAAAAGGCCTCTAATATTTTATTTGAAAATACGGTAAATTTAAAAAAAAAAAAAATTGCCAATTTTTGAAAATATTTAAAAAATATTTTTAAGCTTTAAAAACTTCATTAATACTCTTCTTTTAAAAAAAAATGACGTTGAGAGCTTCATATTTCAAAATATATCTATAAATTTTTAAAAAATAACATTCATATTTTTAAATTTTTAGAAAAAATAAAAAAAAAATATAATTTTTTACCATTAATATTCTTCGACAGCTAATTTTTTTTTGAGAAAAATTGAATGGTACTAATTAAATTATTGATTGATATTTTATAAATAAAGTACTATAAACTTTTAATTTAAAATTAGATTTAAAAAAAATTAACGATATTATTAAAAATTTTGAAAGCTTAAAAATATTATAAAAATAGTTAAATGTTCTAGAAAGCCTATTTAAGTCCCAAAAAATAGTTTTAAACATAATTATAATTAATATGGAAAATAAATAGATAATAGATAGAAAAATAACGTGCATGTAAATAAATGAACATAATATTTATTAATTCATTAACTAATAAATACATAATATTTAAAAACAATAAGATTTTTTTTAATGTGTGTTGCTATATTGAGCAAAATTTTTTTAACTATTAATTTAATTAATGATATATTCTAAAATTAATCCGTTTAGAATTAATTCAATAGAGAAGAAACTTGATTAGCGGCTAGAGATGAACAAGAGTCGAGGATCTACTCGAAAGTAGACAAGGGATGAGTGGTAGAAGTTGATAGTGACGTGTTTTTGTTCCTAGACGTATAGCATAATCCTATGAGCTAAATCGATAGTGTTTGAATTAAAACATTAACGTTATAGAAATATAGGTTTAATTGCTTAGATTTCGAGACACTCTTATATATTTACAAGTGAAAAAATGGGTTGTTTTTTTTTTTTTTTGTTTTTTTTATATATAAATAAATTGGGTTGTTTTTATTTAAATAATTTAATTATGTACCTATTTATTTTTTTTAATTTTTAAAAATTAAAAATTAGTTAAAATTTAAGATTATTCCAAACTCAAAATTATAAAATTATAAATTAAAGAACCATTAAAATTTTATAATTTAATATTTAATAAATATTTACATATACCAAATTTGTAAATTTTGGAAACTCTTTTAATTAAGTAATATAGTTGGTGGACCTAATTTAATAGGTTACAACTACTGATTCTTGTATTACCATTTTATTTTTAATTTTTTTTCACTCAATTCGGAATAAAAGCTTAACAAACAAATAAACTAAAAACTAAATGCATAAAAAACAAAAATCATAGAGAGCTTTATTTTTTTATTTATATGAAAAATAAACGAATATTTTATTTTTTTAAAATTTTATATTTTATGAATTTATACTATTTTATTATTGTATGTTTTTAAAAATTACATTAATCATTCACATTTATTTAAAACCCATTTAAATTCGAAGTTAAATTAAAAATAGTTATAAATAAATAAATAAATATTTTAAAAAATGTTGTTTTTTCGATCCTTTTGAAAGTGTTTTTTTCAAGTATTATTTATAATTTTTTTAAAAAATAAATATAAAATAATCACAATATTTAATAAGTTAATTTTTAAAAAAATTAAATTATTAAATAGTGTGATTATTTTATTTATATTTGTTAAATTAAAAAATAAACCATTATAATTGTGTTTTCTTTTAAATAATATATTTTATGCTTAACAATAACATGTTAATGAATAAAAAAAAAGATTGCTAGTGGTCTAATATTGATAAATGAGTTCTTATACGAATGCGAGTACTAACAAATCATTAACATTCTTTACCAATATTTGATATTGGGCGATAATATGAAATATATTTTTATACGTATCATATTTTATATTTTATTATAAGACAAATATGGGAGTTATCGAGATATTTCTTCTTATTTATTATATTTTTATTTATTGCTTTCTTTCTAATTTATTTAATTATAAATAGATAATTTTCACATTATTTAAGTGGGTGAACTAAGCAAACATTCTTACAAATCAACTTACTTAAATGACTTATTGAACTTAGTTTACCTTGTTTTTGATTCTCGGACCCTTTGATTGAATGATCCAGCTTAGTTTTTTTTATAAAAAAAAGATTGAAGCTTGAAAATTGTGCTAAAATAGAAAGAAAAATTCAAATACACTCTTCTAACCAACCCTTTTATTCTTATTTTTTATATTTATATATAAAAAATAATATATAAAAAAAAAAAAAAAAAAAAAAAAAGTTGGCAGCAAAGAAAACGAGCAGCCCAAGGTACAGACAAACATCTCGCATTCCATTCCAACCTTTCTACAAAATCAAAAACCCAATCCTCGAACCAAGAAAAAGAAAAGTTGAAATTACCCGTAGATTGATAAATTAAAATTTATCAATTTATTAAATATAAAATAAAAAATTTATGAAACATTAGAGATTGGCTGTTTAATTTGTTAAACTCAAAAAACTCTGATTTTTTTTTTTTTTTTTTTTTTTCATTTTGTTTGTCAGAACTTGAACATAGCTCGTATGCACCATCAAACAAGAGGTTAGGATCGAATTTGAACATAGCTCGTATGTATCATTAAACAAGAGGTCAGGATTGAATCTGAATATAGCTCGTATGCACAATCAAACAAGAAGTTAGGGTTGAATCTGAACCTAGCTCGTATGCACAATCAAACAAGAAGTTAGGGTTGAATCTGAATATAGCTCATATGCACTGTCAAACAAGAGGTCAGGATGGAATCTGAACATAACTCATATGCATGGTCAAACAAGAGGTCAAGATCAAATCTGAACATAACTCGTATGCATAGTCAAAGAAGAAGTCGGGATCGAATATGAACATAGTTCCTATGCATAGTCAAACAAAAGCTCATGATTGAATATGAACATAGCTCGTATGCACTGTTAAACAAGAGGTCGGGATCAAACCTTAACAAAGTTGAACTCAATTTGAATGATTAACAATACTGAATACTGTCTACTGTACTGAAACTTCCAAAGTCTTATCCAAGCCCTGAAATGAAATTTCGTGGATCTTAAAAAAGAAGACTTTGGAATACCTTTTTTCTTATTTGCACTTGACATAAGCCAAAGGCATCTATTAAAATAAAAAAGTCTAATGTGTAGGAAATGGCCGGTATCGCTCAGTTGGTAGAGCAGGGGACTGAAAATCTTCGTGTCACCGGTTCAAATCTGCTATTGACAATAAGGATAATGTGTAGGAAATGGCCGGTATCGTTCAGTTAGTAGAGCAGGGGACTCAAAATCTTCGTCTCACGGGTTTGCTATGAAAATAAATACGTCTAATGTGTCGGAAAGGAAATGGCCGGTATAGCTCAGTTAGTAGAGCAGAGGACTCAAAATCTTCCTGTTACCGGTTCAAATCCGCTATTGAAAATACGTCTAATGTGTCGGAAAGGAAATGGCCGGTATAGCTCAGTTAGTAGAGCAGGGGACTGAAAATCCTCGTATTACCGGTTCAAATCTGGTATGAAAATAAGTCTAATGTGTCGGAAATGGCCGGGATAGCTCAGTTGGTAGAGCAGAGGACTGAAAATCCTCGTGTCACCAGTTCAAATCTGGTTCTTGGCACATCATGAATTTGTATGCGTATCTATTCTACAGATTCATTAATAAAATAGATTATGAAAAATACCGATACATCATGATGTCTGGAAATATACCCTTTAACTAAACTATATATATTTTTTACTCTATTTATAGATGAGTAAAATACACAAGTAAAGATAAAGAGGATACATATATAAATATGTAAAGGATGGATATAGATATGTAAAAGAAAAGAATTTTATTTTGTTTCCTCTTCTTTTTTATTTGTTCATACTCTGTCTCCTCACGTTCAATTAATACTTTATACATATTTGAAAGGTTCAATTAGTTCGTTATAAGACCCAAAAGTCTAGTCTAGGGGAGTTGAAAGGCGGGAATGGCCAAGATTCATCTCCGATACAGTACAAATAGAATCCGATTCTCTTTTCATGTATTTTGATTTTTCCTCTTTTCATATTAGATTTCTTCATTTCCCCCTACGTGACTTTCTAAAGCACATCTAAGTGATATGCGTGATACATAGTTCATAATGTAG
>NW_019272030.1:3162885-3168332 GCF_002738345.1 Cucurbita maxima | reverse complement strand
AATTTGAATGATTAACAATACTGAATACTGTCTACTGTACTGAAACTTCCAAAGTCTTATCCAAGCCCTGAAATGAAATTTCGTGGATCTTAAAAAAGAAGACTTTGGAATACCTTTTTTCTTATTTGCACTTGACATAAGCCAAAGGCATCTATTAAAATAAAAAAGTCTAATGTGTAGGAAATGGCCGGTATCGCTCAGTTGGTAGAGCAGGGGACTGAAAATCTTCGTGTCACCGGTTCAAATCTGCTATTGACAATAAGGATAATGTGTAGGAAATGGCCGATATCGTTCAGTTGGTAGAGCAGGTATCACTGAAGTACCGCCAGGCTTGCTGTCTTAAAAGCTGGTACATTTTTAAAAGTATTTAGAGACAATTTATAGGCCAACTTAAAGGCTGAGGAGGACCAAGGAAAAAAGCAATAAATTTTCCCTCCATTTAAGAATCGAAACTCCCACAACAACCAAACCCAAAAATCAGAAAGAAATGAACAAATTGAGCAACTCAGTGATCGGGCTACTGAATTTCTTAACCCTGTTAGGGTCAATCCCAATCATAGGGGGAGCCCTGTGGATGGCTAGGAACAGCACCACCTGCGAGGCGTTTCTGCAGACGCCGCTGCTGGTGCTCGGGTTTTTGGTGCTTTTGATTTCACTGGCGGGGTTCGTGGGGGCCTGTTTCAACGTTACTTGGGCACTATGGCTCTATTTGTTCGCCATGTTGCTGCTCATTGCTACGCTTTTGGGCTTCACCCTCTTTGGCCTCGTCGTCGCCAGCAAAGGTGGCGGCGGCGGCGATGGAGGCGAGCATCGGTTTGGGGATTACTCTGTGTGGTTAAGGAATAGAGTTAATAATCCTCAGTATTGGGTTACTGTTAAGAGCTGCATTTTAGGGTCTAATACTTGCAACCAGGTTTCTTCTTGGACTCCTCTTAATTACTTGCAGAAACAGATAACTCCCATTCAGGTACTCTCCTAAATTGTCAATACACTTGCTGGTTCTATGATCAAACTTAAACAAGTCAAAATTTTGGTTGCAGGCGGGGTGCTGCAAGCCACCGGCTTCATGCACCGAAAACGTTCAAGATCCCGATTGCTACCGGTGGAATGGGGTGCCCAACGTGCTGTGCTATGACTGCATTTCATGCAAAGCAGGTGTGCTTGAGACTGCAAGAAGGGACTGGCATAAGCTCACAGTTCTCAACATTGTCATGCTTATTTTTCTCATTTCCGTTTACTCTATCGGCTGTTGTGCATTTCGAAACACCAAACGAGCTCAAACGGATTACGCGCACGGCGAGAATCGCATGATCAAAATTCAACCCACATGGGATCACAAGATGTAAGTAGTAATCTACCGCTATCTTTGAAAGTTTCGTACTTATTTACCATTATACTTAATGAGAGAAGCTTGTCTTACAACTTTTGTTCTTGCAGGCGGAGATGGTTGGAGGACAGGAGGGAGCTATACTAACTGTTGAAATCCCATCTTCTATCAGTGTCTGGTTTCCTAAGAGCTAGAAAATTCAAGTGTTTTTCGATTCCAGTGAAAGGGAATGGGCATTTTCAGGGCTTTCTTTCTTATGCTGTAATCATAGGCTACTTTAAAGTACATGATGAAGCCTCTCTACTTTTTATCACAATGTCGCACTATTGCTTTCTTTTTTGCCTTTGAAAATTACTCAACATTCAATAGCGACATGTGTAAAGTTTGCCAATCTAATTAGATCATTATGATGGAAGAAAACGCGTCAAACACACACATAAATGATAGATTACCTTGAATCTTGAAAGTTACTTCATCTGGACCAAGTCTGGTTTGCAGCTAATCTGGTTAGATTCCCAATAAAGGATTCAAATTAAAATTCACAAAGTAAAAAGGAGAAAAAAATGATTTCAAATAGTTAAAAATATGTTCAGAAGAGATTTTAACCATCTCGAACATTCCGAGCAGAGCAGTGGAAAAAACTTGATGAAATTCTACTCGTATATATATATATATCCGGCTGTATACAGATAAAATCCCCAATGCTGCAAAGCACAAACGAAGCAACATATTTTTTTTTTTTTTTGTAACTCTTTATCACATAAGGAATGTGCAAAACAAAATTGTATCTTAGAAAAAAGAAAAGAGGACCTCTTGATGTACTGCACAGTCCCCAAGTTAATCAACAAACATAGGCCCTAGCAGATGACCACATATAATCAATCAGACGCTATCCGTTGCATCCCTTCCCGACTCTTGAGCAATTCTGGCTGCAGCCAGTTTCTCAGCAGCCAGTCTTTCTTCCAAAGCTCTAGCTCCCCGTTCTCTGCAACGAGTAGAGTGTTCAAATTTTATAGAGTATTCTCTCCTCTCCTCTCCTCTAAGTTTTTTAATATTTTTTTTTTGTTACACACATTTCCTTTATGTTTATAACATTCTTTACTATTCTCTCCTCTAGATTTCCTTATGAGTTGACACCCTGTCACCCCCCTTTGTATGGTTTTTCTTTTTGAAAGAGTTCTGACAACAATGTTCTTCAATGTGGGTGATTAATAGGGCAACAACTTGTACAGACAAAGCACAGAGACGAGCAAAGGATGCAAATAATGAGAGAAATGTCACCACGCAGGTAGATGCATAATCGTTAGGTGAAAGGAAATCAATACTTGAAACTGAAAATTGTTCATAAAATAATTTAATTTAAAATTTAGCCCCTAATTTCTAGATGATAAAACAAATTTAGAACCCCTAATTTGCCCCCAAAAGAAAATTTAGAACTCTTTCCATCTTCTTGTAATTTTCTGTTCTGTCCTGTCTACCTCAAACCATTTAAAACAAAAATAGTTACTAAAATCAGTTCCTTCTGCAAACTATAGAACACGCTAAAAGTGGAAAACACATGTAGTATGATTGAGTTTTTGAGCTAGGAGAAAAGCATTAACAAATATTACCTCCTTCGAGATGCCTCAATGGGATCTGAACCGGGCAGCGGGGTGCCTCCAGCAGTATAGTCCTCAGCATTGTTAGGGGATTCAGATCTTCCACAAAGAAGACGATGAAATACTGATGCAACTGGATCAATGACTGGCCTGCACAAAACCATCAAGACTGAGAGTACAGTATGGAATATGGAGAGAGAGAGAACACAGAATATTCCTGAAACATGGGAAAGAGAAGCTTAAAAATAGAAAAGGCTTCAAAATAAAACTGTATACCGTAAAAGTTCAGGGAAGAATGTAGAGAATGCAAAATCATCACTTGGATCGCCTTTCAGTTTTGCTTCAGGTTTCCTCTGCCAGTATCTCAGATAAATCCAGCTGATGTATGTCCCAAATATTATTGTTGGAAGATATGTTGCTGCCCCAGTTGTCCAAAAGCTTACAGCAATGGATACAAATACAGCAAGAGACGGTAACCACTGCATGAAATTGGAAGCAAAAGATCCGATGAGGTTCAAATAAAACTCTGATAAAAATTATTTGAAATATGGATATACCTAACTACATATTTCATACCTTAGCTCTTAGTTTCAGTACAGGTAACTCTTGATCAGGTATGATTTGTTTGATCCCAACCAAGAACCCAGCTAGAATCCCATAGAAACCAGATACAGGGAAATAACTGAGACCACAAAAAGATGTAAATAAGATGTCTGGAAAGCCTGAGAGGCAAAACAGACACGAAACATGCTTAAAAAGGACTTGATAAAGGGAATGAATCAGACAAAATTGATTTAAACGAAAATCAAATTGGATTAAAACAGCCTTAAGTGATGAAATCCGCAGAATGATCTATCAGCTAAAGACATGAACACATGTACGCCTAAATGGTGCCACTGATGCACGAGGACTCAGTAGCACTTACAGATAAATTTCCTCCTGCATAATATAGTACAGGGCAATCGCTGTGATAAAAACACATAAAGAAGTTAGAAAATTGACTATAAAGATGAACTTCAAAAATTCTCTAGAGCCCCATATGGGTTCAAGCAGCTTCCCAACAAAAAGAAGACCAACTGTGCTGACAACAACCTGCAATATATGGCTCTCAATGAGTCGAACTTCTAGTGTAGACTCACTTAAAATAGTGAGATAAATTCTAATTGTTATTGTAAATGGAACAAAATATAGTGTGTGAAAATGTGAGTGCATACCCCGTATACTGACTGTTCAACATAACCAGCAGTTAAGAGATTCCAGGCAAAAGGTATTGTCCTACAAAATAGAAGCTCAAAGGAATGAATAACCCAACCATTTATAGCTTACATGCTTTCCGTTTGAATTGAACAAATCAATAGTTGGTTAGATATTAAGGCCATCTCTGAACTTAATCAATTCCTATACTACAGAGGAAATATTTTCACCTCATACAAATAAAACAAACTAATTAATTAAAATGGGTACATATTTCTACATTAAGATAAATAATTTTATTGATATAGTCAAGAGCCAGAGATTCAATAGAGCTATCTTGATAACTCTAAATGTAAGAAGGGAGCAATGAAAAATGTTGATAGAATACTGAAAGATAACGACAATTTTGATATTTAGATGAACAGGCAATGAGAAAGAACTATAAATTTTTCACTCCCAAATTCAGTCGCAAGGGAAGCTTCCTACGTGGAATGCATCATGATCTCTGCATCGTAAGTTTGTAATAGGATAGGCAAGTATCACAACTAATCTATTTAAGTGTTTAAATGTATGTCCACTAGTGACAAGAATTCAAGACTTTCAGTTGATCGAGATTTCATTGCCTATATTATCACACCAGTCATCATATTTTGCCCAAATTAATGGGCCTTCGACTCTTTGGTATGCGATACTTTTCTCCATTTTGATTTTTGTAGCAAATTCAAGGTTGTTTGAGTTACTTTTAAATTAAATATTTGTTAGGTTTCCCTAAGAGATGTGAATTCTCTAATAATTAGAATGATTTCAGAAGATGTCAAAGATCAAGGTCATATTAAATGCATGCAGTTTCAGCTCTTCGTTGAGTAGTTGGGTAGGAAAGGAAGACTTTTATTTTCTATCAAAAATATTAAGATGGATAAATTTCAGAGAAAGAATATTTATATTATACCTCTTGCTGGTCCAAGAGTGTGAACATTCAGATTTTGGGCTCATTTTTGTACATTTTTCCTCTAGATGGCTTGATTTTTTTCTCTAATTTCCTTCTCTAACAGAGGATATCTTTCTCTACATTTTCACTTAATTTCTTTTTCCCTATCAGGAAATTAAGCCAATTCAGAATGGTAAGGGATTCACATTTCACACTCAAGTGGGGATGCTTCCTCTAATTATTCAGCAGAGTTAATAATTCAGATTGGTTAGCAGCAAAAACATCTGGCAACATGGACGAAATGACATCTTTGGATTCCTCACTACCAAAAAAAAAAAAAAAAAAAAAAAAAAAAAAAAAAAAAAAAAAAAAAAAAAAAAAAAAAAAAACAAAAAAAAAA
>NW_019272030.1:3155408-3162459 GCF_002738345.1 Cucurbita maxima | reverse complement strand
AAAAAAAAAAAAAAAAAAAAAAAAAAAAAAAAAAAAAAAAAAAAAAAATGGAGTACTATATATCAAAATGGTACACTCAGGCCCCTGCAACACAACCATTGGCACCCTAAAGCAGTAGACTGCGTAGCTTCTCAGATGGTCTGTTGCTACTTCCTATCAACATAGGCATTCTATTCAGAAGAAGAGCAGAACGGTACATGGATGGTATGGCCAATAAACCAAATAGTGGAATCGACAGAATCATTGCAATTATGACAACATTTCCAAGCAATGCAACTAAACTATTGACCAACTTCCATCAATCCCACAAGACAAGCCTCTAGATCACAATAATTCACTCACAATCGAAGTAATCACAAGATTCTAGATTCTTTCCAAACTAAATTTCAACTCGATAAACGAAGTCATTTCTAATCGGAAACCTACTGGCATTAGTACAAGAACGTACGAATCGCATAGATTCGGCTATGAAGTCATCATCTTCGCACAGTTTTCATTACCACTAATCCAAAAACTAAATTCTCCAAAAAAGATACCTGGCTGGAATAAGAGCAAGATAGTTAACAGCCGCAGGAAAAACCTGAACCAAGATATGCCCGCCAATTAGCACGACGGCTAAGCCCTTGCATAGCTTGGTGAATCCAGTAAACAAACCAGAGCTCTGTCCAAATACAAAACAAAACAAGAAAAAAAAAAATCAATAGAACGTCGCTGAATTTCGAGGCAATGTCAAGATCTGGCATGCACATTAGAAGATAAAAAAAGACGAACTACGAGATCTGAATGCGACTAATAGACCACCATTTAAGAAGAGATTAAAAGCAAACAATTGTATCAGAGCTTACCCCCGGAACTGCTGGAGTACTCATGGGCGGAGACGGTGGACAGTGGATGACGGTGATCTGAGTTACGGGATCAAAATGGATTGTTTTGCTTCGCCTGAGACTTCTGGGTTAAAGAGAGAGTGGGGCGAAACGTAGAGATGTGGGTTATTGGGTGTGGTGAGGTGTAGTGTACAACGCTACACACCATGTAGATGACCCACATCATGATTACTTCTGATTTTACCTTTGATCTTCATTGCCGAAAACACCCCTCCTGAAGCCCAACGCTTTTGCTTGATTCCTAAGAAAATGTAAATTTGCAAATTACCCCTTCATCTCTTTATATTTGCAAAAATAGGGTTAAGAAAACGCATTCCCATTTTTTTATATAATATATGCATTTTTCACTGACATTTCTACGTGGAACAGTCTCCACCACACGATTCCAAGATCCCAATCCAGCTGGAAATTCCACGTCAGCAAATAAAATGGATTGACAAATTCCAGCTGGCTCAATGAGATCACAAAACCAACCCACTCTTAGCCAATGAACACCGAGCTTTAGATTTCCCAATCTTCTCTACTGCCTGTGCTTTTAGTCCCCCTTCTCCCCCTTCTTCTTCCTCCATTCCACTCTCGTCGTCTTTGCCCGTGTTCTTCAATGGCTTCCAACACCTTGATGAGCTGCGGCATCGCCACCACCGCTTTCCCTTCAGTTCTTTCCTCCTCTAAGTCTAAATTCGCCACCGGTGTCCCGATTTCTGGCGTCGCCGTCAATGCGTCATCCCGGTTTTCCATGTCCGCCGAGTGGATGCCCGGCCAGCCCCGCCCCCCGTACCTTGACGGCTCAGCCCCCGGGTATTGAAATTTGAAATGCTTTGAAATTTGGATTGTTGCTCTCTAGGTGTTTGATGAAATGTCTATGAGAATCCTGATTGTCTTTTTGGGTGCTTTGATCTGTCCTTCTATGTACCTTTTGTAACTACTTGGTTTTTTGTTTTTTTCAAAAACTATAAGAATTAGGACCCTTCTTTAAGAAAGTGAAAACCCATGAAAAGCTATAAGAATTAGGACCCTTCTTTATCTGAGCCTTAATTTTGTAATTTTGAGTTGAGTTGAGTAGCCTCTATTAGTATGAACTAAAATATATTGCTCAATGATGGTCTTGTGTTAATGTATAAGATGTGTGGTTATGTTAAACAGTGATTTTGGCTTCGATCCTCTTCGTCTGGGAGAAGTGCCAGAGAACCTCGAGAGATTCAAGGAGTCTGAGCTAATTCACTGCAGATGGGCCATGCTTGCTGTTGTAAGTCTTCAAAAATCAGTTGCTTGATTCTGAGATGATGGGGGCTTTTCTTTAATTCTTACTCTCTTTGTTTTTTCAGCCAGGGATTTTGGTACCTGAGGCTTTGGGATTGGGCAACTGGGTGAAAGCTCAGGAATGGGCAGCAGTTCCAGGAGGCCAAGCTACCTACTTGGGGCAGCCAGTTCCATGGGGAACTTTGCCCACCATTTTGGTCATTGAGTTCCTTGCCATTGCCTTCGTAGAGCACCAGCGCAGCATGGAGAAAGACACCGAGAAGAAGAAGTACCCTGGAGGTGCTTTCGACCCATTGGGCTACTCAAAAGACCCTGTAAAGCTGAAGGAATACAAAGTCAAAGAGATCAAAAACGGTAAGGGCCCTCATTTCTTTGCACAACTCTGCTTAGATTCAATGCCAATTAGAGAAGGTTCAGTTTTGAGTGCTTTCTAGAACTGTTCAAACCACTTTTCCATCATCCAAACCACGTCGGTTTGGTTTAGTTGTAAAAGAGAACGAAATATTGTTTATAAGGGAGAGAAAACCTCTCCATAGCAGACGCATTTTAAAAACCTTAAGAGGAAGCCTGAAAATGAATGTGCCAGTGTGGGTTTAGGCTTGGACTGTTACAAATGGTATTAGAGCTAGACACCGGGGGATGTGCCAGTGAAGACGTTGAGCCCTTAAAGAGTGGACATGAGGCATTGTGTTAGCAAGGACGTTGGACCTTGAAGGGGGTGGATTTGGGGGTGTCTCACATCAAGTGGAGAAGGGAACAAGTGTCAGCGAAGATGCTGAACCTCGAAGGGGGTGGATTGTGAGATCCCACGTCGATAAGAGAAGAGAACGGAACATTCTTTATAAGATTGTGGAAACCTCTCTCTATTAGGTGAGTTTAAAAAACTTGAGGGGAGTCCGAAAGGAAAAATTCAAAGAAAACAATATCTGCTAGAGGTGGGTTGGGCCGTTACACCAACCTCCTCGTAACTGAATCTACGTAACCCACTAATTCAAACTCTTGAGCTTCATAGTGATTTAAGTGGCGTCAGAGCTGGAAGTATTGTGTTTATGAACCCATATAATCTCATTTTCTTCCTGTTCTTGAATTCAGTGTCAATTTAACCGAATCAAACATAATCAAACATGAAAATTGATTACTGAACATTTGATCTAATTGCTTCTGGCTTGTAGGTCGGTTGGCGCTGTTAGCTTTCGTTGGAATCTGTGTGCAACAAACGGCATACCCAGGAACAGGGCCATTGGAGAACTTGGCTACTCACTTGGCTGACCCATGGCACAACAACATTGGCGACATTATCATCCCCAGATCAATTTCGCCTTGAATTTTGCACTAAATCATACTAATTGTATTAAATTTCCGCCCACTGAATCTGAACTTGAGGGCTTCTTCTCTCTGAATGTGTTCCTTAACTTGATATTGACCTTCAAGCCTGTAAGTCACTAGTGGACTTGGCCCAATCTGATTACCCAAAGTCAGTAGCAGTAGTGAGCCCAAAAGATCCTTACAATCCATTGGGCCAAAGGCCCATAAACAGACAAGAAGCCCATACGAATGAGCCCATTGGACCATGAAAAATGTGAATATTAGGCCCAGATTAAGTGACCCCACAAACGAAATAAAAAAAAAAAAACATAAAAGGAATTTATAAATAAATAAATAAAAGAAAAGAAAAGAAAAGAAAATGTTCCATAAAGAGTGACATCCAACCATCACTTTTTTCAAACAAAAATTTGACTGAAACAGAGCTTGACGGGACAATTCCTCAAACAGATCACGAAAATAGATAAATAAATAAATAAATATTAATTAACATTTCATTATCCACATGTAATTTTTTAAAAATATTTCGACATAAAATAATTAATGAACGTTTAAAATAAATAATATGCAATTATACAATAAATTAAATTAAAAACGAGTTTTATTATTGTTATTATTATTAATAAAACAAAAAAATGAATTAAAATAAGGAGGGGAAGGAAGGAAGGAAGGAAGAGAGGGTAATAATGATGTCTAGGGTTGCATAAGGGGAAAGCTGTAATTTCACGTTCTTTTATAAAATGTGAAAGAAAAAGAGAATAATAAGGTACAGTTTGCTCTGCTCCTCCTTTTCTGTTCCTTTCCCTTCCCCCTCTCCTCTCCTCTCCTCTAGGGTTTTTCAAATCTCTCAATTCCCTTTTTCCTTTTTAATTATTATTATTATTATTAAAACTATTTAATTCACCTCGTCTCACCTCCTGAGGATATGGATCCACCCTATCGATCCTAGAAACTTAAAAAAACGCAAGTACATATAGGGTTTAATTCTAGTGGTATAAGCTATACACTGATTAACCATTTCGTACCTTTTGACCAAAAAGTCAAAGGTTTGATTCAAGACGATAGATAATCAACCAGTACTGTACTTTGAAGCTCAAGGACTAGACGGACATAAGAATTTACGAGTCGTTGTCGAGACGTTACACTGTGAGACGGGACGGTGTTGGATGGAGATGGGGTTGGGGATGGCATGAAAAGGAGTGGAGATTTGGGAAGAGTATATAATGGGGGGAGGGTTAGAGTAGAATCTAACCTTGAGAGACATTTTGGGTACAAACAACAAACAGAAGGGGGACAAAGAAATTGATCAGCTTGGCACAAAACCAAGTAAAGGGGAGCTTTAGATGAAGGCCAATATGATTAAATATCTGACACCAGGATTCCCCACACACACTTGTGTTCTTTTTATTTATTTATTTATTTATTTATTGTTTTATTATTTTTTAAATTCAATTATTTTCTTTTATCTTTCTCTTTTGACCATTTTCTTTTGCCTGCCAAACCCTATCTTTACTACTCTATAGCTACTAAACTAATTATTTTTTTATTTTTTATTTTTTAAAAATTTTAAAAATTATTTTTTTATTTTTTAAACTCTAAAAATATAATATAGCACAGTGGGTATGTTCTGTGTAGAATTCCCATATTTCCAAGTGGGCAAATGGGTGTTCTCTAACTGCAACATTTGAATATTCCTCTCTCTTTCTTTTTTGGTTTTTCTTTAATGTTATAATTTATTTTTTTAATATAATATTACTAATTTTGTAACATTTTTTTTATTCTATCGGCTCTCAAGTTCACCGCTCTATCAGATATTGTCTGTTTTGACTTATTATGTATGCTTCTTAGAGCATGTTAAGGATATATTGTCAGGATTGTCAATATATTGTTTGTTTTGACTTTGTTATGTATGGTTGTCAGAGCATGTTAAGGAGAGATTTACACGCCTTTATAAAAGAATGATTAGTTCTCATCTCCCACTCAACGTGGGATGATAAATTTATATGGTATATTAGCGATTTAGGTCGAATTTTTTTTTTTTTTTTTGGTTTTTTCTTCCCTAATTGGGTTTTCAATAATAAATAAATAAATAAAAGAAAATAAACTAATTAATCACATATTTTGTTATTTTATTAAAGGGTTATAGTTTATTCATTAGACTAATTTGGTTGCTTGGGGGTTAAGGGTTTGCTTTTTTGGAAAGTTATGCAAAAATAGGAAAAAAAACATCAAGTTTGTTATTTACATAATTGGATTGTAACCCTCTAAGCTTTATATGCTATGTATATATTTTTTAATAAATAATATATTTTATTCTCAAATGTTTTTTTTGGGAACCATTACTTGTCCGTATTATCAACGAAGATAAATATTTAAACTCCTGTCAATATGAACATAGGTCAACAGACATAAAATGTGTACCTTTGATCAGAAGGGTAGTGATTTGAATCTCGTACTCGTACTCTAACCAATACTTAAAGTTTATGCCAATATGAACATAGTTCAACCAACATAAAAGATGTACCCTCGATCAAAAGGGTAGCGGTGTGAATTTCGTACTCTAATGAATATAGCTCAATCAACATAAAATATGTACCCTCAATCCAGAGGGTAGCGGTTTGAATCTCATATTCCAACAAATACTTAAAGTTTCTTTCAATATAAACATAGCTCAACTAACATAAAATATGTATCTTCAATCGAGAGGGTAGTGGTTTGAATCTCGTACTCCAACCAATACTTAAATCTCTTGCCAATATGAACATAGCTCAACGAACATAAAATATGTATCTTTGATGAAGAGAGCAGAGGTTCAAATCTCGTAATCCGACCAGAAGAATAGAGGAATATTGATGTAAATTATGGTGTAGGACCTTTATTTCCCCTTTTCTTTTCTTTAGTCAAATGGCCCTTTTGGCCTAAAAGAACTCAAAAGGCATGAAGTGGCCATTTGCAAACCCAAATAAAGGGACAAAGCATAAGTGAATTAGGAGAAGTGGGGTTGGATTAGCTATCTTAATTAACACTAAAGCAACTATCTTTTTATGTGTACAAACATCTTTCTCAATCAACCAAAGAAAAAAAAAAAAAAGGCAATTAACTTGTAAAAGCTTGTTCAAAGCAAACCCATTATCAATGCATTCTCTTTTATAAATCCGCCTCCAATTGAGACCGTTCTTCTCTTAGTCAACGACGAACGAAGGTACGAGTGAAAAATTCAACTTGGGTTAATGATAATATAGGTTTTTAACGAGATAGAATAACGTACGTTGTACGAATGGAAACCCAATCTCATTCATTAAGATTCGAAATACAGTTTTTAAAACGACATAAAAACTCAATCTCATTGGGGGCATAAAATGAATCAAACCCATCAACGACATTTATTTCACTCGAGATTAGGTCATTTCATCAGATGCTATGCACTTGCTTATGGTGACAACATGCTTGACAACGAGCCAACCCGTCAGTGACATTATTGGTTTAGTCTTCTCCAATAATCGCTCGGGGGATGTTTGAGACGTAGAAAGACGAGACGGGGTTAGATTCTTGTTCACTTTTTTTTTTTTTTTTTTTTTTTTTTT
>NW_019272030.1:3154905-3155279 GCF_002738345.1 Cucurbita maxima | reverse complement strand
TTTTTTTTTTTTTTTTTTTTTTTTTTTGAAAGAAGGAAGATGGAGGAATCCATATGTTTCCAAACACTCCCAGACAAAATGAGTTTCAGAATAGAAAAGTAATGGTTGCTTTATGAGCCAGAAAAAAGGAGATTTCAAACACCATAAGCCCTAGCTTGGGGCAATTCAGTGCTTACCCTCTTAACCAAAGCTTAATAAACTCTTCTTCCCTCTCCTCAATTCACCATTTTTAGCCCCAAAAGTGCTTTTTCTCCCTTTATCTTTGTGGGGTATCCCTTCACCCCCCCCCCCCCCCCCCCCCCCCCCCCCCCCCCCCCCCCCCCCCCCCCCCCCCCCCCCCCCCCCCCCCCCCCCCCCCCCCCCCCCCCCCCCCC
>NW_019272030.1:3138538-3154777 GCF_002738345.1 Cucurbita maxima | reverse complement strand
CCCCCCCCCCCCCCCCCCCCCTCCTCCCTCAATTCTCCCCTTATATATCCCATCCTTTTCCCCTCTTCTCTTCACTCTCTCAACCATTCCTCTCTCTCTCTCTCTCTGGTATATGCTTTCATATATCAAATATGCCTGGCTCCCTGTATGCCATTAGTAGAGCTCAACGTCGTAGCCGATGACCTCCGCGGATGGCGTATGAGGAGCCAAGCATATCCATATACATACATATTATATGGTCGAGAGTCGAGCCTCTTACAACAATATCGTTCGCTTTGTTTTCTTTTAGCCCGTCGGGCGTATCTGGGTTTAGGGTTACTAGGTATACGTGTTTTAGCTAGTTGAGTTATGTTGAGCTAACGTTTTTAAATACTAGCTCGTTGGGCGTGTCTGAGTTTAGGATTACTGGGTATACGTGTTTTAATTAGTTAAGCTAACGTTTCCCAACACTAACCCGTCGAGCGTGTCTGGGTTTAGGATTACTGGGTATACGTGTTTTAGCTAGCTGAGTTATATTAAACTAACGTTTTCGAGCATTGGCCTATTGGGTGTATCTGGGTTTAGGATTACTGGGTATATGTGTTTTAGTTAGTTGAGTTATATTGAACTAACGTTTCTGAGCATTAGTCCATCGGGTGTATCTGGGTTCAGGATTACTAGGTATACGTGTTTTTAATTAGCTGAGTTATGTTAAGTTAACGTTTTCGAACACTAACCCGTCGGGCGTATCTGAATTCAGGGTTCCTGGGTATACGTGTTTTAATCAGTTGAGCTAACGTTTTCTCGATAATTTCTCATCATTTTGCACTCTCTATGTGTTTTTCTTAATGTTATAATTGCAGGTAGCTAACCCTAGCTTCCAAAGGCTGATGAAGAAAGCAAAAAAAACCCTAATTTCAAAGATTGCAGCCCAAAGAACACTGACATTGAAGAGGTTGGTAAAGAAATTTAGGGTTTTTTTTTTTGGCTTTGATGTGATGTTTTTTTTTTGCAGAAGGGAATATCACAGACTCACAGGCTTAGTACGTCTTTTATTTTAGGGTTTGGACCGTTTCCCTTAAATTTAGGGCTTTATTTGGAAATTGGATTTCCTTCATTTATTATATATAAAATATAAATATATATATAAGTCTTCGTTTATTGCATGGCTGTCACATGGATTCAACCAATATTTTTTCTATATTATGCGAAAAACCATATTATATACACCCATATATATATTTTCCATTATAGTTTCTTTAAATAATTCACAAAAAATGTACATTTTTCATTACCATATCCTTGAATTGATAGCTTATTATATAGTTTTATATCAAATATATTGATTTTATGCTGTGTTTGTGGTTATTTATCTATCTCATCGGGAATACGCATGGGAATCTGGATTAGATGTGTACAAATGTAGGATAGCAAAGGAGTGGAAAAGGAATGCAACCGAAGATCTGATGGGTTGAATTTGATCGTGTGGTGGTGCGAGTTCCAGAAGAGGGAGTACATGGATCTGGCAACAGAGGAAAGAGCTGGGATTCTATCTTAGGTAGAGTTATTTGCATAGGATCTTAGCCCTAATGGTTATAGCCAATATATCTACATGTAATGTAACAATAATCTCTCTCTAAATTTATCCTATTTTCTCTTTGTCAACACTTCTCTCTCTCGATCGTATAAATCCCGTGCCCGTACGGGCAGGACCGAGCGAAGAAGGAAGAAGGGGGCAATATGGGCAATGTGGGCAATGTCTTACATCGATAGAAAAAACATTACTCGTTATGAATATAAACCGTTCGAAGGTGAAATTTAGGTTATTTTAACCTGATCGTCACTTATGATTAATTAAGACTTAATTAGGGTTATTATTGAACGAATCTATGAAAATGATAGGATGGGAAAAAATTATTTAACGACGTTGTCTTTTAGTAACCGTTGAATGTGAATTTAAAAATATGTATGTACTACCCAATAATTAAATGCTCGATACAAATTTAAAATATTTTTACCATTTTTCACTCGTATATTTAACCGTATATAACTATGAACTCGAGAATAATTACGGTTGGTCAAAGGCGGAGGGAAGTCAAAAGAAGGGTACTTTAGTTCACTAGACAAAAGGTAAATTAAAGAGATGAAGAATCAAATTCCAATATAAAGTTAAAAACTTTTTTTATTTTTTATTTTATTTTTTTATCTTTAATCAATAGAATAATTATGTAGGCATGTTTATGTAAAATTTAACCGTTTATGATTTGACTTAATTAGTTAAATCATTAGTAACTTTTTTTTAAATCGATATTCGAATTTCTATCTCGGACCTTTTTAAAAGTCAACCGAACTTTTTTTTTAAAAATTAAATTCCTTTATTACATAAAATTGAACGATATTTCAAAACTCGTAAAATTTTAAAAAATACATTTTATAACGACTTAAATCCCTGAAACCAGAGATAACCCAAGTCGTATACAACAACGTAAACTTGATCTACACTAGAACATAAACTCGACTTCTCAAACCCTCAAAATCAAAGATAATAAAAAATATACATGAAAACGTAAACTCGACTTTTTAAACCACTGGAATTAGAGATAGCAAAAAATTTAACATAAGCTCGACTTCTCAGACCCTCTAAATCAATGATAAGTAAAAATACACACAAAAAATTAAGCTCGACTTCTTAAATCCTTGAAACACATCGATAACCCTAAATAAAACTCAACTTTTTAAACCACTGGATGAACAAACACATACACTAAAACGTAAACTTGACTTCTTATGTCCCGGAAATCAAAGATAACCTAAGATGTAAACCAGAACATAAGCTCGACTTCTTAAGTCCCTGAAATCAGAGATATAAACTCGATTCAACGAATATTATTATTATTATAATTGATAATGGAAAAGGGATGGGTTCTTCCAATCATTCAAATGGTAATAAGTCCAAAAATAGGCATAGCTCTAAGCTTTCAAATCTTTACCCCAAAAAAATAAAAGACTTGAAATTAAATAAAAGCTGCATGCGACATAATTTGACTCATGTCAATCTTCTTTTTTCACATCAATCTTTTCTTCTTATCTAAAAACTCCTCAACTTTTGTGTCTATATTCATTACTTAACAAACAAATACAAGGGTCAAAAAGGTAAAATCACAACCGGCTCAATCAAACTCGACACTCTAACATTAGTCTTTCTCGTCTCATCGGCTCTTTTGACCATTGTATTCTCTTTGGTACTCGATTTTCGACCACTTGGACTCAAGTCTTCGAATCGGGCGCCACCCTTTGATTGTTTGTACTCGAGCAATCAAATGGTCTATTTGGAATTACGAAACGTTATTGGGCATTTCTATTAGCTCGGACCTAAGAGATCCGAGTCGAGTATATAATTGGGACATTGAGGATAGAATCCTGTTGTTTAATCTGTTGGGCCTTGAAAGGCTTAATGTTCAAAGCCCAAGTTTTGGAATCGTAACGAAACCGACATGTCGTTTCAACGGTTAAATTCGTCGAATGCCACGAAGGCCTCCAGCCAAATGGGAATCTGACCCTCTTCAAGCGCCCGCCACAAACAGAGCCAGTGAGAGATCGAGGGGGTAGGTTCTAATTTTCTATTACTTCAACGATTTTCCCACGAAATTGCTGCTTTACAAATCTCAATTCCGCCGTTTTGTCAACTATTTATCTGCTTCTCCCATGGCTTCCTCTCTTTCGTCTAATCCATTTCTGGGTTCTTCCCGAACCGAAGGCTTCTCTAGATTCAGCTATCTCTCTACTGATATCTCTAAGCTTTCTTTTTCCGCCGCCAAAATCTCAGTTGGGCCCCGAAACGCGAAGAATCTGCGTATGTTTTGCTTTATCTTCTTCTGTATTGTACTTTTTTAGGTTTCTCGATTGAGTTTTGTTGCGTTGGGGATCCCGTTTGCTAATTGATTAGGAGATTGTTAATGACCAATTTGGCTTACTTGATTTGTAGCTTGGCCCTGTGGAGATACTCTGAACGCTCTGTTTATCTGGTTATACTTATGTTAAAGCTTGAATTAGGCTCATTTGGGAGCTGGATTGAAGTTAGATATGTTGAATGTGGTGCATATAATGTGTAATTAGTGGTTGATAAGAATTGAATGAGGGGTTTGGAAAATGTAGTTTTCAAATTTCTGTAATCTTCTAGAGTTCTTACATTTTGTTGGGCTAATCACAGAGATAAAAGCTGCTGGTAGTACATTTGGAAATTACTTTCGTGTTACAACCTACGGAGAATCTCATGGAGGTGGAGTTGGTTGTGTGATTGATGGATGTCCTCCACGCCGCCCGATTTCGGAAGCTGATTTGCAAGTGGAGCTTGATAGAAGGTACTTCCATGGAACCTCATGTTCTTCCTCTTTTATTGTAACAACCCATGCCAACCACCAGTAGATATTGTCTGATTTGACCTGTTACTTGTCATCGTCTACCTCATGGTTTTAAAACACGTCTACTAGAGAGAGGTTTTCACACCACTATAAGGAATGTTTAGTTCCCCTCTCCAACCAATGTGGGATCTCACACTTACATTCCATCCGTGTAAATAAAAGATTGAAATATTGGCAACGTCCTTGGTGTTTATATGACGCTAATGTTACTTGTAGCTTCATTGATAACAGGGAGAGTGATATTTCTTATGAATAGTATTTAAAATACCAAAAGATGTTCATAAGGGAAAACCATAATGGATCTTTTTGGTCGACATGTCTACAAAAAGCCTACACTCGAGATATCCTTCGATATTGACACGAATCTTTGTCATCTTTTTTGTTGATTATGCCTGGTAGAAAAGGCTCAATTGGTTTTATTTGTCCAAACAAATCAAGAAGTTATTATTTGATGAATTCGTGTAGCAAAGAATTTTAATTTCAGCATTAACTGATAGAATATATTTAAGTACCCAGGAGACCAGGTCAGAGTAGAATCACTACTCCAAGAAAAGAGACCGATACATGTCGGATACTTTCTGGAGTTGTTAATGGTATGGTACTAAACCAGTTTAGCTTCCTTGGAAATTTTCTTCACTTTCAATCACTACTTCCTTGAATAAATTATTTTTGATACTTCAATTGCAGGAGTTACTACTGGAACACCAATTCATGTATTTGTACCAAATACCGATCAGAGAGGACACGTGAGTTGCTTAGTTTACGTTGTGCAAATTTTTAAATGAGCCAGTTTTTTTTCTTTTTTATTTTGCTTGATGGAACATATAGATCCTCAATAGCAGTAGTCCTAATGATCACGTCTGAAGTAAAGACCTGTGGCTTGATATCGAGTCTGTGATCCTGCATTCTTTTCACCCACTTTGTGAATGATTTAGTGCATTAGACCATTTTATATTTTATGGTGACAACAATGTGTGACGGGAGCGAAACATTCCTTATAAGGGTGTGAAAACCTCTTCTTAGTAGACGCATTTTAAACCTTGAGACTGATGACGGTATGCAACGGGCTGTTACACAATGATTTTCATGTCTTTCTTTTATGTTCTTTCGGTTTAAGATTCTCTTGAGCCCTAAATACTGTTTATCTCACAATGCAAATGTAAAATGTAGTGGACACGATGGTTTTATGATGGATAAGGTGCATGGGTTTTTTTATTTATTTTTATTTTTTTATATTTATTGTTCTCATCTATGCCTAGCATAAGCTCTAAATGCAATTTGTTCATAAGAGACCATGCACTAGCCATATGTTTGCTTTAATTCTGATTATGTTGGCATGGTAGGTCTAATAATCTTTTTCATTTGGTTTCAGGATTATAGTGAAATGTCAGTAGCCTATAGGCCATCTCATGCCGATGCCACTTACGATATGAAATATGGAATTCGTGTTGTTGAGGTAATTCCTTTTGTTTTGTACTTGAATATCATTCTGATACTGCTACGACTTTTGGTAATACGATATACGTCCTCCATATTTTTCTTTTAGGGTGGTGGCAGATCTTCAGCCAGGGAAACCATTGGGAGAGTTGCTGCTGGAGCTGTAGCTAAGAAGATTTTGAAGGAACTAGCAGGAACTGAGGTGGGTTAGTTGTGAAATTATATTCCTTTCATTATTGTCACGAGTTTCGTGCTGAATCTTCTTCAGTATCCATATCTATAGCCCAGTCTGAACTAATTATATTCACATCGAGTTACTATATATCACATACTATGATTGGCCTTTCTATTTCTCAATCTTAGCCGTGTCTTATCTCCTGAATGCTTGATTTGTTCTTGTCATGTCTTAGGTACTTGCATATGTATCTCAAGTCTACAAAGTTGTGCTGCCCGAGGGTGTCGTTGATCACGAAACTTTGTCGATGGAGCAGGTAAACTAGAGATGAAGATAGTTAAAGTGATTGTACTCTAACATATGTTAAGATATACAGTTTCTACATTGCGTACAGCCCAAGTCCAAGTCCACCACTAGCAGATATTGTCATTTTTGAGCTTTCCCTTCCGGGCTTCCTCTTAAAGTCTTAAAACGCGTATGTTTGGGAGAGGATTCTACACCCTTATAAGGAATGTCCCGTTCCCTTCTCCAACTGATGTGGGGATCTCACAATCCACTCCCTTTGGCAGATATTTGTAATAGCTCAAATCTCACAATCCCACACCCTTATAAGGAATGTTGATTGGCTCTGATACCATTTGTAATAGCCCAAGTCCACCACTAGTAGATATAATTCTCTTTGGGCTTTCTCTTCCAGACTTCCCCTTAAGGTTTTAAAACGCATCTGCTAGGGAGAGGTTTCTACATCCTTATAAGGAATGTTTCGTTCCCCTCTCTAACCGATGTGAGATCTCACACTGCGTGTCTTGAATTTTAATTCAAGAATCTGATGCTTCTTGTAGTGATCTCTATATCATAAATTTTGGTTTTCCTTCATGAATATGCACAAATACTGAATTAAGTTGAAGTTACCATTTAAAAGCGTAACACGTATCATAAGTCTTTCTCATTCACTCCAAGAACTCTCGACGCTCTCAACATGTACTTTAGTGGGATATGATTCCCTTTAATGCCTCTCTTCGATGCTCCCTTCGTTTTCTTTTTGTAATTACTATCCTTTTTATCTTTCATTTAGATAATTACTTCTTCATCGACATATAATGATTTGTGTATATGCACGTGGAGATACTCTCAACGATTGATGGTTATTATAAATGATTGGGAAAATTTATGATGTTGATACAATTTATCATAACATTGATGCTCCTTACATAATTATTGTTTGTTCTTCTATTATTATTGATCTGAGGATCATTGCTATGAATATTACCAGATTGAGAGCAACATAGTCAGGTGCCCAGACCCCGAGATTGCTGAGAAAATGATTGCTGCTATCGATGATGTTCGTTTGAAGGGGGAATCAATTGGTGGTGTTGTCACATGCATTGTGAAGAACTGTCCACCTGTACATCTCTCTCTCTAAACGAAACCTCACATAGGTATATTAAGTTAAAAATTTGTTGAAGTAACGAGGATTACAAATTTCATCAGGGGCTTGGTTCACCTGTGTTTGACAAACTTGAAGCTGAGCTTGCTAAAGCTGTTCTATCATTACCTGCATCGAAGGGCTTCGAGATCGGCAGTGGATTCGGAGGTCGAAATTTAGTCTGGTTCTTTGGAGCATGATATAGAATGAATTCATACTTTGCAGTTGCTGCAACACTCACATTTTTAAATCTAAAACCCGTGCAGGTACATTTTTAACTGGCAGCGAACATAACGATCCGTTCTATTTAGATGAAAATGGAAGAATTAGAACAGTTACGAACCGCTCGGGTGGAATACAGGTAGTCTAGTCACGCCCATATGAAGTGATTAAGATTTGGTCAATGGAACATGGTGCCTGTTCTTCTTTTTGTGTTTTTGATGTGATTACTGAAAATCTATATGTTCAGGGAGGTATATCTAATGGAGAAATCATAACCATGAGGGTAGCTTTCAAGCCAACAGCTACCATTGGGGTAACATGCCTTTTCTCTCATGAACTTGCATGCAAATTTGAGAATACCACCCTAGCACTTGTACCAATTTTCGTTTCCATGACCCGACCCGCCGTTATTTGGATGGGGCGCCCCGTTCTTCCCCTGCTGGTGAAAATCAACGGTGAATCCACATTGTTTCAGTCTACCTTTTTCACATCTTCCTGTATGTTCTTTATGCAGAAAAAGCAGAGTACAGTGACCAGAGATAAGAAAGAGGTCGAGCTGATTACCCGTGGTCGTCATGACCCTTGTGTTGTCCCAAGAGGTACTTCCAATGACTTTTAAATATCTTTGTATCAGTCGAAGCCCACTCCTAGCCGATACTATCTTCTTTAGGCTTTTTTTCCGGGCTTCCCCTCAAGGTCTTTAAAACGCGTCTGCTAGGGAGAGGTTTTCATACCCTTATAAAAAATGCTTCGTTTTCCTCTCAACCGAGGTAAGATCTCACAATCCACCCCCTTCGAGGCCAACGTCCTCACTAGCACGCTGCCCGATGTCCATCCCCTTTGGGGCTCAGCATCCTCGTTGGCACATCACCCGATGTTTGGCTCGAATACCATTTGTAACAGTCCAAGCCCACCGCTAGCAGATATTGTCCTCTTTGGGCTTTCCCTCAAGGTTTTTAAAACGTGTCGGCTAGGGAGAGGTTTCCATATTCTCAGAAAGAATGTTTCGTTCCCCTCTCCAATCGATGTGGGACCTCACAATCCATCTCCTTCAGGGCCTAGCGTCCTCGCTGACACTCATTCCTTTCTCCAATCAATGTAAGATCTCATAATCTATCCGTCATCCTTTGCATTTGTGGCCATTCGTAACAAGAAACGAAAGAAATAAACTTAAGATATTGGTATATGATAAGTGTTGAAGATGCAAGATTTTACCTCTCTTGTTCTTAAAATACAGTAATCTGATGAATATACTGATAGAAATGGAGAATTCAGGCTTATATTACAATTGCCTTTGTTTGGTTTGATGGTTATTTAGCTGTACCAATGGTTGAAGCTATGGTAGCTCTAGTTCTTGTGGACCAGCTGATGGCACAACATGGACAATGCAATCTGTTCCCAATCAACCCAGATTTGCAGTCACCGATCGAACCAAAGCGTGAGGCTTCGAACACGCCCGTTTAAACAAAAGCTATTATAACATAACCGATCTTGGGGAAAGTAAGTTCACTTTGCTGAGGTTTTTTTTATGCTTACACTTATTTATGAGACTAATCAAAATTTTGTAACGAAGGAATAAAAAATTTGAATTGTGGTCCTGCTGCTCTGCTCATCTCCAGAGAAGTTTTCACATGAGAAATATTTTGTTTCCATCTCCAACCGATGCTAGATTTCACAATTGACCTTTTTAGGGGTCTAACGTCCTCGTTGACACACGCTTAATGTCTGGCTCTAATATCATTTGTAACAGTCCAAGCCCACCACTAGTCGATATTATTCACTTTTGCTCGTTACGTATCGTTGTCAGCCTCACGATTTTTAAAACGCATCTACTAAGGAGATGTTTCCACACTCTTATAAAGAATGCTTCGTTCTTCTCTCCAACCGAGGTAGGATATCACATTTTTCTTCAACAATTGCAAAGTAGAAGATCAAACAATCAACCTTCGAGATGATACTTATGCTCAAACTAACTTATTTTCATTGAATTGACGATTCTTCAACCTGTCATAATTCTATTTTCCATCATAATTAAGACATTGGTTGGTTGCGTTTACAAAGTAGTTTTGCCTTTTGGGCCCTCTAAAAGAGCCTTCTATTATTCACATTACATAACCAATTGCATAGGGACAACTTAAATTGATATATTAAGAGATTACAAGGACATTGAGGATAAGCATTTCATGTCAATGACAACAAGTCCTAAAAAGTAGATTCCTTTTAAGAAGTATGGCCATCCATTATCATACCCTAAAGAATATTGTTTAAAGTCATAATTGGCGACTTAATACTTCTCTATTATCATAAACAAAGCAAGCCAAAAAATATTGTTGGAGAGCTAATTAAAGGACTTTTTTTATATTTAAAAAACAAACAAAAGTGGGTTAGTGAACCATTTAGATGGGATTCTTTTGTAGGGCTAATAAGAAAACTATAGACAAAGGATATGAACTCCCACTAAAGGTTTTATCAATGTATGGAAATATAGCTTTAGTTACATAGTGGGTTGGTTTAATTGACTTGTCGAACTTAAAGTCGAGCACTTTATTAGAACTTTAGCCGCGTGATGCATTTGTAGGTATAATTTCCTTTCACTAAATTGCAAAGGACATTATTAAACTTTTTTCCTTGTTTAAAAAAATCTCGCTATTCTATCCAAAATTATAATATTACCTTTGAACATGTTCCTTCTTATAAATGTTTCATACATAACTATTGAAATAATTTTTTTTAGAATTTTGATTGGAAATTGGGACATGAAACAAGTGTGACAGTAACCTAAAATAGTATGGTTAGTATTCAAGGTTCACTTTTTATTTCGAGTTATCCATAACAGTTTTAAGTCCCAATTTTTATTCAACGGATTTCAACTACCTGAATAGGTTGGAAATGTTTAAGAAAGGTCTAATAATATTGTAACTTTTAAAGCCATTTTGTCAAATAAAAAATCTCACGAAAAATTCAACTCGTTAAATATTGAGTAGACAAGATTAAGGGAAGTTTACTCCAATAATTTTCATTTAAATAGAGGGTATTAGTTCAATATCAAGATAATAAAATAATTTTGGATAACTCAAGACTATGGAAGTACTTGCAATATTTTATTCTTTAGGTGAGGAACGTGTTGGTTTTTGCCCAAAATCCATGCAAAACCAACATAATGGTTTATTTAAATGAAACAAAACCTACCTAATAACCAAGTTTACAATACAAAAACCACTAAATATATCGACAAACCTAACTAAAAAAAAGGACCTAAACCAGCTGAATTATTATCAGTTAAGCTAAAATAATAAGGCAGCTAGCTAGAAATGGGCATATTCGAATACTTTTGCACTATTGAATATGTATTTGATGAAAAAGAAACCTAACTACAAAAGCACAAATAAAGATCAATACTAAAATAATAGAGGTAGATAGCTCCACCATCTGCACTCAAGTTTCTTGAGCCTCGGCCACACAAACCCTTACAAACTATGGGTTTTACTTTTACTTTTACCACACTGAATTTTTCAATCTGAAAGTAATTAATTTGTTCATGCAATTTCTATTTTGTTTGACCTGAAAATGAAGGAAAGAAATCCAAATTTGCTTACCTAGTTCTTTCTTGTCCCTGTACCCTTATAAGGCAAGACTGTCTGTCCTCTGTTGGGCAAGGGTATCCCACCAAAAGATTACTATATATGTCTTTTGTCCTTCCTGGCCTCCTGGCCTCCTCCCTCCTCTCTTCTTACACATCCTATTCTTTTCCTGTTGAAAATTACAAAGTTTGTGTTAGAAAACATAAGAGAGTTATAACTGCCGACGCAAATGAAGAGACCATCGATCTTTTTTCATGTCGGGATAACCTTTTCCCGACGTTTTTTGTACTTTTGCCTATGCTTTTTAGCATCGATGAAAGTCGAATTCTTGCAGTGTTTCTTGATGCTGTTTCAGAATAGTGTTAAGTTGTCCTCAAGTTTTTAGCACAATCTTAACTTTATAATTCTAATGGTAGCTAACTAAAAAAAACCTAGATCCTTAGTAGTAGCAACCATCGATGTAGGACCCCCACCAAATCCACCCTTTTTCGGGGTCCAGGGACACGGCACACCGCCTCGTGTCTACTCCCTTCGGGAAACAGTCTCCTCGCTGGCACATCGCTCGATATTTGACTCTGATACCATTTGTAACAGCCCAAGCCCACCAGCAGATATTATCCTCTTTAGTCTTTTTCTTTCAGGGTTTCCCTCAAGGTTTTTAAAACGATCTACTAGGGGGAGACGTTTCCACACTCTTATAAAGGGTGTTTCGTTTTCCTCCCCCGACCAATGCGGGATCTAATAGTAACTCTCAACTATTTTTCAAGCGCAAGTATGAGATTATTATGCACTTAAAAGCATGGTTCATAAGCTCATAATTATAGACAAAAAAAGGCAACTCCAATGGTTTTCTTCAAAAGAATTCTGTAAAAATAAAAGAACGATAAAAATAGAGAAAACCACTTTTGAAAAACAATGCAATTCACACTTGCATACATCTTTTTCGAAAATAATTGACAGGATTATTCTACAGTACTACACCTTGTCTTTTTAGAAGTCAGCTAGAAAGTGACAAAATTCATGTCGTTTGTACATTTACCAGTTTTCACAATCATACCTCTGACCCTTGTGAGCATATTAGGTGTTCCACTTATTAGAGTCTAGGCTTCTCTCTAATTCTGGGTTAATACTACACAATATTCCATATATCTTGGTCAACGGGATATGATTACATATTTAATTTCAGAATTTCAACTTATTCGAGATTTATAGCGGCTATCTGGAATTTACCAAACTAACAGAAAAATACAAATTCAATTCAAGTTCCAATCATCCAGTTGGGTCCGTCTTCCAACGCCATCCATACTTGTCTATTGACCTAGACAACTCATTGTTGATTCCTTCTTACCCTCCAGTAAAACATTTACAAGAAATTGAAAGATAATCAAGTTTTCTTTTCATTGATATTTAGTTATCAGACCACTGTACCGCATTAACCAAAACTGGGAGTGGGTGGGTCTTACAATTTATTTATTTTTAGCTATGTATATAAGCCACAATAAGAAGGATGCAGGTAAGAAGTTGAAAACAAAGTGATGAATTAAAAAAAAAAAAAAAAAGCAGAAGAAAGAGTGAGCTTACTTTTCTTCATTAAGAACGTTCCTTAGCACCTTCCCTGGTGGTAGCTTGCTTGAAAGCCACAGTGGGAGCTATTCTGCAGCCCCGCCTCTGATGCTCAAGCACTAATTCTCCAGCAAACCAATCGAGCTTCTCGAAGTTGGTTTGCTCTGAAAATCGTTTTCCTCCAAAGAGCACGGATTCAACGTTCTTTTGCTTGAGAACTTCATCTGCCAATTGAACCAGCATCTTCACGTTACCAGCATCAGAATCAGTAATTGAGTTAGGTCCATCCTGGCCTAAGCTCGATCCGAGTGCCTGAAATACCAATAATGATTTGTCCAATATCATGTATATTAGAACTTAAAGTTAAAGCTACAAAGACTATGAAGTTCATAGCCCTCTTAATACTTTGAGTTAAAGCTACAAAGAACCATAAAGTGGGTCCTCTGGAAATGAAATTATAATTGTAACTTTTTACCGATAACTGTTCGTATTATTATGAAAAAGGAAAAAAGAGGAAGAGAGAATATTCCAACAACAGAAAAAGACTTCATATTACAACAGGACCAGAAAACTTCCCCAATTCCAGAGAAGAAGGCAGAATTTCCCCTCATAGTATATTATCTACACAGGCTTTATGGTGTTTATAGTGATAGCTTGGTTGAACAGTGGCAAGAAAAAAGGATCAATTTCTGATACATCATACATGGACCCCGCTGTAGCAAAACAAAAAGTAAAGTACCGTTTTGTATTAGGCACCACTGGCCACTTAACAAACTTGTGGTCAGCTTTTTATCAAACCCATACTTTTCCCCCGCAGCATTTACATCCCTACCCGCACGAACAGCTATATTTCCTCCTTTTGAGGAAACTTGCAAAAAGATTATTCGATGTAAGGTTAGCTACAAAGCCTGGTTAGGCAGTGGACTTGTTTATCACATTACTATTATCGTGGAAGTGAACTTTTCTCAAGAACAATTAGATGGGTGGAAATTTAGAATCTGTTCAAAGTGGGTGTTGATTATACAGAATGAAAGGCAAAAAAGGAAACTGGGCCAGAGGGTCCTTATATGCCATTAAATAATCATCAATATGTGTAGCAAAACCACATAGGTTCCTATTGACTTTTCTGCTTTCAGAACACCTAGTCGACCCAAGAAACACCTAAATTATGTCCCAACTAAACGAAAATCTTTGTAACTTTGTAATAACTAATAAACCCATCTCTACTTCACCCTAGAATGACAATATTTAATTCCTGATTGGTAAGAAAGTAATGAATTATGCGTATGTTATTGAAATATCCTCCGATGTAGACTTCATGGTTAAAATTGATGCATTTGTTGTCATAATTATTGTTATAAGAGAATGTTTTCATTTAAAAATGCGAGGCATGACTAATAAAGAAACGAAAGTTCTTGGAAATAGGATTAGTGTGCAGTTGTGCACGTGGCAGATTGTTGTACCTGAATCCTCACGTAATTAGAGCTCCTGGACTGACCGAATGCCATGGCGACGGCCTGGTCCACCATGTCGGCCGAGGCCTCACCAGAGATTCGATTCATGGGCCGAATCCACTCCTTCTCCTTCCACCTTTTGACCTGACGGTAATCGCGGCGAGCCTCCAACGGCTGGCCGGATCCTAAGGACAGAACCAGAAGGTCCTCAACTCCTCGCACGAACGGAAACTCTTGTTTGTTGTGTAGTACATGAGTAATTGCGGCCGCCGTCGGGTTGCTCATCCCCAAACCGCCGTCCATGGCCAGACACTTGGTTTGATTGTCGACCGACCTCAATGTTACCGGTTCGAATAGAGCCGGTTCGGCCGATGTTGCTCTGCAAACCTCCCAGAGACGGAAGTTGAAGCTATCCTTCTCTAGGGCGTCGGCTCGCGAGAACAAAAATGGTGCCGTTGTTGACAGGTCGTAACAAGGTACCAGAACTGGTTTCAGAGTATCTTTTAGGGTTAAACTCCGTCCCTTATCAGTGAATGCCTCTTTCATCGCTTTTTCTAAAGCGGCGGTGGGTGAACTGGTGGAATTGGTACAGTTGATTTTGAGCAACCGCCCAAATAAACCTCCGCCCGAACTAGAAGTCGAGCGGCGGTAGAACCGCTGGCCTTGATCTGCCAAGAATCCCCAAGTATCCTCTGCCTTATATATCGGCCGAATATGGTCTTTTGTTGCGAAAAGCATCGCAGTGAAAATGCCTCCTACGCCGGCTCCGGCAGCAACGTCGAAATAATCGGCGATTCTGGCGTCAGGATTTCCCGATTTCGACTTGAGCGCTTGTTCGAGGTAAGCCAGAGCCTTACCTGAGAGAATCCCTCCCATACCTCCGCTATCGATGCTCAGTATGCAGACCTTGCCCCTCTGGTTTCTTATAGACGAAGCGTCACGACTTGCTTCTTGTTGAGCGTACGCTTGAGTACTTCCGGTATCGGATATCAGTTTGACTTCAACAGGGGGAGGTGTCTGCTTGGGAATCCATAGCTTCTGATCCTCATAGCCAAAGAGAAAATTGCTCTCAAGAATCGAGAAGATTTCATAACTAAGCTTATCGGTATCTATACTTGGCTCCTGCATTTCCTAACGACTTGATTACACAGCTAAAATCAGTCAACAGCCAGGAAATCCGTGCTTCCAGGAGCAAACAAACTAACAACAAGAAAAACAGCGTTCAGTATTCGGTCTGCTTTTCAAAGATCATTCCATTCTCATTTCTCACAGTCCTCCAAACAACAGAACTCCGTCACGAAACCTCACCAAACCTAGAAAAATAGTTTTCGCAGCTCAACCAGAACAAGTCAAACAACACTCCAACGTCCAGAAAAACAAGATTTAACTTCCGCTTTAAATCTCCGATTGAGAAACACTATAAACTCCTCAAGACGAAATCAAAACAATACTACCGCAATATTCCAGAGGAATTAAAAGAACAATAAAAAAAAAATTAAAAAAAAAAAAGTCACGTCGTCTTGACAATAACGCTCAACTAACCGATTGATCTTTCAAATCACTCCGCTAGCAAAAACAGGTGTTTCGATTATCGCTATCCAGAAATCGATTTTCCTTTCAGAAAGTCGACCTTCCTTCGCAACTCCAAAGTACAGTACTAGAGGAGAAAGCCGATAGCCCCTTTCTCTGACTTTTTTCACTCCCAAAGGAGGTGAGCTATGAGTCTATAGCACAAAAAGCAACATTACGAGCAAGAATCACAAGGAATGAAGTACAAAAATGGAATGAACTGAACAAGAAGAAGAAACTGAAATGAAACAGAGACAGAGAAGGAAGACGAAGATGAAAGAAGAAACCTGCTGCAGTTGCAGAGCACCGGCTCTTTTATTTTTCATTTATACAAGAAAACTAGTCTCAACGTGCAATACGGCGCCGTTTCATTCGTTGTGACTGTGTTTTTTTTTTTTTTTTTTTTTTTTTT
>NW_019272030.1:3087561-3138150 GCF_002738345.1 Cucurbita maxima | reverse complement strand
TTTTTTTTTTTTTTTTTTTTTTTTTTTTTTTTTTTTTTTTTTTTTTTTTTTTTTTTTTTGCCATTATGCACGACCGAATGATCATCGACGTCTGCTGTCATGTCTGAGTCGTGATCGGACGGTCTAAATTAGTGGTTTCTTGTTTGTCCGTGATGGACGGTAAAATTACCAAAAAGTCCGTTATTTTTAGTTCTTTGGCGCGGTTCTTTCTTGCCGTTACGTGTGGGTCCGGTTTTATCAACTACGAAAACACCGTCGGCGAAGAACAATAGAGTGGATGGCACTACGCTAACTTTCGTCTCGTATTAATCGAGGAAAGAAACAAAAAAAAAAATCAAAATTTCCTTATGACGAAACTACCCTCCATTATCTCATTTATTATTTATTTATTTCGATTAAATTACCAATTTAATCCTTATATTTATTTATATTTATTAAAATGCTCACAAATTCTTAAATTTTCGGTTTTATAAATGATGTTGAGATTTATAAATGATGATTTTCTCTTCAACCAATATGGGACATTACAATCCATCTCCTTTGGGACCGAGCATCCAATCCATTCCCTTTGGGGTCGAGCGTCCAGCTGACACTCTTTCCTTCCTTCAAATCGATGTGGGACCGTCCTCAAATCTACCATTTTTTGGGGTCAGCATCCTTACTGGAACACCACCTCGTGTCTACCCTCCCTTCGGGGAACAACAATAAGGTTGACACATGGTCCGATGTCTAGCTTTGATACCATTTGTAATAGTCCAGATTGACCCCTACCAGACATTGTCCTCTTTGGACTTTCCCTCAAGGCTTTAAAACGCGTCTGCTAGGGGAAGGTTTCCACACTTTTATATGGTGGTTTGTTTTTCTCCCCAGCGAATGTGGGACGTCACGCCTAGTTTGTTTCTCTATTACCCTCACTTCTTAAGGAAATAGTAAAAGGCTGAAGGCAAGCTTTATGATCGGACTCAAACACCTATTTGTTGCACTATTCGCTCTCGTTGACTTCAAATTTACAATGGGTACAACAAACATACGAGACACGTGAAGATGAAGTTAAATGAAATTAAGCAATGTGATTATCATACCCTTTTAGTGGCGAAAACCAAGTTTAATCATGTTTTAAATTGAAATGAAATTAATAATGAGTTTGGTTTTGAAAATGTCACTTAGAAGTTACTTATTTTGATGATGGGATTTTGATTAATTATTTCAAGATTAGGCAAGTCAAATCCATGTCCAAAATCATCTTTTATTGACTTAAAAAATAATTATATAAATTAATATATAATAACTCAGTCTCATTATAATCATTTAATTTTTTATTTTTATAATATTACACTATATAAAAAAAATTATTTTTTTAATTGAAAAAGGATACAATGAAATATGAATATTAGTTTTTGAATTAAAAGATATAAAAAAAAAAAAAATAGAGGGAGAGTGGGTAAGAATTAGTGGGCCGGGTCGGGCCTTACATTTTGGGCCCAATTAAAGAGTTGGGTTAGGCAATATAATGTAGGTCATGATAAAGGCCCATGGTTAGATTCAGCCCAATAAATGGCCCGAAGGCCTATGTTTGGTTCTGAAGGAATATCTCCCGATTCTGGAATTTAGAATCTTTTGAAATTGGACCCATGGAATCTTCTCCAACATATTTGGAAACTTGTAGAGTCACCTTCTTCGCCTCTGCATTTGGCTTCCATGAATTTACACTCCATCATCATCTCTTCCACTTTATTGTGCCCTACAACCACGGTCGATGCCTGCGACTTCTTTCACGGTCGCCATTGCCGTCGCCATGTTCAAGGACCTCTCTACAAAATTGCCGAATGGGCGAAAGATCAAAGAGGTAACGTGCTTCGATTTGATTATGCTTTTTTTCCCTCTATTTAATCCATCAATTTTACGTGTTTTCACGTCTTGCTTGGGCGAATCTTGAGTTTCGCTTGCTTTTACATGGCGTTTCAGATACAACCGTTGGTTTTTCTGCTACGAGCAAAGAAGCGGGAAAACGGAGAAGAAGAACGAAGAGGAGAGACGGGGATAGAGGCGATTTCAGTCAGAAATATGGCGCAGGAGTATCTGGGGGACTTCGGAACCCTAGCCACTGTTGCCCATGTTTTCTTGGGATACACTTCTATAGTTTCCTGTGTTTCCAAGTCGGGTGAGATCCTTCTCTAATCGTTCAATCTTCCATCTCCACTTACAGGCTTCCTTTTCTATTTGGTTTTTTCTCTGCTAGACATAGATCAAGTCAACCAATGGCTTACTGCTTGTGTGAAAGGTAACTTCAGGATGTGAACCAGTATTATTGCCTCTCACATCGAATTAGTTCTAATTTTTGGGACAAAAATTCAATTGAATGTTTAGAACATATCTTTTTTCGTGGAGAACAGAACTTGTTATTGATTTTAAGATTTAATGCTGTACATAATGGTTTCAAATGTAGCATAATCTTCTATTGATATTGGACTTAGAATCAGTTTTATAGACAAAAGTAGAAAACTGTTTTGAAATTAATCTCCCAAATTCGCCGTATGTATTTAATACAAATGTAGACAAAAATGATTAATCTCTAAGAACAAACAGAAGTCTCCTTTTATAGTCTGGAGGATGGAGTAATTATGAATATCAAATTCCTTTCCTTGATCGTTTTTTTGGTCAATTATTTCCCCCAAGCATACAATCTGTTCAATGGTCTCTCACCTTAAATTAGAATGCTCTTATTGTTAACCATTTCCCTTACTTTTATCCTTTTGTTTTTCAGTTTTTTTCCTCCTTTCCTGCGTTAGTTACATGAATTTGCTGAACCCCTGGAAAAAAATTTCGTGCAAGGAAAAACGGGCTATATCCTAGAATTAGAACCTTGAAAGTTTATGTCAAACAAATTGATTTGTTTTTTCCGAGGTTTTGATCTTCAGTACTGCAATAGACTAATACATATCAAAGTTTCTTTACAAATTCTTAACAGAGGAAAACTATGGAAATACCATATTACTTATTTATGTGCATGAGTCTCCATCTTCAACAGATCGAGCTTGAGCGGAACTTGCTGCGAGCTGCTTGGTTTGGAAACAATCTTAAGATACACATTATGACATGTATGCAGTATCCGTCTCATAAATTGTGAACCCAAGGACCGAAATTTGCAGGGAGTTGTCATGGGGAAGGCCATAGAATGCCTCAGGCCAAGGATCAGAAAAAATGGAGAAAGAAGAGCTGAGAAAAGACAAGATAGTGGAGATGGGTGCCATTTTTTTTCCAAAGTGCTGCAAGTTAATGCAGTTGTTTCACTTATTCTTTATACTTCTCTGGAGTGGGCGAGTTTATATAGAGCTGAAGGAGATTGAAGCTCACTGAAATATCTAGTTATAAACCTTAATGATGAGTTACTTTCACTAAACCTCTGGGTCCTATGCCCTGACCCAGAAAGCAGGAGGAATAATATTTTGTTTTTGGAAGGAGTTTGATATAATGCACTTATGCAGGCGTGTCTTAGAATTCCAAACTCAAGTGAAGCATAGTCGTGGTTGCTTGTACTTGAATATTTTGGGATTATTGGGGAGAAAAGAAAAAGAAGAATCACAACAAACAAGAAAGGAAAAAAGAAGACTGGGAATGGGACCAGTCATGTCATAGATATTTGGACTCCTGTAGTTCGTTGTTGAGTGAAAGGCTAAATAAATAATCAAATGTCGGAAGCTGGCTGTGGAATGATGAGCCAGTTGAAGGTAATCTTTGTTTCAACGCCTAAATTATGCATTTTCCACTTCTAGATTATAAGGTGCTTTGTCACTCTTTTATCTTTGATCTGGTCTTTTGTGAATCAATCTATGCTTTGAAGTGTTCGGTAACTTTTAAATTTTAATTTTTGACGAGAAATATAAAAAGTGGTCTTTGATAGTAAAAAATATGGTTGATGGGTATTTAAACTTTCAATGTCATATTTAATATGCCTCTATGACTAATATCTTTTTTGGAAAAATTTCGCTTAGTCTTTAAGGATTGTGTTAGTTTGCATTTGAGTTACTGAGTTTTCAAACTCAACAATTTTTCTTGAAGTTTGCATTTAGTTCCATTTTGATCCTTCCATTAAGTGTTCCAATAATTACTAACATTTATTTTTTATTAGAAAAATATATTATTTATTTATTTTTAATTAAAAAATATTCTTTCTTCCTTCTCCCTTTCCCCATCTTCTCCTTCCTCTCACTGCTTGGGCTAGGGAATCTGAGGACACCAACTCCTAGGCATCATTGAGAGAGCGGCCTGCACTTCTTGGGGGGAGGTTTATTTGTTTGTGGTGTAATGGTGGAGCAAATTCTATCCTAGCAAGGTAAAGGCATTTCTTGAAAATCTGAATTGGTTTTATTTTTTCTCAAGTTTTTGTGGACAGTTTCCAAAGCACATTGTCGTCTGTTAGACCAGGGTGGGACCTTGTTCTCTTTTGTGTTTGTTATTCGATAGTAGTTAAAGAGTATGCTGGAACTTGACCAAAATTAATTGAACCGAAAGTTACATAAATGTTCTAAATATGCAGTCTATAGTTGTTAGACAACGCTATTCTGTTACTCTGGTGAATTAGAACTGCTTGGGCTCTACCAAAACTGAGAGAGGGAGGATAATGAGAGATGGCCCAAGTAAAGCAGTGTGTAAAAGGGGTCGTTATGAGTATCACATTCCTTACATAATGTGTGAAAGTTACAGTCACCAATTTTTTGAGCAATTAATTACCCCCAAGACATCAAATTCGTTGAATGGCTCTCATCATAAATTAGAATGCTCTTCTTGTTAACTATTTCCCTTACTTTGTCCTTTTCTTTTCCCGTTGCTGGACAAAATTAGATCAAGCAACATATATGCTTAAATAAATTGAAAAACAAAAACATCTTGATTGCATGCTTTTGATCAACACCTGGAAGCAAATTTCATACCAGGAAAAACGGACTATATCATAAAAATAGAACTCTAAATGTTTGAGCTGATTATATTTACATTACAATCCTTGCATCTCTAATGTTGGAAGTTTTGGTAACATGGTCCAATTCTGGGGGAGCAAATGATTTTTGTTTTTTTAACTAGGTTTTGAACTTCAGTACATCAATCACCATTGCAGTTGAAAGTTTTTCGTCACAAATTCTTAACAGAAGAAATCTATGAAAATACTATTACATATCTGCAACAGTCTTCATCTTCAACAGAAAAGGTTAAAGATGTCATGCAGATTGCAGACTGAACTTGAGCAGATCTTGCTGCAAACTTTGAAGAAGACGAACAGTTTGATTCGCAGACAATCTTGTCAATGCAAATTATAACACGACTGCAGGCTGTGTGTGGAAAGTAGCATACCCGAGGAGCAACAACTGCGCCGAGTTATCAAGAGGGTGACCATAGAATGCTTCAGGCCAAGGATCAGATAAAAAGGACAGAGAAGAGAAGAGAAAAGACAAGATGGTGGTGATGGGTGCCATTTTTCCTCCAAATCCTGTAAGTAACGCACTTGTTCACTTACTCTTTACACTTCATTAAAGAAGATGAGTTTATATAGAGCTGAAAAAGTTTGAAACTCACTGAACTACTTAGCCATAACGCCTCTTGTAGGGCTACTTTAATACAATGTCTGTGTCCTAAGGCCTGACCGAGAAAGCAAAAGGAAAAATATTGTGAGTAGAAGGAATATGATTTAATGCAATGATGTAGGCGTGCCTTAGAATTCTAAACTCAGGTGAAACAGGTTCATGGTTGGTTGTAGTTGAAAATTTTGGGCTATGTGAGGAAAAATAGGTAAAGAATAATTAGAATAAACAAGAAAGGAAAAGAAGGTTGGTGTGGGGACTAGCCATGTCAGAAGAGTTTGGAATTTTTAGTTCATTGTTGAGTGGAAGGCTTAATAAAGAGTGAGCCAATTGGTCATCTTTGCTTTTAAGTTTGAACTAATCATTTAGCTTTTGTGGTATATTAGATGATTTTTTCACTTTTGTTTCTTTATTTTGTCTCTTGTGAATGAATTTGTGCTTCCTGAGTATGGTTTTTTTTTTCCTTTTTCTTTTTCTTTTTCTTTCTTTTAACTTATCCCCAGAAATAGAACAAACTTCACAAACATGGGAAAAAGAAGGTGGATGATTATAGTTTCCTTCAAGGTGAAAAGAAACAGGAAGATGTAGAAACTTCAAAGATATAGTTCAAATAAAGGGAATATAACCCAATATATAAATAAATAGGAACTTTTTTTTTTTAGCTCCTAGTTTAATTTATAGTTTTAACGTCATTTTATTCTTCTTTCTACCAATATAAACATAGCTCAACAAGAAAACGGAAAGATGGGAATAAAAATAAGAACCGTCCCAGAAAGCTAAATTGTTCATGCTGGTCTAAAATATAGGCCTCGGGTTGGGAGTTGGTGCTCATCAACATGAACCCACTTTGTTATTCTTTCAATAAAAAGAAACTTAATAGAACTTTAAAAGAATTTGTTTTTGCTATCTTGGTAAAGTGGAAAATAAAGGAAAAGATCATGTTTTGTGGCTGGTTTAAGCTCATGGAAGATCACTATGACATGTAGGTTAGAGGAATGATTTTGCTGGTAGGAATACAATTATCCTTGTAAACAAACAAAAAGTTGGATGATTCTCAAATCCAATGAGTCCAAGGTAGAACTCTGTAAATTTTCAATATCAAACTCGAGGGACAGAGTACCGAACCTAAAGACTGAGCTATGAACTATGTTCTTATGAAATGCAATACTCTCAATTTTGAGAGTAATAGATTTCGAACATGTTCAACGTCTTTTTAAATTAATAAATTTGTTAGACATGACATTGAATTGTGCGTCTAATGAGATTAATTTTTTTTCTTTTAATTTTTGCATACTTAGATCCGTCAATTTCAACGAAAATTAAAAGTTTAGAGATATAGTCTAGATACTTATTCTATTGAACATAAATTTTAAAGTTTGGAGACTAAACTATTCATTTTCTTGAGATCCTAGTTTCATTTAGGATCGGTGGCCGAGAAGGTGGTGTACGCCAACGTAAACGTGCCGACGATCTCGGCGGGTAGCCTGATGCCTAAGGTGTAGTTATCCGTGGGCCCATGGACGCGGCCGCCGGCGGTACTTGTGGATGGCCTTAACGATCCCAACTCCGCTGAGCAAGGTTTACAACGGTTTTGAGGTTTACGCGCCAAAACAAAGTGCAAGATGATATCATAGATGCAGCGTGGAAATTTGTATGCTTGGAAGCCGAGAAAATGAAAGAAAAATCTCGTTTTGTCGGAGAAAATGCTCACGTCTCTAACAAAATGAGAAAAAGAAGTTCAAGCTTCAACTTTAAGCCGAAGAGAGAGGAAGAAGAACCTGAAATTCCAGCAGTATAGTAAACAATACCGTAGATCATTCCTCCAAATGCCCAAGCAACGCCGAGAATCCAGACTCCACCTCCTGGATCCACATCCATGTTGCCGACACGATCGAATTGCAATCACCGTCAACACAATGACGTAGAGGAAAAGCAGAGTGGCTTGAACTCCGCAATCAGAGCTCTGTAAAACGTCCACTTCGTAATCTCCACGCCGTCGATGAGCGGCGCCGTTGGCGGATCGTGGTAGTTCTTCCTCGATAACGAACCGCGCTCCGCTGCATTCTTCGCCTTAAAGACAGAGAAATCGAAATCTTAACCCTAGGAGTGATTTCGAATGGATGAATGAATCTGGTGCGAAGTTGGGGAGCGAAGAGAGCTGCATTTAATGAGAGGAAATTGAAGAAAAAGAAGAGAAGCGGAGCAGTGATTTTCAGCGGCTCCGACTCATCGCTCTGCTCCGTACCACTTCGTCGTTCTGTCCCCACTCAGAACAATGCCTTCACTGTTCATACCACTAACTACAGTAACGACAAATTCCTTTTCATGCTTCAAATAAACAATCAATGGCGGTAACCTTTTAACTCCTTTCCTCTGTGTATGTTCTTCCAGTTTCGTAGAGGGACGTAGCTTAGAAGTGATAGCATTTGCATCTTTACTCTTACGGCCATTGCCATCTCTGAAACTGAAAGATTCAAAGAAAGGTGGATATCATTATCTAATTTGCCTTGCCTTCAAAGATTTGGAGCTGTTTAACTCTTTCCTGAAATTCTTTGTTGCGTCTAATGTTGCTTTAGCTGCAGGATTTGTATATATAGCTCGAAAATGGTGGTCCAAACGTGTGCTGGATTTCTCAGTGAGAAGTCAAAACAATGGCTGCTCATTCCACATTGCTCAGTTTAATACTCATTGGTCTGATAGCAGTTTTTATCTTCTCTGTTGAGCATACAGTTTCATCCTTTGTTGAAGGTGATGGGGATGGAGATGATCAGCAATTTGATTTCTCAGTTGAGGATGTCCCTGAGAATCATTTCACGTACTCGGACATGAGTAACGGGTAAGTATTATTTATGTCTCTTCGCCTTTATTGTTGTATCATTTTCTCATTTAAAGAGCCTACAGGTAGGACATGTTTGTTTGAAAGTGATTAAAATCACTTTGGTTAGGTTCGAAATCACTCCGAAACATGATTCTTATCTTTAAAATCTATTTAGTATTTGGTTTTATACTTTAAAACACAATTTTTGTACAATCAAATTTGATTTTCGAAGGATTAAAAGCATATTTCGAAGTGTTTCGAACATGACAAACGTGATTTTTTACCATTTCAATATCACTTCTCACTTCCAAACATGACTGTCATTCAATTTGAACGTAGATTTTTGTTCCATAGAACTAGACATGATTTTATATGGAAGTTCATGATCAAAATAAGGTTTAAATGCACTTTTTTTTCTTGGGTTCATCAATATAGGTTTGATGGAGTGGTTCAAAAGAAGAATGATGCTTGGAGTATGGTGGAGACAAGACAGAACCAGTTTGTAGTAGATGGCCAACCGTTCTATGTTAATGGTTTCAACACTTACTGGTTGATGGTATTTGCAGCGGATCAATCCACAAGAGGAAAGGTCACAGAAGTGTTTAAACAAGCTGCTTCTGTGGGATTTACAGTTTGCAGGACTTGGGCCTTCAATGATGGCCAGTGGAGAGCTCTTCAAAAATCTCCATCTGTGTATGATGAAGAAGTCTTCAAGGTACTCGGCTAAGAACAAGAGTTAATATCTGCAAACAATCCGATCATTGTTCTTACAGTTCATTTCGAAATAAAACATAGAAAATCGTGTTTCAACGTAATCACTCATGTTTATGCCTTCAACAAAATGATTAAGCGTTATCATCACGAGTTCTATTTTGTCCGAATGTAACTACCTTTTTACATGTAGTTCAGGCATTAGATTTTGTGATTAGTGAAGCAAAGAAGTATAAGATAAGGCTGATATTATCATTAGCAAACAATTGGGAAGCATACGGTGGCAAAGCACAATATGTGAAATGGGGAAGAGCTGCTGGCCTCAATTTGACATCTGATGATGATTTCTTCTCTGATCCAACTCTCAGAAGCTACTATAAGGCTCATGTTGCGGTGAGTTCCCAAGATATGTTACTGTTCTTCTATTGTTTGCGTGAAAATGATATTTCTTGACTTCCATCTGAATGATATAGACGGTGCTTAATAGAGTGAACACATACACAAATGTAATGTACAAGGAAGATCCGGCCATTTTTGCCTGGGAACTAATGAATGAACCTCGTTGTACATCGGATCCTTCTGGCGACAAACTACAGGTTTGCTTTCTTTATCAGGCACTTTGTGTTAGAAATCACATATCTCTACAATGGTATGATATTATCCACTTTGAGTATAAGTTCTCACGGCTTTGCTTTGGGCTTCCCCAGAAAGCCTTATACCAATGGAGATGTATTTTCTTATAAACTTATGATCATTCCCTAAATTAGCGAATGTGGGACTCCCTCCCAACAATCCTCAACATTGAGCACCGTCAGAAGAACGAGACGTGCAAATAAGTAAGCGACCAATATTGTTATTTGAAGTTAATGAATGGGGTTTTGCAGGGATGGATTCAAGAAATGGCTGTGTTTGTGAAGAGCATGGATCCAAAGCATTTAGTGGAGGTTGGTCTGGAGGGATTTTATGGCCCATCCACACCCAATAGAGTTCAGTTGAATCCTAATACGTATGCTCAACAAGTTGGAACTGATTTCATCAGAAACCATAAAGTTCTTGGTGTTGATTTTGCTTCAGTTCACATTTATGCAGATACATGGTAGGATGCCAAAACATTAGCAGCTGAATTATTCAGCTGAAGTAGAATCTGTTCCTTTTTTATGATATAACTTGGATGATTCTAACACGAACTCGTTGTTAAAGGGTTTCTCCATCCGTCTCGGATACCCATCTCCAATTTACCAAATCATGGATGGACGCTCACATAGAGGATGCAGAGAAGTATCTCGGCATGCCAGTCATCTTCGCCGAGTTCGGGGTATCATCGAAGGATCCCGGATACAACTCGACTTTCAGGGACGCAGTTCTTAACTTGGTATACAAGACCTTGTTGGGTTCAACAAAGAAAGGAGGGAGTGGAGGAGGAAGCCTGGTGTGGCAGCTATTCCCTGATGGAACTGACTACATGGATGATGGTTATGCAATTGTGCTCTCCAAATCTCCTTCAACCTCAAACATAATATCTCTGCATTCCACAAGATTGTCCATCTTCAACTCCATTTGTTCCATGAGATGTCGTTGGGGTTGTAAGAAGAAAAATCTTATGGATCTTATCTTTCCCGACCACCATGATCATGATGAGATGTAACGTGAACGAACTCATGGTCGAGAATACAGGTATTCCATCCTTATGGATTATTCAGAAGGCTACATCTGAATTCCTTGTATCATAAATAAGAACTTTCTTGATTTTATGATCTTGCTTTTAGTTAACTACATGGTCGGCCTCTCTTTGCAGTTTGTTATCATAATTTCGCCCAAATGCCACAAGTAAAAATATTCTGATACCCAATTGATGTAGTGAAAGTGGAAGTAAGATCAATTATACCCGTGCATCTACAAACAAAAATTAATAAAGATACACAAAAATTTAGTGGTTCGGAGAGAAAAAAGTTCCTTACATCCACCGATAAAAGCCAATTACTATGATCGAAGTGTTTACAAGTATATCTCTCACTTTATAAAGTCTCTCTTACAATGACTCCAGTTCTTCTCAATTACCTCTACGGAAAGTTCTTTCCAACCACCTCTAGGTAAATACAAAATGATGACTAATAATAATGACTCAACGTTTTAAGCTCGTCCTGAACCCTCCAATGAAAGAACTTCAAAACTGGATTGGATTCACCTAACACACCACACACCAAGTAGTCCTGGTTCATGTTACGCGTGCTATCCGGTTCGACCGGACCCTTTTCTTGTTCTTTTTATCTCTGCTTCATTTGATTGACCAAAGAGAGTCGTCAATTTTGGAGGTGAGTGAGCTTCCTTTACTTGAGACGTGCGTGAGAGAGGACCTCACATCATCAATTCACATAGGGACGAACAATTCTCAGGCGATCACCACCGTTTCTTCAGACGTTGATCGCACGTGTGGCGGCTCCATCGCCTGGAAATCCTTTATACTGTTCATCGAACAAGCCCAATTTCTGAGGAACACAGAAAATCGAAGAAGGAATTGGATCGCTTGGGAAATGCGGGCCATATCCTTGGGACTCACAGTCTCTTCGACTTCTTCTTCTTCTTCTTCTTACACTTCCCTAACTCCCTCTGCTTTCAGAAACTTCAATTCGAACAAATCTGCTTTCGCTCATGGCGTCTCTCTTCTTTCGCCCCCCAAATCATGCCCAGGTGTGTATCTCCTTTTCATGGGGTTCCTTTGATCTTCTTCTGTTGTTCGTTAATTTACCTTTCTCTACTGATTCCAGATTTTGTAGCTACTGTTGGGAGTTTTCTGGATCTGTGTTTTATTAGTTTGGTCAAATTTTCATCTCTTGTGAGTATTATTGTTGTTTAATTGTCGGTTTTATGGAATTATGAACTTTGGGGCTGAGAAAATGCATATTTGGTTGTTTTCTGTGTAGATTAATGGAAATAAGAGAACGTAGCTTCCATAGAATGTTGTTATCTTGCTTAAAAACTCAAGGGTGCTATAATGAAAATGTAGAGCTTCATTGTGCAATGAATTGATGATTTAGTTAGGCTATGGAGTTTGTGTTTGATTGTTCTGGCATTTCCCTCCAGGTGCAAGAGTTTGTAAAGCCAGTCAAGTTTTTGATTTATTTCCAACAGTAACTCCTGAGATAACAGTTAGAGAGGCAAGAATAGAGGACTGTTGGGAAGTTGCAGAGACTCATTGCAGCTCCTTCTTCCCAGAATACTCATTCCCATTGGATTTTGTGTTGAGGGTTGATAGGCTTGTGGCTATGTTATATAGATTGTCTGTGCCAAATGGTTGCAGGAGGGTTTGTTTGGTTGCTGTCATTGGTGGCTCACAAGATGATGCATTCCTTATTGGACCTGATGATTTCAAGATTGGAGGATTTGATGGAAAAGTTAGCCTCAACAAGGGCTATGTTACTGGAATATTGACCCTCGATACTGTTGCCGATTTTCTACCGAGAAAAGGACCGATGCGACAAAGAAGGTGAGTAGTAATGTACATTACCTTGGTTCATCTTGAGTAATAGAACTATTGTTGTTTTGAAGCAATCCAGTTTTCAGCCTAATGATATACTTGAGTCTGCAATTCTAAGAATAGTGTCCGTTTTGCCCGTTATGTTTGGTCGTCAGCCTCACGGTTTTTTAAAATGCCTCTACTAGGGAGAGGTTTCCACACACTTATAAGGAATGTTTTGTTACCCTCTCCAACCGATGTGGGATCTCACAATCTACCCCCTTGGGAGCCCAGCGTTCTCGCTGGCACATCATCCGGTGTCTGGCTCTGATACCATTTGTAACAGACCAAGTTCACCCGCTAGCAGATATTGCCTATTTTGGCCCATTACGTATCGTCGTCAGCTTCATGATTTTTAAAACGCGTCTACTAGGGAAAGATTTCCACACCCTTATGATGAATATTTCGTTCTTCTCTCCAGCCGGTGTGGGATCTCACAATCCACCCCCCTTGGGAGTCCAGTGTCGCACACTGCACAGTGTCTGGCTCTAATACCATTTGTAATAAACCAAGTTCACTGGTAGCCGATATTGTTCATTTTGGCTCGTTACATATCGTCGTCAGCCTCACGGTTTTTAAAACGCGTCCACTAGGGATAGGTTTCAACACCCTTATAAGGAATGTTTCGTTCCTCTCTTCAATCGATGTGGAATCTTACAATCCACCCCCCTTGGGAGCCCAGCCCGGTGTCTAACTTTAATACCATTTATAACAGACAAAGTTTACCGCTAACAGATATTGTCCGTTTTGGCCCATTACGTATCGTCATCAGCTTCACGGTTCTTAAAACGCGTCTGCTAGGGAGAGGATTCCACATCCTTGTAAGGACTGTTTCGTTCCTCTCTCCAACCGATGTGGGATCTCAGAGGTTGTCTGTTTAGTTAATCATATTTGTCGGGCTAAAATATCGAATCCCGAAGTTTCTTTGTATTTGATCGCTGGGCTAGGAGAGGAACAAGAACAATACCCTTCAACTTAAGACACATCTAGCTTCTCCAAGCGAGCAGAAAAGTTAGATTTAATGTGTAACCAGGATCCATTGCTCTTGATTTAGAAGTTAAGATTGATCATATCCTATCTGTATTTACACTGTATTTGGCAACAAACCATTTATCAATATCATTGCAGCTCAATGATAACCTTCCTCTAAATAAACAGCTGATCTCAAGTTACTTCGTCTGAAAATTTGAGCTTCATCCTAAAGTTCTCAACTGCACTCTGATTCGCCCGCAATCGAATGATGTAGTTTTGATCATTCTACGGTTTGCTCGTTTTGCGTCTTCTATGACAGGACGGGGATTGCATACATATCAAATGTTGCAGTTCGTGAGCGGTTTCGACGCAAGGGAATAGCGAAAAAGCTAATACTCAAAGCAGAATCCGAAGCCAGAAACTGGGGGTGCCGAGCAATTGCGTTGCATTGTGATACGAGCAATCCCGGGGCTACGAAGCTGTATAGAGGTCAGGGTTTCAAAACCATCAAGGTACCGGAAGGAGCGAACTGGCCTCGGCCGAAGACCTCTCCAGACATCAAGTACAGTTTCATGATGAAGCTTCTGAAGAACCCAGCCTCAATTTAGTACTCCACAGGACATTTCAAGCATTATTTGAAGATGAAAAGGTAGGAGCTTTTAGAACAGCTTGTATATGATGATAGAAGGAGAACACATTTGGGTTACCTTCACATTCTCTATTGTATTATATAATGGTGCCCATTGATCCCTTGTAACATGATGATGAATGTTTGTTTATGTCGTTAAGATCATTATGTGGAATTTATCCATGGTCTTCCTGCTTGTGGAATTCTTGCGAGTCGATCTCCGATGGGTGCACTAAGTCGTGTGACTCAAAGAATACAATAGTTGAGGCTAAGATGGCCACGTTTGAAGTGAATGCCCTCTAGAAAGCTCATGGTTTGTCTAGTAAGTCTCGGGCCAAGTTTGAACGAAGGCGTCGTACGTGTCAGCCTTACCCCCACAGAGGTTCGTGATAGATCAGTTTCCAATTATATTAAAGGTTTGAATCTTTACCTTCACACGAGCTTCAAACGTTATTGAATCCATGCATCGTAATAGTGTAATGCATGATTTTCTCTTTGTCAATTGAAAATATAGCTTATGAGCGTACTACTTCTCATTTAGGTCGTCGGTTCGTAGCCAATTCCGTTTCCACTCTGTTCTCGAGTTACCTTAAAAAAAAAAAGGAACCTTTCTGCTCCGGAGCCATTTATCATACTACACTAATTTTATATCAAAATTTTATCAAACACTAATTCACTAATACTTGCTAATAATTATTATAATGAGAGGGAGTATAATTTCACTCGAAATGGATACGACGTCGCTACGACTACTAGTCAACTAATGGACGTCAGAGTCAACGCCATTGACCCCGAGTTTTGAAGGCGGTGGAAAATATATAATAAAACGCGAAAGAGCGATAAATTCTCCTCCGTTATGTATTTTGGTCTGTTGAACTCTGAGACGACCTAGGGTTTGGCTTTCTTGGGAGAAAGAAGAAGAAGATGATCGAGGTGGTGCTGAATGATCGGTTGGGGAAGAAGGTGAGAGTGAAGTGCAACGAAGACGACACCATCGGTGACTTGAAGAAGCTCGTGGCGGCCCAGACTGGGACTCGAGCTGAGAAGATTCGCATTCAGAAATGGTACAATATCTACAAGGATCATATTACTCTGAAGGATTACGAAATCCATGACGGCATGGGCCTCGAACTCTACTACAATTAGGTCATTTTCTCATCGCCCTTGGATCTTTTGTTTATTTTTTTCATGGGATGAAATTTTGAGGAAATATATTATCGCTGATCAATCTGATAAAGCAAGAATTACTTTTCAAAATATATATATATATATATATATTATTAGCTCGTTCACCAAGGGAACTGTTGCTAAATGTTAGTTGCAATACGTCTAATCTTATCCCACTAGTTCTTCCTTGACGATCTCTGGTCTTTTAGAGATGAAGATTATGGATCGATCCTTGCGTCTCATATAACCATGTTGGATCCAATAGATGATTCATTTATCTGCTCTGATCAATTAGTCTAACGGATTTTGGGGAACTGATTTTTACCTCATAAAAATTATAATCTTGTATCTTGCCCGTGAAATTCATTTACCTTCTCACCGTATGGTGTAGCTATTAGTAAGCTTACTTCTTATCAACAACTGTGTAATTTCTCTAAACATCCACCTATCAGGCCAACCAGAAGTGTAGTAATGAAGCATCCTGTCCTTTTCCTCTCGAGGTTTTACACTCTACCACGAGGTCTGCCATTTAAGAACATTGATGAATACAGTTTATTATCCAATTATGCCATCTTCGCCTAAAGCCATGTTTCTGTGTAAACACATCAAGGAAATGCCAGAAAGTAGGAAGAATTTTCTGTCATATGAACCCTATGACAATCATCTGTGAGCCACAAGTGCGTGGGGGTTGTTCTTCCAAAGGCCTCAAAACACTTATTTATCGTTAGAATTTGCTATTTGTTACTTTCCCCCTCTCTCTGAATTGAGGTTAACCCCACCTTTTAAATGGCTAAACTGGGAGGTGCCTGGTTTGCAACAAACAGAGGAATCTGTTAAAATATCATAGGATTTTAGGAATATAGGAAAATGATTTAGGGATTTTAGGAATAAATTTAGGAAAATGATTTAGGTATTTTAGGAAAAAAGTTAGAAATTTTAGGAATATAAGGATTAAATCTCGTTTAAATACTCCTCCACCCTACTTAGGTCATCATCACTGATCAATACAAAGTAGTAGCTTCTATTTTGTAAATCTCTTCTCGTGCTTCCCACATAGAGTTGTGTTCAAGAGAATCCTCGTCAAAATTTTATTTTTAAATCTGTTTCAGAAAGAATCATAATACCCCAAATCAGTGAGACGCTAGGACTGGTCCTCTGTAACTACTCTACGTAGGAAAAAAAATTCCTTGAAGAGATGAAGTATTTATTTTGGACTTCTCGTTTAGATAGTCCTACTCAAAGTGGTCAGGCGTGTTTTCTTGTAGTTAAGAAGAGGCATACAAATGTTCCTCAATCATCAATTTTTTACAAAGTTGCAGTCGACGAATGCATTAAATTCCTTATACTAGCGTTGTAGTGATATTTTATCATATGTATCTTATCTTAATATACTAAGCATGGTTGCTTTTCATTTCGAAAAAGTTTGCTTTTCCATGTCCATGAATAGGAATGAGCTGATGTAGTCTGTTTTTATTCAGTTAATGCAGGCATGGAAAGCCATACTGTTGGCTTTGCTACTGCTACCTCGGTAGCTCAATGTTGTCGTATGGCGCTGCCTGTGTAATTTGTAACATAAGAAGCATACATTGAAGACTCTTTCGGAATAAAACTCGGTTTGGGACCTCATGTAATACACAATCAAACTGCCTATTTGGCGATATTATATGTGGTAACTTCAATTAACTTTATTCTCTATGGCATCATTTAGTTTTGTGTTCTCATTGATTTTGAAATTATTTCTTCTAGCAAATTTAAGAGGCCCACTATCAGTCCTAGCAGATATTGTCATCTTTGGGCTTTCACTCAATGTTTTAAGACGCCTCTACTAGGAGAGGTTTTTACACCCTTATAAAGAATGTTTTATTCCTCTTTCCAACCAACGTGTGACCTCAAACTTTTTTGTCACGGCTCAAACCAACCAACGCCCAGTAGATATTGTGATCTTTGAGCTTGTGCTATTACAAATGGTATTAGAGCTAAGTTTTGGGCGGTGTGTCTTTCTCAAGGCCTCCAAAGGGTAGATTCTGAGATCCTATGAAGAGGGGAACGAAACATTCCTTACACTACTTGAAGAACCATGTGGTATTGGATGGAGCAACCCTAGAGATGAACTGCCATTCTTTAGAACTTAACCGCCTTTTTAAATGACCCTGTTGGCTGTTGGTGCTTTGTTGGTTAGAAGTTGTCAATTTTTTAGACTTTGAATGAGTGTGAAGTATTACAACCAGAAAGGAAGCTGCTGGGCCTATGAGATTTAAGGCTTGATGTTTTATTAGTTCTAAAGTTTTGGAGTCTTCAGAAATTCCATTTGTTCTCTTTATCACACTATTTTATAATCATGTTTCATATTCAATTATACACAATTTTGTTTTTAAAGACATTCATTTTGTTCATGTCAAAGCTTTCGTTCTCACTCCATTTTTATCATTATTATCAAATATCAAGAAAGTATGAGTTTCACAAGAAGATTACCATGCCTCAATTAAAAGTTGTTAGAACCCATGCCGATGAATAGAGTTGACCAAATTGTGTGTTGACTTTACAACAAAATAACACTATTCCAATTTCAATCTAGAAAGCATGTAGTCAGGTCTTAAATTTTTATTATAGACCATAATCTCAACCCTTCAATTTTTATCCACATTCTAACAGATTTCTATTCTAAACTTAGGTGTGAAACTTTCATAAAAGATTATAAGTAATATTACAACTTTGGCAAGAAACGGTTGGGAATGCACAAACTTGCACAAACTTAATTCGAACACTTAGTCCATACCAAACCAAGAGGTGAGAGATTCTCAGATCCCCATGTGAAACAAAAAAGGAAACAAAAAGAAAAAAACAAACCTAAAACCAATGTCACACACAAAGTTGACTTTGAGAAGCCCCATGGATTCTTTCTTGGATCTGGGTTTTCTCAAACCATATCCACTAGACCTTAAAAAACAGTCTCTTTCTCCGTTTTGCTTTGTTTCTTTACAATCCCAAAGCCAATACCAATTCCCTTAAGAAACACAAGAAATCCATCATTTGTCCACACATACACACTCAGCCCTTCATGGTTGGTTGACTTCGTGGCCACCGACAAACTTGTTCTCTGAGTTTTATTTATTTATTTATTTATTTATTTATGGATAATAATGAGCAGTTGACAGCATGGGTTCCTGTCATGTCCTGTCTCAATGTTCTGTGATTGCTTCATTCTGTCTCTCCTCTTACACTTCCCCAGGGACTCATCCAATTATTTTTACTGTCTGGTAAACTTTTTCTACCCTTTTCACCCTCAACAGTAAATATGGGTAACTAAAAAGGAGAATCCATAACTAGAAATTCTGGAGTTTTGAACAATTAAAAAAAAAACAAGCCCAGTTATTGTCTGGTTGAAGGAGCAGCTGCATATCAATCAAGCTGTAACTGATCAAAATTTGGGCTTCTCCAATGCCAAGAGAGAGAAAAAGAAACTAACAATAACATGAACTGTTTTAGTTCAACTGTACAATGAAACGATATCCGTTTTTACCTACGTTTTACTGTTGTCGCTACTTCGAGAATCTGTAAGTATGGTTAGTTTTCTCGCCGTCTTCAGAAACGTGCTGTCAAAAAACCACAAGTATACTACATGAACTAACAATTTGAAATCTAACAGCCTTTTTTTTAGATCACTGAATTGGCAATGAACACGAGATTACCTGAAAGGCTCGTCTCCCGCTTGCTTCGTTGTACCGAGTGCATCCTCATAAAGAACACAATTCAGCATCTCTGAGCTTCCTACACCGAACATATTGGCAAGTTTTCCATACAATTCGTCGTACGACCTGAGAAGCGATAGATTAAGAGTACGACCGATGTCCTCGAATTCCATGAACACTTTGCATTGACCAGTGTTCAAGCTAAAACCGGTTTTTTTGTGATCATTATACGAGATAGATCCTCCCTCTGATGAATTCTCCAATGAACCATTCTGTTGTGACGATAAACCAGAACCATCGGAAGGATTCGATGATTTCCCTTGGTTTTCATACGATGCATTCGTTGTATCGGCCGAGCAGCTGTTAGAAATCAGTTGATTAGGGAGAATGAGTTGACCGAACAATATGATATGATCTGGTTTTGTTTCTTTGCTGTCTTTCGAGCTTTCGGTATTATTTCCCATCGTTAGCCAATGAGAATTATCAGGGCTTTTCATGCCTCCGAACATATTTTCACCTTGGGTGCCAGGAAGAGGAGTGGCCTCATCAAGGTGCTTAAAACCAGCAGAACATGGTCCCAAATTTAGTTTGCTGAGCTGAAAGTCAGGTGAAGAGAGTCCAAATTGAGTATGCCTGGCTCCCTGTATGCCTGCAGGAATGTTATTACCTGTTACACTTTGTAACGAGCTTGTTGTTTCGAAGAAATTCGTCGAAAACGATGGCATTGGAAGATGACCAAATACAGCAGTTTCTGCTGGGTGAAACCGCTGCTTCTTCCTCGGTGGTGAGAACGGGGAGACATGGATGGCTGGCATGTTTACTAACACTTCAACCAACCATGGGTTGATACTCTTCACATTTTGCAGTAAATCTGGCTCGTCCCATGCCACCTAATGAGATATCACAAAAGTTAGAACAAGAACATCAGCCTCAGGAAGCTCGCTCAATCGATGAAGCAATCAACACATACAAAAAATGGGGGCAGGGGACATGATTGAGGCTCACAACTTGACATAAACAAACCTGCAGCATTCGCCACGGAGAATCAGGCCACCGAACAGGATCAGCTACCTGAATAGAAGATATAGTTCCCATAAACCAGCTTATCCGAGACGAATCTTTGGTTTCGAAAGGCATCTTGAATCTCATAGCAGGATACCAATGAACCTGCATTGCAGATCGTAAACAAGACGCCTTAACGACGAACTCAGGAGTACCAGTGCACGGGTAGTACACAATCTCAAAGGGCTTGCCACTGGCAGCAAGCATTGCAGCTTCGATAACAGATTCTACCGTCACTCTCCCACTCGAATTCCCATTTGAGATTCTTCTTACCAATCTACCTTCATTCTCCCTCATAAAATCAGAATACCCCACAAGTGGAGAGGCTGAATTAGTTGGATCCCAACCAGTTTCATAATCAATTCCATAACCATTTCCTCGCTTGGCTCGCCTAACTCCGATGAAAAGATCACCAGTTTCCGCCCTCAAGAAAACGATCGAGTCCCCAGCAACAAGTTTCTTCTGATTCACAAAATTACTCCATCCCGTCGTCAAAAGATGCCGTCGGGGAGTCCCTCTGTATATATGCCTAAACTTCCAAATCTCGCCATGAACATCCTTAGCAAGAATGGTCTGAACAGGCGGCTCCGCCGAGTAATCCAACCGAGGAAACATTGTCTCAGCACAGTAACGAGGCACTGAGAATCCTCCACCATTGTTTGCATCAGATTGTGTCAACGTCTTAGCAAACGAGGCTGGTTTCTCCCGAGTCCTAATATCATTGTGGCCTAGAAGCTCATCATCATCATCCAAACTAAATTCATTGTTCCTCAATGGAATCAACCTTATATTAGCAAAAACCTCATCAGTTTCAGAATCAGCCATATGTCTTATGCCAGATACCCTGCAAGGTATGAGCGAAGGAATTTGCGCTACCCCGAAATCAACATTCTCCTGGGCATGCTCGGCATGGCCCTGAGGAAAGTACACTACCTTCGAGTCAATGGTAGGCAATTCAATCAGCCCACCTGCACAAGCATGCCATAGCTGAGAATCTAAATACTTCTCATGGTTCCTCATCGGTTCGATCACTGAATCCATTCCTCTTTTCATAACGAAACCGAAAAACTCCTCCAACTCTCAAAAACAAGCCTCCCTTCCTTATTGATTCTTAATCAAAAACCTCACAGATAAACGAATTCAACAAACCTGATGAACAGTAGCCAGCATTACACAAATTGGGGAAAAAAAGCAACAAAGAGCCCCTGTGCTCAACCCTGATTACTGAAAAACAAACAAATAAAAAGAAGAACAATAAGAACAAAAAGAATATAAACCATTCAAAATATCAGAAATCATCCACAAATATCCACCAGTTCATCGAGAAAGAGGATAATGAAACGATCAGCATAAACCAAAACATATATCTATTCAATCGAAGTGGATGAAACTTCAGTAAACCCCCAAACTCAAATTCGATGAACATTTACAAAAAACTCACGAATCCAAACCCACACCACTCCGATTCTTCAACAATTAACCAAATCCTTCCCCAAAATCACGAAATAGGCAGAAAATCAACAACAAAAAGTGAGACTAATTCAGTAATTCTCACGCATTGGATACAAAATCCGACTAAATTCCAGAATTCAAATCACAAAAACAGAACAATTACAACAGAAAACCCGTTCAAATTTTCCACCGAGAAATGAAAAACTAGCCTGAAAACGTGAAATTGTAACAGAAAGAAGAACAGAGGAAGAAAATCAAAAGAGAAATTTGTGAAAGGTACGTCCGTACAGAGAAAGGAAGCTAGAAATGAAGTGCCTCCACCCTCACCAACACCCGCCTGAAACTCTCTCTTCGCCGACCTTTAATTGACAGTGACAAACTGAAAATGTATTTATATCCTCTCTTTTTTCTCATTTTAGATTTTTTTTTTTTTTCTTAATATTAAAAAAAACACTAACTTTCTTTACTGACCCAATTTTTTTTTATTAAAAAAATATTTCCTACTAAACTATATATATTAGTAATACATAGTCAATTCACCATCGACAAAAATATCGTGGTTTTTTTAAAATATTACTTTATTTTAATAAATTATTTTTATAAAAATTATGGTAAATAATAAAAAAAAAACACCATTTTTTTCTCCTTTTCTAACGCTTTATAGTTAGAAAAGGAATGAGCCCATATTTTTTGAAAAAATATATAATTTATAATATATATATTTTTTTTTTTTGTAAAATATATAATATATATATATATATATATATATATATATATATATATATATATATATATTTATTTATTTATTTATTTATTTATTTATTTATTTATTTCTGAGATCTCTAACAACCACATCTCAAACAAACCAGAAATTCAGCCATTCATTCAGGTGTCCTTCACTTTCGTTATTTCAAATTTTTTTAAATAAATTAAATTAAATTAAATAACAATTTAATTTTAAGATCTTTTATTTTTATTTTTATTTTTTAATTTTCTCCTTCAGTTACTACCACTCTTTTATAACTTGGCAACAAATGAATAAAGGATGGATTGCAATCCTGCCTTTTTAAACTGATATTCAGACGCTTGTTTCGAGATTTGAATATTGCGGATGAGACGTAGTCAAATTTGCTTCTAAAAAATATTTAATTAGGATCGACAGCTTACGTGGATTCAATCCTACTCTTACAAACCATATAAGTAGATTTATGTGAAAACATATCGTTGTTGGTATTGATGTAGTAATGTTTTTTCGATTAATATTTGGAAATGAAATAAAAATAATTATAATAACTACCTCTAACAACAATAATACATGGGATTATTTGAGGAGAATTGGTGAAATCAAGATGGATGCGGTAAAAAAGAAACCATAGTACAGGTTAGGTGTGGCAATTCCTATAACCATAGTTAAGGCTTAACTGAATCCGGTTGTCCGTTAACAATGAGTTTTCCAACCCAACCCTTCCTCGTTTTTTATTATTTGCCTGGTCTATTTTTGGGTATGACAAAAATTTGGTCCATTCCCTACGAGAGGGCATTTTTGTCTTTCACACCCTCCGATAAACCCACAAATTTGACTGGGTTGTTCGTGAGTATTCTATCTACCTTCTGTCCTGTCCTTATATTTATCTCGATTGATCTTATTGGTAATTATATGTCTTAAGCTTAATGGTTGTCTGTCTAGTTTACAATTGAATACATAGTACTTATTACTGTTATACTACACATGATGGTAAAAATGCAATAGTAAATTATATGGCTCTCGAAAAAGGGAAAAACAGGTTCTCGTTCTCGGTGAGGGAGTGACAATTCGAGAAAATGAATGGTCTAAATTGCTCTCCCCTTTTGGCCTTAGTTGACTTCAACATAAACGCTGGAAAATAGAAAACTCGAGACGTGTTAGGCTAGCAAGTTGAATCGGATGATGCAAATCGTCTCTTTCATTTACTCAAAATTGTGTTTAGACTAAAGGATACATACATGATTACATGATGTATTTAATATTTATTGGTTTGAGTTTTAATAAGCTCTTGAAAATTAAAATCTATCCAATTTTAGTTAGATAAATATGACTCTAATATTTAAAGTATATTAATAAAAAATAAATTATTAAAAAAAATTGAGAATAAATAACAAATAAATCTATCAATCACCATCAAAACCCATAATTTTTTTATTCAGTTATAAGTTTAAATTTTAAATTTAATTAATAATGATAATAATTTGAATTTAAATCATGCAAACATATTTTTAAAATTTTAAAAAATTAAACCAAAACTAAAAATTCACTTTGTTAAACCCAAAAATTGGACGATATTAGATGTAGTTTAAATTTTCAGTTCACTACACTTTTAGTCCAAATTTATTATTTTGGTAAATTTTTTAAATTAATGTTAATATCGTTTTATTAAAAGATAATATTAAAGTATCCGTATTTATTAATATATGTCCGTTTTTATTAATATAGATTATATACATTTTCATAAGTTAATATATATAAGTGGGATGGGATGACCGGCTCAGTTTAGTACAATATCTTATATTTCTTCATTGAAAATTTGAATCTGACCTATTTATTTATTATTTATTATTATTTTTTTAATTTTTGAGAGATATCTGTTAATTCATGTTGACTAAATGAATGAGACTCAAGGTAATGTAATCGATAGCTAGAAAAAAAATTTAAGCCGAACTGGAATATAGATTATATTCCCGTACTCACATATAATTCTCCAAATTCTTCCTCTTATTTATTTATTTATTTATTTTTAAACGAGTAAAATTGTATAAAATATAATAAATATGCCAAATAAGGATGGTATTTCTTACCATGATATTCAACCCGAGTTAAATTTAATTTTATTCTTACAGGATACAAAATATATATTAAATATTTTCAAGAAAAAAATTTAATGTATATATAAGTAATAAAAACTTTATAATTTAATGTGTATATTTTTTTTAATGCACAAAAATATAGTTAATGTTTATAATATTTATAATCTCTTATCTAATTTTTTTTTTTTTACTCAATTAAATACTTAATCAACACAAAATTAAATTGTAAAAATTATTAATCCATTTAAAATTTAGAAAGGTAATTAAGACATTTCAAAAAAAATGTAATGATGATAACTCTAATCATTAAACCAACAAAATATAGAAAAAAAATTAATTAATTTTGATGCTGTTATTAATTTAAAACAATAATAATTAAAAAATGAAAATAGAACAATTTAATTAAAATAAATAAATAAATGTACAAGTATGTGATTCCTCACCCTCACCGTCACAGTTCTATGTTGATGGCTCTCGTGTGTTTTAGATTGTTAAACGTTAGCGCCTGTCATGTAACTCTTCAGCCCCACTGTCACCTTAAACATCACTAGGTCATCCCAAATAACTATATAATTAATTATTCAAATTTTTTTATTAATTAATTTCATTAAAATTATTTATTTTAGATTAATTATTAATATTTATTTTAGAATAATAATAATAATAATAATAATAATATATTAAATTAAAATTTAAAGTATATTATAGTTTTATTAATAAATTAGTAGTATTATATAAGATTTACAAGTATTAGCATAATTCATGATTTTTTAAATCGTAAATTAAATTTTATATAAATTTGTTAAAATTATTGATGGGAAAATAATTAATAAAGTTAATTATAAAAAATAAAAAAAAATAAAATTAGAATTTTTAAAGTTATTTTAATTTAGTTTAATAAAATTAAATAATAATAATATTTAATGAATATAAAATTAAATGGTAAAATTGTTAAAAGTGAGTTACTAGACATCTCATTTTCATGCTTTTATTTCTAGGTATACTAAAGGATTAAAATAAACTAGAAGCAATAGATGACCCAGGTGTAAACACGCTTTTTATGCTATTATAACGTGCTTTTTATGCTATTATAACACCAAAGTCATACATGTAAGTCACACGTGCTTTTTAACACAAAGTCACACGTGTAAGCCACATGCGTTTTTTATGCTATTATAACACCAAGTCACACGTGTAAGTCACATGCGTTTTTTATGCTATTATAACACTAAGTCGTGTAAGCACACTCCTTATAGCCCACGTGTAGGCGCACGCGCTTTTTATGCTATTATAACACCAAGTCACACGTGTAAGCCACATGCGTTTTTTATGCTATTATAACACCAAGTCACACGTGTAAGTCACATGCGTTTTTTATGCTATTATAACACTAAGTCGTGTAAGCACACTCCTTATAGCCCACGTGTAGGCGCACGCGCTTTTTATGCTATTATAACACCAAGTCACACGTGTAAGCCACATGCGTTTTTTATGCTATTATAACACCAAGTCACACGTGTAAGTCACATGCGTTTTTTATGCTATTATAACACTAAGTCGTGTAAGCACACTCCTTATAGCCCACGTGTAGGCGCACGCGCTTTTTATGCTATTATAACACCAAGTCACACGTGTAAGCCACATGCGTTTTTTATGCTATTATAACACCAAGTCACACGTGTAAGTCACATGCGTTTTTTATGCTATTATAACACTAAGTCGTGTAAGCACACTCCTTATAGCCCACGTGTAGGCGCACGCGCTTTTATGCTATTATAACACCAAGTCACACGTGTAAGCCACATGGGCTTTTTATGCTATTATAACACCAAGTCATAGGTGTAAGCCACACGCGCTTTTTATGCTATTATAATACCAAGTCACACGTGTAAGCCACATGGGCTTTTTATGCTATTATAACACCAAGTCACACGTGTAAGCCACACGCGCTTTTTATGCTATTATAACACCTAAGTCACACGGACTTTTTATGCTATTATAACACCAAGTCACACGTGTAAGCCACATGCGCTTTTTATGCTATTATAACACCAAGTCATGTAAGCACACTCTTTATAGCCCACGTGTAGGCGCACGCACTTTTTATGCTATTATAACACCAAATCACACGTGTAAGCCACATGCGCTTTTTATGCTATTATAACACCAAGTCGTGTTGTTCATAATTGTAGTTTAAATTTTCAGTCAACTAGATGAAGTATATTACCTTGTATTTTTTTTGTTTGATTGAAAATTTGAATCTGCTTTTTCTGTTGAAAATTTGTATCGGCATACTAATTATTCAGCACATAAACAAAAAAAAATAATAATAATAAATATAACTATTTAACATTTTTTAAATAATATTAAATTGTTCATCTTTATCGATTAGATAGTTAATTTAACAGAAAAATATACTATTTATCTTAAATAGTCCATTTGACAAAAATGTACTATCACTCAAAATTATTTTAGTCCTACGTTTTTTTTTTACCCTACCTCATTCAATTGAGTGATAATAAATGGGTCGAAAAAAAAGATTATAATAAAAAAAAAAAACAAATTATTTGATTGTAAAACAAAATTCCATTCTATTTGTATAAGACAAATAGAATAGAAATTCTATTCTATTGGTTAATTAAAAATACAAATTCTATTCTATTTGTCAATCAAAATTAACAAATAACAAATTCTATTCTCTTTGTTAATCAAAATTAACAAATAACAAATTCTATTCTACTTGTTAATCAAAATTAACAAATCTGGAATAAGCTTTTCCACTTATTTAATTCTCATTTCGATAACCTTCTTGTGCGAATTAGAGTGCAAACGGGAGACAAAAGTCGGGCTCGCCGCCGGCCGGTACTCGGGGTAGAGGCGGCCGGATTTGTACCGAACGCCGCAAGCATTACAGAGGGTTTTAGGCCCCAATGGCCCCGCTCTCCATTGCGGCGTTTTCGTCACTTCACAGTGTAAGCATTTCCTGGAGTCGCCTCGTGGATTAAATGCATCATTTGATGACAATTTGATTTTCTTCTCGGCTGGCGGAGGGGAACAGGACTCGCCATAGTTCTCCGAGTTCTCCGAATCCGATGAACCAGTAGGTGATACGAGATGTGGTGGTGGGGGAATGAAAAATGACTGCCGTGGTCGCTTGCTGCTAGCATCGTCTCGTCTGCAGGTGTCGTGGGCTCGCTCTTTTGTTTTGCTGCTGCTACTTTCGCTACTATTGTCGAGAACGGAAACAGGACTTGAGACGCGAAATTTGTTCGACTCCGACAACGAGCTGCTGACAGTTTGGGTTCCGGCGCCGGCGAAGGAATCGTCTAAATTTGAGAACCATTCCGATGGAATAATATCTTCGTACTGAAACAGAGAAACCCAAGTCAACAAAGGAGTAGACCATCAAAATCCATAATTTTTATTTTTTTTTATAAAGAAAATAAGCTATTAAATTCGGGTTTAAGTTTAAATTTAAAATTTAATTAATAATGATAATAATTTTAATTTAAATCAAGTAAACAACGTATTTAAAAAGTTAAAAAAATCAAATCAAAACTTAAAATTCATTGGTTAAACCCAAGAATTTAACTCACTAGCTTAGGGAGGAGATATCAGTATCTGCTGCGGAGGTGGACCAAATGGGAGGGAATGCGGCGGCGGCGGTAGTGGTCAATAGAACATCGTCAACGTCTTCAGTAGAAAAGTCTAGAAGGTCGTCGATATGATCAAAGCAATTTCCACAGTCAATTTCGTCGCCTAAACTTCCTTCCATAATCGGTCTTCAATTTTTCACTAAATAATTCAGAGTACGCAGACGAGAACTTATAGTAGAAGGAACTCTGAATCTGTGTTGGATCCTACGTTTTGTCCTGTCCTGTCCTTATATTCATCTCGATTGATCTTTATCAGTAATGATATGTCTTAAGCTTAATGGTTGTCGGTCTAGCTTACAATTGAATACATAGTACTTATTACTGTTATACTACACATTATGGAAAAAATGCAATAGTAAATCATATGGCTCTCGAAAAAGGGGAAAACAGGTTCTCGTTCTCGGTGAGGAAGTGGCAATTTGATTGTCTAAATTGCTCTCCCCTCTTGTCCTTGAGTTGACTTCAACGTTGGAAAATAGAAAACTCGAGACGTATTAGGCTAGCAAGTTGAATCGGATGATGCAAATCGTCTCTTTCATTTACTCAAAATTGTGTGTTTAAATTAAAGGAAACATACATGTAATTTATTGGTTTGAGTTTTAATAAGCTCCAGGTGACTATTTTTTTAATTGAAATTTAAAATCTATCCAATATTATTTTAGTTAGATAAATATGAAGTATATTAATAAAAAAAAAATTATTAAAAAAAAAATTGAGAATAAATAACAAATAAATCTATCAATGACTATCAAAACCCATAATTTTTTTTTAAAAAAAATTAGAATAAAAATAAGCTATTAAATTTAAAATTTAAAATTTAATTAATAAGGATAATAATTTGAATTTAAATCATGCAAACATATTTTTAAAATTTTAAAAAATTAAACCAAAACTAAAAATTCTGGTTAAACCCAACCATTGAAACGATATTAGATGTAGTTTATTATTTTGGTAAATTTTTTAAATTAATGTTAATATCATTTTATTAAAAGATAATATTAAAGTATCCGTATTTATTAATATATATCGATATCTTATATTTCTTCATTGAAAATTTGAATAGTAATTAGTTTTGGCCTCAATTCACCAAAACTATTATAAAATAGAAAATGGAAACCTTTTATCTATTATTTCTATTAATATTTACTCTTCTTATTTATTTATTTCTTTATTATTTATTATTTATTATTTTATTATTTTATTTTTTTGAGAGATATTTGTTAATTCGTGTTGACTAAATGAATGAGACTCAAGGTAATGTAATCGATAGCGAGTAGAGAAAAAAAATTTAAGCCGGGCTGGAATATAGATTATATTCCCGTACTCACATATAATTCTCCAAATTCTTCCTCTTATTTATTTATTTATTTATTTTTAAACGAGTAAAATTGTATAAAATATAATAAATATGCCAATAACTTTTTAAACGAGTAAAATTGTATAAAATATAATAAATATGCCAATAACGATGGTTTACCATGATATTCAACCCTAGAGTTAAATTTAATTTTATTCTTACAGGATACAAAATATATATTAAATATTTTCAAGAAAAAAATTTAATGTATATATAAGTAATAAAAACTTTATAATTTAATGTGTATATTTTTTTTAATTCACAAAAATATAGTTAATGTTTATAATATTTATAATCTCTTATCTAATTTTTTTTTTACTCAATTAAATACTTAATCAACACAAAATTAAATTGTAAAAATTATTAATCCATTTAAAATTTAGAAAGGTAATTAAGACATTTCAGAAAAAAATGTAATGATGATAACTCTAATAATTAAACCAACAAAATATAGAAAAAAATTAATTAATTTTGATGCTGTTATTAATTTAAAACAATAATAATTAAAAAATGAAAATAGAACAATTTAATTAAAATAAATAAATAAATGTACAAGTATGTGATTCCTCACCTTCACCGTCACAGTTCTATGTTGATGGCTCTCGTGTGTTTTAGATTGTTAAACGTCAGCGCCTTTCATGTAACTCTTCAGCCTCACTGTCACCTTAAACATCATTAGGTCATCCCAAATAACTATATAATTAATTATTCAAATTTTTTTATTAATTAATTTCATTAAAATTATTTATTTTAGATTAATTATTAATATTTATTTTAGAATAATAATAATAATAATAATATATTAAATTAAAATTTAAAGTATATTATAGTTTTATTAATAAATTAGTAGTATTATATAAGATTTACAAGTATTAGCATAATTCATGATTTTTTAAATTGTAAATTAAATTTTATATAATTTTGTTAAAATTATTGATGGAAAATAATTAATAAAGTTAATTATAAAAAATAAAAAAATATAAAATTAGAATTTTTAAAGTTATTTTAATTTAGTTTAATAAAATTAAATAATAATAATATTTAATGAATATAAAATTAAATAGTAAAATTATTAAAAATGAGTTATTTACCGGTATACTAAAAGATTAAAATAAACTAGAAGCAATAGATGACTCAGGTGTAAATGCGCTTTTTATGCTATTATAACGTGCTTTTTATGCTATTATAACACCAAGTCATACGTGTAAGCCACACGCGCTTTTTAACACCAAGTCACACGTGTAAGCCACACGTGCTTTTTATGCTATTATAACACCAAGTCACATGTGTAAGCCACACGTGCTTTTTATGTTATTATAACACCAAGTCACATGGATAAGCCACAAGCGCTTTTTATGCTATTATAACACCAAGTCACATGTGTAGTCACACACGCTTTTTATGCTATTATAACACCAAGTCACATGTGTAAGCCACACGCGCTTTTTATGCTATTATAACACCAAGTCACATGTGTAAGCCACACGTGCTTTTTATGCTATTATAACACCAAGTCACATGTGTAAGCCACACGCGCTTTTTATGCTATTATAACACCAAGTCACATGTGTAAGCCACACGTGCTTTTTATGCTATTATAACACCAAGTCACATGTGTAAGTGTTAAGGATATTTAGTAATAAATTATTGTTTACCATATATATTATATTTGATATTTTATTATAAGGCAAATATTAGATATTTGCCTTATTATCATAGGTATCTTTCTATTTATTGTTATTTCCATTTATTACTATTTTCATATCCTGTAATTTATTTGATTATAAATAAGATAACTTTCACACCATTTAGGTGTGGTGGATTAATCAAACATTCACAGTAAGCCACACGTGCTTTTTATGCTATTATAACACCAAGTCACATGTGTAAGCCACACGCGCTTTTTATGCTATTATAACACCAAGTCACATGTGTAAGCCACACGCGCTTTTTATGCTATTATAACACCAAGTCACATGTGTAAGCCACACGCGCTTTTTATGCTATTATAACACCAAGTCACATGTGTAAGCCACACGTGCTTTTTATGCTATTATAACACCAAGTCACATGTGTAAGCCACACGTGCTTTTTATGCTATTATAACACCAAGTCACATGGGTAAGCCACAAGCGCTTTTTATGCTATTATAACACCAAGTCACATGTGTAAGTCACACACGCTTTTTATGCTATTATAACACCAAGTCACATGTGTAAGCCACACGCGCTTTTTATGCTATTATAACACCAAGTCACATGTGTAAGCCACACGCGCTTTTTATGCTATTATAACACCAAGTCACATGTGTAAGCCACACGCGCTTTTTATGCTATTATAACACCAAGTCACATGTGTAAGCCACACGCGCTTTTTATGCTATTATAACACCAAGTCACACGTGTAAGTCACATGCGTTTTTTATGCTATTATAACACTAAGTCGTGTAAGCACACTCCTTATAGCCCACGTGTAGGTGCACACGCTTTTTATGCTATTATAACACCAAGTCACACGTGTAAGCACACTCCTTATAGCCCACGTGTAGGCGCACGCGCTTTTTATGCTATTATAACACCAAGTCACACGTGTAAGCCACAGGCTTTTTATGCTATTATAACACTAAGTCATACGTGTAAGCCACACGCGCTTTTTATGCTATTATAACACCTAAGTCACACGTGTAAGCCACACGGGCTTTTTATGCTATTATAACAGCAAGTCACACGTGTAAGTCACATGCGCTTTTATGCTATTATAACACCAAGTTATGTAAGCACACTCCTTATAGCCCACGTGTAGGCGCACACGCTTTTTATGCTATTATAACACCAAATCACACGTGTAAGCCACATGCGCTTTTTATGCTATTATAACACCAAGTCACACGTGTAAGCACACTCCTTATAGCCCACGTCATCGATTAAATAGTCAATTTAACAGAAATTTACTATCACTCAAAATTATTTTAGTCCTATGTTTTCTTTTTTTACCCTACCTCATTCAATTGAGTGATAATAAATGGGTCGAAAAAAAGATTATAATAAAAAAAAAAACAAATTATTTGATGTAAAACAAAATTCTATTCTATTTGTATAAGACAAATAAAATAGAAATTCTATTCTATTGGTTAATTAAAAATACAAATTCTATTCTATTGGTTAATTAAAAATACAAATTCTATTCTATTTGTCAATCAAAATTAACAAATAACAAATTCTATTCTACTTTGTTAATCAAAATTAACAAATAACAAATTCTATTCTACTTTGTTAATCAAAATTAACAAATAACAAATTCTATTCTACTTTGTTAATCAAAATTAACAAATAACAAATTCTATTCTACTTTGTTAATCAAAGTTAACAAATAACAAATTCTATTCTACTTTGTTAATCAAAATTAACAAATCTGGAATAAGCTTTTCCACTTATTTAATTCTCATTTTGATAACCTTCTTGTGCGAATTAGAGTGCAAACGGGAGACAAAAGTCGGGCTCGCCGCCGGCCGGTACTCGGGGTAGAGGCGGCCGGATTTGTACCGAACGCCGCAAGCATTACAGAGGGTTTTAGGCCCCAATGGCCCCGCTCGCCATTGCGGCGTTTTCGTCACTTCACAGTGTAAGCATTTCCTGGAGTCGCCTCGTGGATTAAATGCATCATTTGATGACAATTTGATTTTCTTCTCGGCTGGCGGAGGGGAACAGGACTCGCTATAGTTCTCCGAGTTCTCCGAATCCGATGAACTAGTAGGTGATACGAGATGTGGTGGTGGGGGAATGAAAAATGACTGCCGTGGTCGCTTGCTGCTAGCATCGTCTCGTCTGCAGGCGTCGTGGGCTCGCTCTTTTCTTTTGCTGCTGCTACTTTCGCTACTATTGTCGAGAACGGAAACAGGACTTGAGACGCGAAATTTGTTCGACTCCGACGACGAGCTGCTGACAGTTTGGGTTCCGGCGCCGGCGAAGGAATCGTCTAAATTTGAGAACCATTCCGATGGAATAATATCTTCGTACTGAAACAGAGAAACCCAAGTCAACAAAAGAGCTCACAAGGAAGCACAGCCCAAGTCAACAAAGAAGCTCAACAAGGTAGACCATCAAAATCCATAATTTTTATTTTTTTTTATAAAGAAAATAAGCTATTAAATTCGGGTTTAAGTTTAAATTTAAAATTTAATTAATAATGATAATAATTTTAATTTAAATCAAGTAAACAACGTATTTAAAAAGTTAAAAATCAAAACTTAAAATTCATTGGTTAAACCCAAGAATTTAACTCACTAGCTTAGGGAGGCAGATATCAGTATCTGCTGCAGAGGTGGACCAAAGGGGAGGGAATGCGGCGGCGGCGGTAGTGGTCAATAGAACATCGTCAACGATAGAAAAGTCTAGAAGGTCGTCGATATGATCAAAGCAATTTCCACAGTCAATTTCGTCGCCTAAACTTCCTTCCATAATCGGTCTTCAATTTTTCACTAAATAATTCAGGGTACGCAGACGAGAACTTATAGTAGAAGTAACTCTGAATCTGTGTTGGATCCTACAAATCTGAGATGCGTTTTTTAAATAAGCAGCGAGATTATGGAGTGAGGAATTTGAAGAAGCAGCGAACAAAAACGGAGGAATAAATGAAAAGAGAAAGAAATAAAACATTTAATTATCTTTTTGGAATTTGAATTTGAAATTCATATGAAAGAGAAGCAGAATCATAGAGTTACCAGAGGAAAATAGTTCCAGATGAAGAACAGCTATGCCCTAAACGCCATTAAAGCTTAGAGAGAGAAACTGCGGGATTTGATTCTAGGATGAAGACAGAGTGGGAATCAAATGGCTATATATATATATATATTTTTTTTTTATTATTACGTTTTTCGATTCTAATTTAATTTTTTTAAAAAAATAATTTATATATTTTAAATCGGAACTATAATTAATTATAATTTTAAGTCAACTATTTTACTTGATTTCATTTAAAATTAGTTTGTGTCTCATTATTAATGGAAGAAATTTGAATTATAGAAAAAAAAATATCTAAAAAGTCCTATTAAAAGTAAAAACAAATCGGACGGTTCAGAGATTTATTCGACACAAAATTGAAATTAAATATGTTTTACCTGTTTGAAAATAAATAATAAATGTATTTTAGATATTTGTTAATCGGTTAATATATTTTTTTTCTATTTTTTGTAGTTGGTATCCTATTTAAATGTTAATAAAAAAACTTTCAATCTCTCTCTTACTTTTCATTCTTGGTATCACAGAGTGATGATCTGCCCTATGGGATGAAGCGACAGAAGAGATGAGTTGTTTATCATCACGATAGGTGATGGTCTGCCCTGCGGGATGAAGAGACAGAAGAGATGAGTTGTTTATCATCACGATAGGTGATGGTCTGCCCTGCGGGATGAAGAGACAGAAGAGATGAATTGTTTATCATCACGATAGGTGATGGTCTGCCCTGCGGGATGAAGAGACAGAAGAGATGAGTTGTTTATCATCACGATAGGTGATGGTCTGCCCTGCGGGATGAAGAGACAGAAGAGATGAGTTGTTTATCATCACGATAGGTGATGGTCTGCCCTGCGGGATGAAGCAACAGAAGAGATGAGTTGTTTATCATCACGATAGGTGATGGTCTGCCCTGCGGGATGAAGAGACAGAAGAGATGAGTTGTTTATCATCACGATAGGTGATGGTCTGCCCTGCGGGATGAAGAGACAGAAGAGATGAGTTGTTTATCATCACGATAGGTGATGGTCTGCCCTGCGGGATGAAGCAACAGAAGAGATGAGTTGTTTATCATCACGACAGGTGTCAAGAAGTGCAATTATGTATGTAGCTGAGATATCCCCATAGACCAGTAGACTTGAACCTTGTTCCTACAACCTGATCAATTCGATTAGGCACTCGCCATCTATTTTCATTGTTCTAACTCTCGAAAAAATCATTGTTCAACGATGACAAATGAATTGGGATCACCGGTCTCTATAGCAATTGTCTTGTAGCCTCCTAATCTCTCTATCTTAAATTGGCTAGAGATTTTTTCAATCATTATCCTCGACCGACAGAACTAAGTATCTTAAAATTTCTCACCAAAGTTTAAAGCATGCTCAAGATGTTGTTTCACAAAATCGATGTGGGATTTAGTGATGGAATGATTATATGCCAAGCACATGCCCTCGTTAAAGAATTTTATACTTAGAGGCGATGGATCAGTAGCTGGTCAGAGAAGATAATCAACCATTAGAGGTGTACATGTTAATGGTTGGAAATTTTGGGACCAACCCTTTATTTTCGAGTTGGGTTTGGATTAGGGATTGGGTAGTACAGGTTTTTTAAGTTTGATTTATCCACCATTTATAATTACTAGGATACAATATAGAACTATGTATTTGCCTCCTGTAAACCCATTAATACAATTGGATTTTTAATACATTTTATATATTTTTATTTGGCTCGGGTAAATTTGAAAGTTTTGCTCATGAACACGAAATCGAACCAATTCAGTCTGGGTTCTGAACCTAACCCTACCTGAAATGCTATTCCAACACAACCCTACTCGAGAGCCACATTGAGAGCCGCACTGAGACTGAGACACAATATAGACTCCTACGAGAGGGGAGAATTTTTTGCAATGGGCGAAAACGTGACGAAGCAATGTTGCGTGGAGGTAGAAGGCCTATGGGTCGTGAACTTCTTTTCTTGGAGAAGAAGTAATAATGGTATCTGGGGAATAAACATCGACTAACTGCTTGTAGCAATGACAGTATCTGGAGAATAAGCATCGGCTAACTCTGTGCCAGCAGCTTGTAGCAATGACAGTATTTAGGGAATAAGCATCGGCTAACTCTGTACCAGCAGCTTGTAGCAATGACAGTATTTGGGGAATAAGCATCGGCTAACTCTGTGCCAGCAGCTTGTAGCAATGACAATATTTGAGGAATAAGCATCGGCTAACTCTGTGCCAGTAGCTTGTAGCAATGACATCTGGGGTATAAGCATCGAGCTTGTAGCAATGACATCTGGGGAATAAGCATCGACTAACTCTATGTCAGCAGCTTGTAGCAATGACAGTATCTAGGGAATAAGCATCGACTAACTCTGTGCCAGCAGCTTGTAGCAATAATAGTATCTGGGGAATAAGCATCGGCTAACTCTGTGCCAGTATTTGGGAATAAGCATCGGTTAACTCAGTGTCAGTATCTGGGGAATAGGCATCAGCTAACTCTGTGCCAGTATCTGGGGAATAGGCATCGGCTAACTCTGTGCCAGTATCTGGGGAATAAGCATCGGCTAACTCTGTGCCAGTATCTGGGGAATAGGCATCTGGTGAATAAGCATCGGCAAACTCTGTGCCAGCAGCTTGTAGCAATGCAAGTATCTGGTGAATAAGAATTGACTAACCCTGTAACAGCAACTTGTAGCTATACCAATATCTAGTGAATAAGAATTGGCTAACCCGGTACCAACGGCTTGTAATACAAAAGATACCAATGTTATCCAGGATGATGGTGTCAAATCCACTTTAGCAATGTGGATAATATTATATGTTACAAAACTTTTAAGCTTATTTTAGTAAATTTGGCTAAGTTATAATATTTGGTACCAAATACACAATTGATATGATTTAGTTGAAATTAAATAATAACAATAATAAAATTGTAAAGTAAAGGCAAGCATTTGCAATGTGTACCCAAAAGTAAACCTATGAATAAATAATAATTATTATTTTTCTTCTACTTCTCTGGTTTTTACTTATCAAACATCGATTTAAAACTCTTCAGTTCAAATCCTCTGATTTAAATCAAGTTTTAAAAATGTTCGCCGGCCGCGGCGCTCTCGCGCTGCACAGCCGTATCACACTGCCGACGCTGCCGTTTATGTGCGGCCGCTGGATTTCTTCTTGCTCCGTTGGCTAACCACCGTCCGTTCGTGTCCAGCCTTTCGCTTACTTCTTGGCTCTGATGGCCTGTCGTCGTTCACAATTTTTGGTGTTAGGTTTGTGTGTTGAATTCAATCTCCGTCGAGGTTTGTTCTGGATTTTATGGTTAATCTGAATACGATTGTAGTTATGGAGTCGGCATCTTCGCTATGGATTTCTCCACTGCCGCCGTAGCTTCGTGTTCCTCCCGTCTGTTCCGCCGCGGATTTTGCAGGTACGGCGTTTCTCTCCGCCTGTGTTTTGAATGATTATAATTTCTAAAAACTAAACGCAATTTTGGTTCCTTTCATCATCCACATGAACTACCTCAACTGAAATACCAATACTACCCCTATTGCTTTTTTTATTTTTTTAATTTAACTAAAATATAATTGAATTTTTGGATTGCTTCGAGCACGTGGCCACGAACATGGATCCAAATGCGATAATTGAAACAAAAATGAAATGACAAATTTGCCCTTTAAATGATGACAAGAGAGAGAATTAACACAAAAAGTTGCATAAGAATTTCCTATGAATAAACAATTTTTTTTTTAAAATTATAATAATTTGGCTGTTGACTAAAATAGCCTTGATGGTACAAAAGCCCCATACAATTGAGCTGAGAATTCAGATTGGATAAAAATAAATAAATCAGAGCTTCTATACATTATTAATCAGGAAAAGAATTGATGTAAATCTGTGTTCAGAGGGTCCCATACTTGTTGTTCTTAGAGGGTTGAGAATTTCAGGGCAGGTATTTTCATGGCTTTATCAGTAGTGATTTAGTCACGTCCAAATGATTGAGTCGACACGTCCCGAGAAGGATCTCGGGGAGCTCCTCTTGCGTGTTGCCCTGCCATAATCAAAGAAAAATGTAATGTAATCCATTGACATTTGTTAGGTGAGGCAAATAAAGCCATTTCAAGACCTTGTTATAGACATAGGTGTATTATACCTGAATTACAAAAGCCATTTCTATGACCAAATTGTTCAAATAACCAAGAACAAGATTGACCACCCCCCTTGCGACTGTTGAGGATCCAACATCAATTTCGAGCTGATTTCACACACAAAAAAGGAGTTATAATATGATAAGAGGGTGAGATAGAGAGATTATTATAGTTAGTTCACCTCCAAATAGTTCTTCCCACTAAAGTAATGTACTTCAAGTGCATGACCAATCAAGCAAGCTTTCTTCCCAACACTTTGCTTGACTATCCATGATCCCTGACAATATAATATCCAATGGAGAATGTCAGACAACGGACTTCTTGATTCTTCATAGGTGTAGGCTCTGTTACTGACCTGAGAAATGTAAGGTATGAGCTTAAATCTTGAATTCCTAAAGGCATCATCTCCTTCGACAAAGCTTTTGAGCAAGGGACTGCTCTCGAGAGGAGTCCTCATCATGTAATACATTGCCAAGGTGTACGTGGTTGTGCCAGGAACCTAAATCACGTTTCACGGCAGCAAAGGGTAAGCTTTGATCTTACTCAACTATGGTGGCCGGAAAGAAACCTTAAATCGCCTTACTTGTATGTTAACAACGAAGAAGAATTCTGGTCCACCTCGTTCTGCATATTTCTGCATGTATATAACCAACATCAGTCATTTTCCTACTCAATTAGGAAGGTTTTTGACAAACTTGTGATTAGAAAAACCAAGCCAAACCTGAATGATACCACCCGGACGCCCACCAAGATTATCTTCTCGCCTGTCTGACCTTAGCCAGTCTGCACCAACCAGTTGCATCAACGTGCCATTTGCCTTGATCTGATATAGAGAAATGTGGTAAATAACATCTGTCCAATTCCAACGTTTAATTTTATCAATTACGAAATTATATCCCATTTTTGCCGTTCGATGGGAACATAGTTGTGAGATCCCACAACGGAGAATTCTTTATAAGAGTGTAAAAACATCTCCCTAGCAGATGCGTTTTAAAAAACCTTGAGGGGAAATCTGAAAGGAAAACCCCAAAAAGGACAATATCTGTAGCGGTGGACTTGGGACACCAATAGAAGAAATGAGCTAAGTCAATTTTGTTCTAAAATTTAAAATTGATCAGAGCCTGGATTGTGAATAGAATCTACTCTTATCTGATCAATGAAAAAGACTGCTAACTAACTTTTGAAGCAGAGCTAAAGAAATCAGCTGAGAAATAACAGCTTACCAACTAACATATAGCTCTACGACGCTGTCAACCTTAAATGCAGAGAATATTACTGACTGTACACAGTCTGTGTACACCATGCTGTGCTTGGTCCAAAATTTTCTTAACAAATATCTTTAAAACCCTAATATTTGAAGTTCCTCTGCCTGGTTTGATTATAGGCTTGGACTTCATCATGAAACACAGCCATATACATTAAAGCATACCTTCTGGTGGTCCTTCAAATAGTTTTTGCCACGTATCAGAAACAAAGAGGGATCTGCCGATGCCACACTGCAGGGAGAAAAGTTGGGGTCTTTTGGAAGCGTGGATCCATAGGAGTATGGCATACTTTCTTCTCTAGGCAACTCAGGTAATTCTGTATAACCCTTCTTCTGAACTGAAACACACAAATTCTTTGATTCTTTAGAATGAAATCTAAATAAAGCTTGTAATTGCACATTTGAAATAATTTTAATCAGCTGCTGATCGTGCAACTTTTTCACGAAAACAAGTACCTGCAAGATCGTGCAACTTCTTCACAAAAACAGCTGCTGATGATAGTTTGGTCTGGGACATATTCTGCAGATTTCAAAAAAGAATAAAGTTCGTACAACTATGTAAGAAACTTTAAATTTAGCAATAAGAAAGTACCATCTGTTGCATAGTCAAGTCAGACGTCCATTCATTCTCATAATGGTGAAGTTCTGCAGGTTCAGGAACATCGTAGAATTCATCAACAGCATCATTTAATCCAATCAAACTAGCACGAGGCATTTCCACTTCATTCTCCTTTGAAAATGCCTCTTTGATTTTCCCCATTTCTTCAGGAGATTGTATTTCTGTCTTTATCTCATCCATTTCACTCTGAGGCAACTCAAAACTTCTAAGGTCTCTACCAGATGATGAGAACTCAGATGAAGAATCACCAATCTTAGCTCTGTATAGTTCCCTTAGTGCTGCATTATGCATTATAGTTTGAGAAAACCTCCAATGGATATCTAAATTCTAAAACAAAAGCCGAAAAACATCATGAGGATGCTCTAAGAAGTATATTAATACCTGCAAGCCTCTCTAGCATCCGGATAGTAATATCTCTTCCAGATGGAGGACGCAGATATAGTTTCCAGAACTTCCAATCAACTGAAAGCATGTGTTTTACTAGCGAGTGTTTGCCTTGGTTTACTGGAGTTATAACGTACCCTCCACCTGAATGTGCATCCATATAAGATACTTGTTATTAGAACAAATTACAACCCACTCAATACTCCAGAAGGTAAAAATTTCAGTACAGAAAAGCTATTTATTTATAATTCCTGAAAGATGGGGAAGAACCAAGGTGATTGAGGAAAATGGGTTGAGAATGGGTGTTAGCTATGCTGTTCTTTACATTATCTACACAGTTAATTAGTATTGCATACATTACTTTTAAGGGAAGCACGGACGTAGCCTTTCTGTGGTGGAAACTTCATGTGAAACACAGAATGATATAGAACCACTGTGACAGACAGAAACAGGGGAGAGAAGTTAGGGGTAGATACTATAGATTTCAAATTCCCCAAGCATTCAATTTCTCCTGAAAATTATTACCATATGTGCCATCATCTTCTCGTCTCCAATATCGACGCAAAAGAAAATCTCTCTTTTCCATCCCCCTGAAAGATTGTCACGTTCAGCATTACATATGTGTGTATTTTTTTGTTTACTAGAATACTACAAGATTGGAAGTTCTGACCAAGGTAGCCAATCACGATATAGTTGCATATGTATGATATCTGTATGACCATCAAGGTGTTCAACTAAACTTCCACGATAGAAGCAGAAGTCCCATCTGCGAGACCGTGAGAAGTTAGTTCTCTCAGGAAAGCCCATAGTAGACAATATCGGTTAGTAGACCAAGAGCCATAAGTGATCATTTTAGTCCGTTATATATACAAGAATCTTACTCAGATCTTGATGGGCCAATAGACATAATGGTCCGAAAAATTTCTTCGGAAGTTCCACAAACCATACCAACAGCCATAATAGCGGGATGATCATCCCATTGCTGACAAAGAACAAAAGGATCAAATGAAAATTGAAAGCATATAACAGAACACAGGTGAGGAGTTAAAAAGGGAAGCTTACCCTACGATGAGAATCAATATCTTTTGATTCTTTGAAAAGCCGTAAGCCTGCAGATAATCAAACTCAACATATATCCACTTTTGGCTAATTGAATGAATGCAAATGAGGAATTCAGGTCTCACCATTCTGACAACCAAAAATTTTCAATGGGGAAGGTGCAATAACATCAGATGTCATTGCTTCCATTTGTACAGAGGAATAGAGAGTCCAGTCTATTGAAGGCTTACAGTCCATTCTTTTTGAACCTCGAAATCTATCCAAAAATTCAATACATGCATGATATCATAACACAGACACACACACACACCATCCATCTAACCACCAGAGAATGAAACTAATATATACCTTAAAGCTGGATACTGTCTCTTGGATCGATCCTTAAAGTTCCTCGCTGGATCCGAACAGCCCTAGATGCACAGTGAAAAATAAGCCTCGACCATGGGAAAAACACTTTGTTTATGAGTACAATTTCTTATACCTTCAATGTAGCATCAAGCAGAGAGTGGATCCATTTTGCTGCATCTTCTGGGCTGCTGGCGCCCAACTATAAAGGTACATTTAAGGAAGTTACAATTTAATACATTCCAAAACATGTTGTATGGCCTAGAATTAACTTCACCTTGAGTTGATCATTTTGATCGACGGTATTATAAAGTGTGAAGATGAAGAACACCTGCAGATTTCATAGGAAATTATGAATACAAGTTTACTCAAGAAATAACCAATTCAGAGATACTAGTCTCTACCACCACGTACTTTTCTATGAATACTCTCCCTCCCATTATCTGAAACTCGAATGTAGGAGTCAATCACGGCACTTCTGTTTGGTTCCTGGTGAAAAACATATGATCAATCAGAACCATTTTGTTTTAATCAATCTAGGTTCATGACAGAAACTACAAAATGCATAAGATCCCACATCAGTTGGAAAGAAGAACGAAACATTCGTTATAAGGGTGTGGAAACATCTCCGTAGCAGACGCGTTTTAAAAACCTTGAGAGAAAACCCAAGTCCAACGAAAACAACATCAATTAGTGGTGGGCTTGGGCTGTTATAAATGATATCAGAGATGGATACCGGGCGATGTGCCAACGAGCAGGCTGCGCCCCAAAGGGGTGGACACGAGACGGTGTTCCAGTAAGGACGTTGGCCTCGAATGGGTGAATTGGGAGGTCCCACATCGATTGGAGAAAGGAATGAGTGTCAGCAAGGACGTTAGACCTCGAATGAGAGTGGATTGTGAGATCCCACATCGGTTGGAGAGGAAAACAAATCATTCTTTATGAGAGTGTAGAAACCACTTCTTAATATACACTTTCTAAAAACCAAAAAAAGAAAGAGAAACAGAGAACAGCAGGATGAAAAGATTGAATAGAAAATTGTTGGCACATTGTTTTAGAAGATCATGAGAAACCAAGGCCTGAACAAATCAAAACCCAATTCCTACAAGTTCCACAAAGTTCTCCTCGAAGGCAGTGCTCATTGCCAATTCATAATGACAATATCTTCAGTTAAAGCAATAATTCATATCGACGTACAACTATTCTTAATGTCCATATCCATAATCCTGAGAGGTGCAATAATCTGTACAGACAAGACAAAAGCTGTAACATGAACAATGTGGACCCGAGCATCTCTCATCTTTTCCCAATTTCCATCCATACGGAAGAACAACAAAGTATCATATCAACCAGAGTCAAATATGCTTAATAAATGGAAAAGAGAAGAAAAAAGAAACAGGATGATCAAAGAACAATTCTTCCAAAACAAATCAGACCAGAAATTACAGAACCGAAATTGAAATAAACGAGTACTAACTACCTCATTCTCAGAAACAGGGACAGATTTAAAGCTCTTGAGGCAATCATCTTGGAGAACGAAGTACCTCTTCTTCGAGTATTGCAACCCAAACCGGTTAGACCGGATGAGATAGAGCCAACCTTCCATTTTGCCGTCGTTTTTTAGGGCTCCCATTAGAGACGAAGGAACAAGTGCACCTACTCGCTGCAGAAACAGGGACGAATGATCGTTAGAGCATTGCGATTAGAACGGCGAATGGGAGTCGATTTTGATGCGAAAATATTCGCCCAAAACGGCCTGAAACGAAGATTTTCGTGTAGTATGATTGTGAAGGAAGATGAGGAGAAATTTGATGCTGAGAAACGGAGGATTCAAAGGACTCTCTGATTCCGACGAAGGAAATCAGAGAATCAACGGCACACAAATCCCAATTCCGAATTCTCACGGAGAAACTTCCTCTTCTTTCTCAATTTTCCCTTCGCTCCCTCTTCTCCTTTTTAATGCACGCTGAATTTTGGCGTACAACAAAAACCATAACCATATCCACAATTACCATTTTACCCTTCTAAATTTATTTATTTATTATATATATTATTTTGGTCAACAATACCCCTAAGTACCAACCCGTGCAAGACGATAGGTTTTTGTGATATCCCATTGGAGAGGGAAACGAAACATTTCTTATAAGGGTGTGAAAACCTACGAACCAAATCGAACAATATCTGTTGGCGATGAACTTGGGTTATTACCGTTTTTATTTGAGATCGAAATTCCAATTTTAGAGAAGGAAATGCATGTTCCATCCACTTAACGTTTGAATTGGTAACTAATAGCTGATAGTTGTAATATCGTAGCTAATAAAGCTATGTTCATATTAACGAATGCATGCTCTTGATTATCTCTCGTTAATTAAATTTTTATTAGCTACGATACTTCTAGTTCTAAAGAATTCAAGTTTTAGCATTTCTAATTCCTAATTCAACAAATTTTGCTGTCATTAGTGCAAAGGGTAAAATCGTAAATTTGCATATAAGCATAGCCCTTTTGGAGGTGTTAATTATTAGAATTTTGAACATTTTCTCTTGTTGAGATTAATTTAACTAATCCAACTGATTATGGTTAATTAGTTATGATTAATTCTTTGTGGTTGAATCTGGTTGTGTTTGATGATGATGATTTTTTTTATTTTTTTTATTTTTTTTGCCAAAAATGTATGGTTCCCAATATATGGGAATGTCAACCTTAAAAAAAGTTAGGGTTTTGCCAAAAAAAAAAAACCCACAACCTCTGCTTCTCTGTCTTGTCCGGTTTATATGGTCAAAGTCAACCCAAATCTAATCCTTAACGGTCTCTTTCTATCACTAAAATCATGGAAAATAATATGGATTTCTCCCTCACCGTACAATTTCATCAACCCTCTTGTGCAAACGACTATATCACGGCTTTAAGTGTATTCATGTCTTGTTATTATTTTATTCAGAACAATCGGTTAGTTCTAGCAAGTGGCTGACGCGTTAGAAGTTTCTACTGATGGAAGAGGAGCTCTAAGCGATCACGAGCAAAGACATATCGATTGAGTAGGAAAAGCGTCGAATTGGCTTCGATCAAGACTTCCTCAACCAACCCGACCCAACTCATTTATACCCATGTTATAATATAAACCAATGGTAGCCCCCTAATGGTTACATTCAGCTAATCAAATGTGAGAGAGAGGGTGATGATGTGAGATCCCTGTTGGACAGGAAAACGAATCATTCCTTATGAGATGTGATAACCTCTCATTAATAGACGCATTTTAAAATCGTGAAGTTGATAGAGATACGTAACATGTGGACAATATCTTTAGTGGTGAGATTGGACGGTTACAAACGATATCAGTGTCAGGCACTGAGCAATGTACCAGTAAGGACGTCATCCGAGAGAAGAACGAATCATCCCTTGTAAGGGTATGAAAATCTTTCACTAGTAGACACAGTTAAAATCGTGAAGCTAATAACGATACGTAACAGGCTAAAGCGTATAATATCTGTTAGCAATGAACTTCGAGTTCGAGCCACAATCACACACTTATATCCATTTCTCTTTATGTACACCAACCAACCCCACACAGCTTAACCCAAGAAACAAAAATCTCCTTTCACCCTTCTCCCCATTATTCATTTACAGCTTCATTAGGATTAAACCATGATCATCGTTCATTACTACCTTGGTTTTGGTTGTGATCCACAACACAACAGTGGCTGCACAAGGCTCTGAGCCGATGGGCTACCCCGAAACGTAGCCTGCGATCGAGTAAGCATCTCCACCATCGATGGAGTTTGATACGATTGAACCAGGCTCGAGCTATCAGTTGAGTCGCCTCTTGCTGTTGCTCGTTGCCAAGAATGTGAGCTCAGTCCCGAAAGAATGTACGCTCTTCCCGATGCCTCGTACACATGTATGCTACCCATCCTCTCTTGCATTTCTTTGAGCTCGGCGTCTAAGGTAACACATAATCGGTCATGAGATTTCGCGGATATCGTTTGCGACAACACTGTTCTACACTTCTCTAGTATGGCAGCTGCATCAGCCAAGTCTCCCTGTTCTGCTGCAATCCTTGCCTGTGCCATTGCCTCGGCTGCTTCGAGTCGGTTGCATTGTCGATCCACTTCCACTGAAACGACCCCTTGTCCACCTCCCATTTCAAGCCTTTCGATCTTTACTTCATCGCTTTCCAATGTCATCATTTGCTTGGTGATTGGATCCCGGTAAACGCATCGAACTTTTAGTAGTGGTGTTGAGTTGCAGGAAGGCTCTTCAGGGACATTGATCGATACCAAAAAGTCCCTCTCTTCATCGGTATACAAGTCCCCGACATCGATAAACCCGGTGCGACCGTCAACCATCAGACGACTTGGATAACTTCCAGCTTTTAGTGATCTAAGATGGATATTTGGGTGTACACATTCGATTGCTACTTGTAGCTCCTGCACGACCACGCTTAAGAGCCCGCCGATGCATTGTGCAAATGCATCTTGGATTACAGCTTCAGTCTCAATGAAAGAAAACGTTCCTCCAGATATCTCGGAAATCGAGTGCATAGACGAAGCATCATGATCCCCACCAAATCCAAAAGAGTGAACCGGAATCTGGAATCCCGACTCGTCCTTAGAATGCATCGACAGAGGGAGAAGCAGCTGGTAATTTGGTTGTGCTTGGTTAACCCCCGAACCACTGACTGTGTACGTATCCTGGCCATCGGACAACAATATTATACTCGAAACAGCGTTCTTTACCCTTCGATCTTCCATTATCTTAGCACCCTTTCTTAGACCTTCAGCAATATTGGTTCCACCATTAGCAACTAAAGCATTGACAGCCTGCAGGGCCTGTTGTCGACCCGTATCAGTCATCTTACGAAGAGGAAAGAGGCGTCGAGCTGTTGACGAGAACGCAATTACCGACAATCTATCATTGGAGCTAAGATTCTGTATTACAAACCCCATTGCTCGTTTAAGCAGTGCCAGTTTAGTACCCGCCATGCTACTGCTGATGTCGAGAACTGTTACTAAGTCAACCGGTGCATGAGGAGTTCGAGAAAACTGTGGCAAACTAGCTTGATTTCCAGCGCAGTTTTGTCTCCTAACCGAAGCAGCAGCTTTAAGATGGACGAGTACGGTGAACTCGTCGTAGGATTTCGACTTTGGAGCAGCGGAAATCTCTGGATATGTCTTCATCTGTATAATTTTAGTAGCATCACCATCTACACTGTTCTTGTTGCAAGAACTTTCAGCACAAATTGTCTGGTTACCTAACGATTCATCGTCGTCGAACACGCCTGGCTCGGGAGCCTGACATAGTGGAACAACCAGTCGTCGACTTAGATCCCTTCGAGGAGGTAATCGTCGAACGACAGTCATTAAGGCATTATTTTGATTCGAGTCAGCAGGATGAGCTGATGCTCTTCCAGGAGGAGAATCCAAACTGGGACCTTGAACAGGAATTTCTTTCCACTGTGCTCTGCAAACTGGGCAAATTCGATTGCCATGTTTAATACTCGATACGACACAGTGAAAATGGAATGAATGCGAGCATTCAGCCGTAAATATAGCGAGTCCACCTCCTTGTTTCAACTCCGTTAAGCAAATCGAGCATGTCTGCTGAATAATGTCGAAACAACGATATCAGTCACACAAATTCGTCAGCAATAGCAAAGTATCAAATGCAGAAAGAAACTGTAGATCAAAACGAAAGCCGAAGAGGAAACTGTGGGGGCTAGCCTTGTTTCCAAACCGTTCCCTTGAAACATGTATTGAACTAACACGACACGTTGGGTTTAGACAGTGGATTCAGTATAAAGGTGTGGAAACCTTTCCCTAACAGACACGTTTTAAAACCACGAAACTGATGGCAAGTAGTCACACGAATTCGTCAGCAATAGAAAAGTATCAAATACATGGACGTTTTAAGCAATAAACTTCATGATCAACTGCCGAAAGAAAACATAGGTCAAAATGAAAGCCGGAGAGGAAACTATCGGCTAGCCTTGTTTCCAAACCGTTCCCTTGAAACAACGCCTTAAGTTGGATTCGGAGGGTGAATTGTAAGATCCCATATCGGTTAGAGAAAGAAACAACTCGCCCATTATAAAGTTATAGAAACCACTCCCTAACAGACACGTTACAAAACCGTGAAACTAACGGCTATACGTAATGAGTCAAAGCAAGCATGCTCTTCTATACAAGCAAGTTACGCTACCCGAGTCCGATGCTCAACATCGGATCCTAGCCGTTCATCTATGAAATTAGCACAAACTCAAAGTAAGTAAGCCTTTAGTCCATAAGTATCTACAAAACAAACCTCTTTCTTCAACAAACAGAAAACATATGAACAACAAAACTCAAATGAATCAAAGTAAACAAATCTCCACAAAACTTAAAGAACAAAGGTTGAAGATCCACAACCTTTGAAGATTTGGTGCCACTTTTATGAGAAGAAGGTGTTGGTGTTGAAGGGCGAGATGATGAGCCCCAATGAGCAGCAGGGGAAAGCAGGGCAGCATCAGAGAATCTCTCAGTGGTATCACAATCATCCAAAGGGGTAGCGCTTTCAGCTGTTCTTGGAACAAGAACACATAGATTCCACCCAAGAGCTACCTTCAACTTCCTCCATTTGCTACCCATTTCACAGCAGCCCCAGATCTCGAACAAGCCCCCTCAAGTAAAAGTTGAGAGAACAACACGAAAAACAAGACAAAAACAGCTCTATAATGGAAGAAGAACACTTCAAGAAGCCCTCAACTTAGCTTTGTTCATGTCCATGACCGCCAAAAGAGAGCAGCAGCGGCGGCGGCGGCGGTGGCAGCTTGTTGAGCCTTGAGGATTTGACCTGTGCTGCTGTTGTCTCAGCGTTGAGATTAAATAAAAAGGACAGTCTTTATTTTTCCATTCTTTTTATTTGGGATTCCATTGAATATGCTCCAAAATTTTCAATTCTTTTCTTTAAATTCATCATGGTTTACTTAACACTATTAAGAGTTGACAAATCTATGGGCAAAGCTATAATGGGTCGAGTTAAAAGCTTGGAACTATTCTCTAAGAACATCCCTTTTAGGCATTGAAATGAAATGACCTATCAACCAAATGTTCTGAGCCATAAAATATTGTTTTTTGGCCAAAAGATTATATTCTTTGTTTGTCTCTATCCAAATTTTCTACTCCAATATTCCCGCACACTGTTTTCCGACATTAAACAACAAAAAAATGTTAACTTTTCATCAATTTTTTAGCTTCAAAGTGGATATAAATATGCTGCATAGATTCTGTTTCTGTGTTTCCAAAGACAACACTCAACCCAATTGGTTGTTTGCGCTCAAATCTTAAAAGGAGCTATCAAATCACAAACACGGTTTTAAAACGTGTCTGTTAAGCAGAGGTTTTCACACTCTTTTATAAAAAATGTTTTGTTCTTCCCTCCAACCAATATGAGATCTCACAATACACTTCTATTGGAGGCCCAGCATCTTTGTTAGCACACTGCCTAGTGTCTAGCTTTGATATCATTTGTAGCAAGCCAAGCTCACTGCTAGTAGATATTGTCTCATTTCGCCGTCATAGTTTTAAAACGCATCTATTAGGGTTTAGGGTTCTCACAATCAACTCCCATTAAGGGCCAGCGTCCTTGCTACCACCTCGCTCAGTGTCTAGCTCTAATACTATTTATAACAGCTCAAACACACCGCTTACCGTCAGTTTCACAATTTTAAAACGTGTCTACTAAAGAGAGACCCCTCCTCAACTAACGTGGATCTCGCAATAAGATAAGATATTATGCCCTTTGTTTAGGGCAAAATACCCTCTAAGCCTTTTTCACCTTTTGCAAATGGGCTAAACTATGCTTAATGTGAATAATCTTTTTGACCAGCTTCAAACTTTAGATGAATTGAGCCGGGGACTCGAATCAACTTCACAACTCTACTCAACCCTCTATTTTTGTGTTGGGCTGGATTACTAAGAAATATCAAACACTCACAAGTCACAACAGAACTAACTTCGGGTGTAAAGAGTCAACCATTCTTGATTTTTAAACTAATCTTAGAAGTATGGTAGGGTTCGATCAAGTTGTAACTTTATTTTCGATTTAGTCTGATTGACCCGATAAAAAATATGGCTACTCAAAATCTGACCCAAATTTTCGATTTTAAAAAATTTAACCCGACTCAAATATAAAAAATAAAATTAGTCCAACCCAACATTAATAATTGGTTGGGTTACAAGATCATGTGACACTCCTAATATTTAGGAACCAAAGTGTTTTTGGATAAGCATATGAAAATAAATACAGAAGACTAATTAAAATGTTTGTTAGTACAATGATTTTTTTTATTTATTAAACGTGGATTATTGTTTTTTTTTTTTTAATTAACTTTTTTGCAGATAATAATGATGATGGGATGGCACACGTGCACACCATCACGTGACATGCAGTAGCCAGCAGGTTAGAGATTCCCATGTCAACCCCTAGTTTGACATTTTGTGACACCCACATCTCATCACATTGACCTGGATTTACCCCCCCCCCCCCCCCCCCCCCCCCCCCCCCCCCCCCCCCCCCCCCCCCCCCCCCCCCCCCCCCCCCCCCCCCCCCCCCCCCCCCCCCCCCCCC
>NW_019272030.1:3054643-3087423 GCF_002738345.1 Cucurbita maxima | reverse complement strand
TTTCCCCCCCCCCCCCCCCTTTCACCGTGGTTATTTTTTTTTACCCAACATAGAATCGAAATTTATCGAGCACGTGAGCTCGGTGTAGGGTTAAATTAAATTCAAATTTTAAATTTCGTCAAGCGCGTGAGCTTCGTACACCTAATATTTGTTAAATTCGGATTTCAAATTTTGGTTCGTATCTTAAGTCTAAGACATTCAAAATAGAGAACTAGGTTGCATACAAAACCGACCCTTATATTTTATAAAATCATATTGAAAACGTTCTCGACCCACCAATCTCTTCCTTCGTTGAGCTATATGCAATCCTCAGAGGTAAATGAAGTGGGTGAACCGTACGATAAGCAACTATTTTCTATAGTTTAAAGAGGGTTCAGTGGTTAGGTAATCTCCACGATCTAGATTATTAGATTACAAAATGAAAATATTATAGGTTATTGGGTTGGGACGGAAATTAATTATTTTCTTTTGGAATAATTTGATTTTTTTTTAAATAATTATAAAAAATGTCAACCAAATAAAAAATTTTGAATATATATTATTGGATAGTGGAATTTATTTGCATATCATGTTCAAATATTGTTTTTTTTTTTTTATTTTAAATATTTAAATTTAATTATATATTTTTAATAATTTTTAAATTTAAAAAATTTGAAATATAATTATTATTTTTTAATTAAAAAATGTTTTTTTTTAATTATAATTTCCAATAAACTTTTTACAAAAGGAAGGGGGAAAATGGCCCATCTTTTTGGCATGCCAAAAGTTATTCCCTCTTCCCCACAAAATAACATCTACAATCATCCAAACACACCTATGCATTTTCCTTGCCCTAATCTGTCCTCCGAGTGTCACGTGCATCCGACACGACCTATAACCTAAGTCGTTACGATTAGATCAGGGTCTATGAAGGAGGAAGAATCGAGATGTATTGTCCTTTTGTATACGTTAATCTCTCGGGCAAAAAAGGTTTGAACTTTTAGGTTAGAACCTAGACGTTTTGTTCGGTTGTATAAACAATTCTAAATCTGTTTCGAGATACGATGAATGGAGAATGAGCAAAATATTCGAAACCCACAAACCCTAGGTGAGAGAGAGAGGAGAATCGGATTCCGTTCGCAACCTCTACAAAGGGGAGAGGGACATTGGAGCGCAAAAGTCAATAGGAAAGAAAAAAAAACTATCCCTTTAAATATTCATCTTTGTACGGTTGATATCTATCTTCATAAGTGTTTCAATACGACTGTAATTGACATATACTTTTTATTTTCAAATCGGAAGTTAAAATTTTTATAATAAAAAATCTCGAAAGACGAGAGAATAAATACTTGTTGTTTCGGTCGGAATCCAATTCAAAAACTCGTATATTTGCCCTCTTGTTGAAGGGCGAGGATATAAAAAGTCGACATTTTTTTTGTATGTGTACGATCGAGGTGTTTATATGACCCGAGAATTCAACCAACTTGTACTATCCAACCTAAACCATAAAGGTTTGGTTGGGTTTGATTAAATATTTTAAAAACGAAAAAGTTCGAGTTGGTTGACAGATTGACTTTGTTTGTCGAGTCAGCCTGACCAGCTAAAAAATAAATAAATAAGAGATGATTGATTCTCGTGATGTTTATATAAAATTTAATTCGTTGATAAATAATAATATTTTCATAAGTATTATCTCTATTCCCTTATTTAATCACCATGGGATTGAAAATTTGAGGGTGGTAGGGTTTAAAGACCTAATCTCTTTTAATAAATTTAATATATTATATTATGCCTAAATTGAGGCTGGAGAGCGAGAAGTGAAGGTAGTGTAAGGATATTATGGTCATTTTCTATTCATTTGTATAATAAGATGCTAAAGCGAGAATAATTGAACGATAATTCTGCTAAATATATTTATTTATTCATGTATTTATAAAGTGTTATGTTTGGGCTGGCCCATACTTTACCAAGTGAATGAACAAATGAGCCCATTGGGCTTTTTCTTTGGGTTGGGTTGGCCCATACTTCTCAGATGGATGAACCCATCCTTTTCTTTCCCCAAATTCCATCATACTTGAAAATACTTTTTCCTTTTATTTTTTTTTTTTTTAATCATTTACTTGATTCTCGACGTTACACACTTGACGCTCTGAATCTTGGACCATAAATTCCACGTTTTAATTTTCGAGCAAAAACTACTTCAGCTACAATACGATAGAGTGAGAAGGTTTAAATGACTAATGCCTTGACTAGGTAAGCTACGATACGATCGACATATTTTGATAGCGGTAATTTATACAAAAACCGAAATAAACACGAGAAATAAGGCATTTTGTCAATGAACCTTTGACAATAGTGATCAACAAGAACAACCAAGCAAGCTTCATGGGTGTTCATACTTGTGGCAGTGAACAATGAGAACAGTTGCTTTAATTCAGAAGGGCTTCATGTTTCCCTGTTTTGTCCACACAAAACTCCAATGGGAGACACATATCAACAAGTCAAGTGAGGACCTCATTTTGTTTCCATCATGCTACTGTGTCCACTGTATCTCGACGTGTATCATTCCATGTCTCGAATTGATTAGATGATACTTCTGGTTGATGCGTCCGTTGTGCACGACATCGATCAGATTGATCTCTACGTGTCCCAATGATTCCTGTGGAAAGATCATGTGAAGCAATTGTTCAAAGCACAAGGGGAACAAATTTGTGATGTGATGTGATGTTACCTTCGAGAGGAAACTGAAAAGACCGCTCCTCCTACTCTTAAGCTCGATATGGATCTTCTCTTTTAATGGAGGCTCCTCGAGCATGAATGGGAATTCTTCATTCCAAACCGGGTCACGACATTTCTTCACCATCTAGGAAAAACATCATTCGAATATAAATGGAAGACGACGACGAAAACGAGTTCATCCTTTAGTTAGCTACAAGTTAGTATGGCTACAAGTGTGGAGTCTTATGAGTAGAGAGATTCACCTTTGTTTTCTTCTTTTCACCTCTAAAGTGTGTCACTGCATAATGATCACTATGTCGTTTCCCCTCCACGCTTGTAGCTCCCTGGATTTTCACCCACAACAACCCCGCTCCTCCACCTATGAAATCATCGTGTATATCTCTTTCATTTTGACTGACCATACTCCGAGATCCATCTAACCGACTACTAGACTTACTGCTTTCTACTCTGAACGGAATAAACGTCAACTCGACCACAAGTTGTCCTCTCGGTTTCTTGTTCTGATGATTGTTTATGTCTGTGTTCTTTATTAAGTCGAGCGTTAGTTCCTTCGTCTCGTGGGGTGCAAGTACTTTTAAGGGGACTAGCTGCATTCCTAACCTGTCATGTCCGCCAACCTGCAATGTAAATCAATTCTTAGCATTCATCTTTCAGGAACTCAATGGCATTGCAGAGGAAGGGAAGAAACCTTGTCCCAATCATAGACTCGCAAATGAAGAACTTGAGATTCTGGATCCTTTACAACAAGCTTGAACTTCTCATTCCAAACTGGGTTTAAGTTATTCATCTTAATGGTGGTTTTCTTTGATGGTAGTCGTTCTCCGATTAGACTGAGTTTGACATATGGATCCGAGGTCCCCAATAAGTCCATCTTCGAGAGCCCTAGTGCCTTGACGACGTTCACGTGCAGTATTCCCACTGGCTTTTTCGTTGCCCCCCTTCACGAAAAAAAAAAAGAGTAAATCATATAAGGACCAACTTGTAATCCAAAATATGAACAAACGGAGGCATCCTTGAAAGGTCATACAACAAATTTAATGAAATCAAATTCAATAAAGACTAATATCAGCTATTCGACCTCATCATAACTTACACTGATGCATCAAGTATCGGTATCTCGAAAACACGGGGCCAAAGATAGAGATTCAAAACTTGTTTTCGGATAGCCTCCTACACTTGCAAGAGCTAGCTGAGTCACAAATCCATATTTGTAAACTAAACATTCATTGACCAAGCCAAGTGGTTCATAATGAATATATACCAGTGGGCCAGTGCAGCACCTGAACAAATTGATGGAGACCAGGAATGGACATGATATCTCCTCCGAGTATTTTCAATCCAAAATCTACATGCGGCTGGAGTTATGTAACCCAAAAAAACAAAACAAAACTATCAAAACTATTGCAGAATATGGAAGAACTTGCCGTTAAATCAAGCTCTATGCTCTTATACCTTCTCCAACAAAGACACAACAATGTTGGAAAAACAAGGAAAAGCAGGGACTAGAGGCTTCAAAACTATCTGAGGTGCAGCGAAAATTTGCAGGTCTATTAACTGAGAAGAAGATCAACCGTCAAATCCTTTCGGAGAGGAGGAAAAGGATAAACACTCCTCAGATACAATTTTTTTCTGTTGGATCCTCTGACCTGAATTCTTATTTGCAATGAAAAGAGTCTCAACACCAATACTACATCGGGGTTCCCGGCCCATCTGATTGCAGTTTCCATAACTAGTTCGTTCTCATCGGTCTCATGCACTTTAAAACCTACAACATTAGGCAGTTTCAACTTATCACGCAAAACATATACTACGCGTTGAACTCGAGTGCCTTAATTAAGCAGCCAGAAGCTAGCAAATATTAAAATACATGAGTTTCTGTTAGTATCGCACAACAACGCACACACTCGATCTAGATGAACACAAAGAACAAGAGAGAGAAGTGGAAAGAATATTGGCTACAAGTTTATATTGATGACTTCAAGCTACAGTAAGAAAGAATTCTGAGAATACAGACTTCAAAGAACTCCTATATGGTTTCAGCTTACTATACATAGTTTTACCGGATATAACAACCTACTATATATAACTATCTCCCATATATATCTCTACCAGCTTTTTACTATGATGGCCATAATATCAGCCTTGAAGGCATCCCTTTCTCATCATTGAGGACAAACTCAGTGATTTTATGCTATCAAACCATACAGTTGAGGGGGAAATGATTCAGAAAACATAAGTTTGTCTATATATTCTACAAACCCCACTACAGATGGTAATGTTTCTCCTACACATGATATAAACATGCTTCTTCAAAGTAGACTAACCATAAAGCTTGGGAGAAAGAGTTCCAAGACTTAAACTCTCGAACTCGATAGATTGAATTCGAAACGTCCCAATATATTTGGCAAATATTGGTTTGGTCATGGCTCTTATGCGACGACAAATAGCCTGTACATTAAAGAAATTGATGTCAAAGCTCAAGAAACATGAGCAAAACTTAAAAGGAGATGTGGTTGTACAGTGTGAAATAACCTTGTCAAGATAAGGCCACATGGCTGCAAGGAACTTGTTAAACCAATCTACCTGTGTCATTTATGCAATCTATCAGACAAATATGAGAAATTAAGAAACAGGAAAGACAGAGACAACATATGAACACCACCAAAATTTTCCAACCCGATTAAAATCAGGGTGCTTAACCCACAGTGGAATTTCAGGAATAAGTTCTTCCAAAGCATCTGAATCCAATTCGCAGATTGGCCTTATCATCGGATCCTGCATTCGAGAAGGAAAAAAAAGGCCAGAAGGATTCATTTATGACATAACAAAAACAGAGCGTTCTTGCAACCTCGGACCCAAAAAAGTATTAAATAAAGCTGAGCCTATGAGGATGACATTGCAAATTCAATACATGAGAATATTCTTTGATTGGATACAACGAAACAAAGTTGAAACTGAAAATCTCAAAAAGTTTGTCAAAAAGACAAATTAACAAACACATTGAGTGCACTATCAAATTGCAATGAAAAACAGGGGAGGAATGTACAATGCAATTGCTAATTTCTGTAGAAGAATCAGAAATGAGTAATAAACAAGAATCCATTTGGATTATACCTTGACCTTATCCGGCTTCGAAAAGATGAACAAGAAGAACCCCATAACCAGTCCAAGAGGAATTCCAATTCCAAACCCAATAATCCCTAATCTACTGAAAAATCCCATCTCTCCCACAAATCTGAATAAACCACCATACATGAAACTTCAAACAGAGAATCAAGAGAGTTGAAAAGGCTAAAAGAGTGAAGAGCCTTTGATTGTTTTGGCCGAATAGCAGTAAAACAGGAGAAAGAAGACGAAAAAAGACGAAATCCAAATAACAGATACAGAAGAAGCAGAGATTGAGCGAGAAATTCACAAACGCGTAAGCAAACACCGGAGAATCCGATTCATAAGTGACGACAAAAGGGAAGAAATCAACGAATTTAACAAAGAAATAAAGATTGAATTGAAGAATAAAAATAGAAAGAACAAGAAAATAAAGATTGCGACGCGGAAATGTCCCTCACGAAACCGCCAACGCAACGCAGAGAAACACGTTAGCTTTAAAAATGAATCTGCTTCAAAATTTATATGAATGCTTCCCCTCATCCTAACGTTCCCAGAATGTGAAATGACTATAATACCCCCACTCTTTATCACAGTACACTTCACAACAGGTCTTTTTTCTCATTTCGGGTGGGGACTTAATGGTCCAGATGATCAAAACACATAACCCCGACAAATGGAGAAACACCCATATTAATTTATTTTAAAAAATCTAATAATTCCCTTGAATTTTAAAAATATTTTTATTTATTTCAATTTTTTAAATATAGGATGGGATTATAATAATAAAATAATTGTATAATTTTTTCGCTCTAAAAAATAAATAACAATAATAAATCTTGAAAATTTTTGTTTTAATTCAATTAAATTCATAAAAATAAAAACTTTGTTATTTAAATTCAAGTTAAATTAAACTTATTATAAATTTTTTAAAAAATATTATGGTAATATTAAATATTGTATTTTTAATATTATTAAATTAGACATATTTCATGATATAAGATATTTATAATTAGTTCTTCTCCGTTACCTACCCTTTTTCTTGAGGACTAAATTTCAATTTTATATAGATTAGGGATCAAAATGCAAATTAAATTTAGATATTAAAATTAAATTCTTACAAGTTGAAGGCCCAATATGAAACGTGCCTATCCAATAATGTTTAGCATATAAATTATTTTATGTTTTTTTTTTAAATCGCCATATTAATTAATAGAAAATTAATAGAATATGTAATTTAATAATATGGGACAAGCCTAGTAAAGAAATGGTCCAATGACTATTGAATAAATGGATGTGGTCCATTTTAAATAAGGGACTATAGTAATATGTACCAAAAATACTATATACTAAAATTATTTGTCCATTAAAACTTTGGATAGTAATTGAATTTTATTTTCATTTAAGTCACAAAATATTTTTATATATATAAATAAATGGAATAAACCACTTTACAATTCATTTCATTATCTTTTATAATTTTAATATTCCATAGGTTCATTTAATTTATCAAATTTAAAAAATGTTTAATATGTGATTTTTTTAAAAAAATTGTTATATTAAATAAAAAATTGAACTTTATATATAATATAATTGTAAAGGGTTGATTTTTTTAATTTATTAAATACAAAATTGAAAGTTTTAAGATACTGAGAGCAGGTTACCTACTCTTAGCAATTAAAGTGAAGCCTTTTGTTTCGGTTAGGTTTATGGGAGTTCAATTATTGTTCTCAACTCATGACTAATATGAGCTCGGATGTTGTTCGTAACTATCGAAACTTCTTTCTAGTAGCTCCATAGACCCATTCACGTGACAATTGTCATTGTCATTATCATCTATTATTTACGTTGTACAGACAGCGTGTGACATAGAAATACTTGTATGAAGTTTAAAAGAAGTAACAGTAAAAATTAATTGAACATAAAATTGAAAGCTCAATAACTCGTATTTATTTGAAAACAGTGTTTTTAACGGTCAAATCGATTAGCAAAACGAATAAAAATTAACATATTTTTTGTTCGAATAATTCCATAAAAGTGAAGGCTTAATTAAGCTTTTTCCAAAGAAAAAAAAAATATTCAAGGGAATAATTATAAAAAGTTTATGCTTTTTAATTAATTTAAAATGTGAATTACAATTAAAATAAATAATAAAAAAACACAGAGAACCCAAAAAGAATTAAAAAAAAAAAAAGCAAGAATATTTTTTCATTATTATTTTAAAATAATGAAAATTTATTATAATAAATAAATAGCTTAAACAACATTTTTTTGTCATATTTATAATCTTATATTAAAAATTAAAATACAAACTTTTTTTTTTCTTTATCAACAATATTATTTTTTTGAAAAATATTAATCTCATAATAATATCGATTTTTAATAGTGTTTGTTTTTTATCGATGGCTTTCGTCTCTTTTATTTTATTTTATTAAGTTTATAAGCTCGAGTTTAACTTCTTTTGTGATATATTTAAGCTGCTCGTATTTTAAGTTATTTAAAATTTTGAATCTCGTTTTCTAATAACGTGTGAACAACAGAACGTACATAAAGGTTAATTTCATAGCGGTATGAGCTATATCTATTTTGATATAATACACGTTTCATGTTATATTCGAAAATTAAAAATTAGGGTAAAAAAATAAAGATTTTATTTTATTTTTAGCTAATTTTTTTAGTCATAAAAATTTGATTTTGTCAATAAAATGACATAAATGACACAAATTATTTAAATTAGATTTCTTCTTTCTTAAGATTTTATATAAATAAAAAATGTCATTGTCTTGAATAATTGAATATAACTTAATTATATTTAAATTAATAGTTGAAATTGCTAGAGATAGTTGTCAATTGATTAATTAAATGTAATTAATTCATTTAATCTTGGGAATTTTCTTGTTTTCATTTAATTTTTTTGCAATATTTTAATATTCTTTAATTGACATAAAAACGATTATGACCAAGATTTAGTCATAATCGTTGCATATTCTGCTAAGAAATTCATAATTTACCTCGAGTATTGTTTCGGGATAATTAGGTCGAAGATATCTAAACGTCCACCGACTAAACTCAATAGCCGATATTCAAGATGATTTTTTTATGTCTATTAAAGAATCTCGAGATGCTAGTCCACGAAAAACGATACGAAATTTTTAAAAGATCTGGTTCGCTCCACGAGGGCGACTCATGGAAATACATAGGTTTTTAAAATTAATGATTAATGAGTTCTTAAAAATATATTTAATTAATCCTATAGAAATATTTTTTTGCAAATATGTTAGAAAATAAAGTTGCCAAATAAAAAATGGAAAATTAAATGGAATTTTGGGCTTTCATAAATGGGCCTACGGCTTCATAGGATTGGGCCGTTTATAAGCCCAATTTCTTCCGCCCTTTTTTAGATTATTTTTGTAATATTATAATTACTAAAATAATATTTTTAGTCTAAAAATATATATTATTTTTTAAAATTTTATGAATTTAAAATTAATTAATTAATTAATTAGTTTGTAATTTCTAAAATAGAGAATTTAAGAAGGTGACGGCGACGCGCGAAAGGGCTCTCTTCTACTTAAGTGACCTTCAGAAGTTCGAACCGCGTCGCCGTCTCTCTTCATATCTCGTAAGCTGTCCATTTTCATTCCTTTGTTTCTCTCATTCTTCACCTTCCAAATCTACCTCCAATGGCGTATGAGAAGATCCTTTTGGGAATGGGCAACCCCCTGCTCGACATCTCCGCCGTTGTCGACGATGATTTCTTGAAAAAGTAAGCTCATTTCCGTCTCTCGATTGTTTTCTTTTTCTAACTGTCATGCCATTATTTTGCTCATATGCACCATGAAATCGAGCGAGTTAGACGTTTACTGTATAAATCTAAGCATTTCCGAGGTGGTTTAGGTTTTACATGCCAGATCTGTCACTTTTTGTTTCTGTTTCTTTATGTTCACTTTGGTTGCCAAGGAGGGCGAGATGAATGATTGCCAGATCTAGATGCTTCACCTTTTCCGGTTCCTTAATCGTGTTCTGTGTAGGGGGAATTGAAAATCTCTAAATAAAGACTAATGCACGATTGTGATTTACTGAGTAAAAAATGCAGTTTTTTGGTGTGTGATCTCGATGAATGTATGTATTGATTTTGTTTGAAGAAGCTCTTTAACAACTTGACGTTTCTTGTTGGCAGATATGATATCCAGTTGAACAATGCTATTCTTGCCGAGGAGAAACACTTGCCCATGTGAGTTTCTTTCTTCGTATTTCCATCCACAATCATTGTATTTTGCTTTTTCCTTGCAAGTTCATCAGGATCTGGGAGGAAGTAAGATTGAATGATTTGACGTATTTTGCATTTTTTACTTTAGCAACCAGGCAAATGAATTTGTAAGTAGGAGATCTGTATTGTGTAGTTCATGATTAATTTGTATTCAGTGGTGTGCTTATTTATTTGCTTTGTGGGGATGTTGATCGATTGCTTCGTATCATGCATTCTGTACTTTGTTTCTCGTTTAAATCCTAATATTACAACGTTTACTTGTGAATTTGTATAGGTACGAGGAACTGGCTGCTAAAGACAATGTGGAATATATTGCTGGAGGTATTTTGATTTTCTTTTTCTAGTGCTTTTAAATAATTATATCTTCTTACTTGATCATTTGTGCAACTTGATGATCTGTGTTTTTGACATTATTTTTCTTACATGAAGGCGCCACTCAAAATTCCATTAAAGTTGCTCAGGTTGGTAGCAGCTTCATCAGTGACTTTTTTACCCTGAATGCAGTGTTATGAAATCAAGTTTCATTTCTCCTATGAACCTATTGATATTTTCTCGATATTTTCAGTGGATGCTTCAAATTCCTGGTGCTACTAGTTATATTGGTTCCATTGGAAAAGACAAATTTGGAGAGGAAATGAAGAAAAACTCAAGGCTTGCTGGTGTCAATGTAAGTCTGGGCATGTTTCCCACAACCTCCTAATGGGTTCAAATTATCAACTACAAAAGTCTTGATTAATTTTAAATCAAATGTATTTAGGCTCAATATTACGAGGATGAAACTACTCCCACCGGTACATGTGCTGTCTGTATCGGAGGTGGTGAGAGGTAGGCAATATCTGTTTTTACATCTTGCTTAATGTTCAATTTCCATAAAGTGATTGTATCTAATTTTCAAAAATCAATCTTTGTGTTCATACTATGCACACACATTTTTTTTTTCATTTTTATAAAAATGTTTATATGTGACTAGACTCTTGGAAACAATGTAGTAAAAGTTTTTTTCTACTTTTTTGAAGTTCATTTAAATTTCTTTGGTTGAAAACTAGGTGATAAACTCCTCTTTATGCTTCATTGTTAATATGGCTACTTAATATCTTATCTTCCTTCACCTCCAACCAGATAACATTTATTTTATACTTGCATACATCAAAAACTATCAATGTATATGTATATATAAAGTTGGGAGGAGATGAGGTAAGTCCCTTGGTTTCGCAATCAACATCCATATATATATGTATATATAGAGTTGGGAGGAGACGAGGTTAGTCACTTGTTTTCAATCAACATCCATCTATAGGTAGGGGAAAGGAGTGACCTCAATGTGTGTGTGTTGTGGAAAGAGTCCATATTTCATATCAAGTCAAGTGTTAACTTAAATTGACAATTTGCAGGTCACTTGTTGCTAACTTGTCAGCTGCGAACTGTTACAAAACTGAGCACTTGAAGCGACCTGAAATCTGGGCACTAGGTACTCATTTCTCCTCTACTTTTGTACTTTTTTTATTTACTGTGTATTTAGTGGCCATATGCTATAAAATTTCTGACCTCAATGCAAACTTACTTTTGAACAGTGAAGCAGGCAAAATATTACTATATTGCTGGATTTTTCTTGACGGTGTCCCCTGAGTCCATTCAACTTGTTGCTGCTCATGCCGCTGCAAACAACAAGGTGACATTTCCACACTGATGTGATACACATTTTATTCTTTTGAATTCTAGTTTCAGCACTTTAGAAAAATTTGCATGCTTCTGCAGGTCTTCTGCATGAATCTTTCTGCTCCCTTCATTTGTGAATTCTTCAGAGAGGTGCAGGAGAAAGCTCTGCCGTAAGTTTTGTGCACTTTTCTTTTTCATCTTTTATGCAATGGATGCAGAACTTCTTTCATTATAATGGTTTTGGTTAATAGCTCTTCCTTGGTCACGATACTTGTTATGGACAATTGGGTTGATTTTTAATACAGGTACGTGGATTATGTTTTTGGGAATGAGACAGAAGCAAGAACCTTCTCAAAAGTTCATGGATGGGAGGTAATTTTCATTACGTTCTTTTGGGCTCGCAAATCCAAAAACTGAACTGAAGCTCTCCCACAGATTACTAAATTTGTCTTTTCTGATTAGACTGACAATGTCGAGGAGATTGCCATAAAGATTTCCCAGTGGCCAAAGGCATCGGGAACACGAAAGAGGATCACCGTCATCACTCAAGGTGCCGATCCTGTGGTGGTTGCTGAAGATGGGAAGACAAAACTATTCCCTGTTATTGTGTTGCCCAAGGAGAAGTTGGTTGACACCAATGGGGCAGGTATATGGTCTCTCTATCCAACTATAATTGGCAAATGCATGGAAAGACTGAGTCAACATATACTCTTCTTAGGGAACTTGCGTGAACTATTTTATTGAAATACTTTTGCACCCCCCATTTATCATATCTTATGAAGGTTGTAAAACCATGGAGTAAAACCGTGGACAATGAACAATAGACTTTACTTATACTGTGAGGGCACAAGCTGGCTTATTTTTGTGAGATCCCACATTGATAGGGGAGGAGAACGGGACATTCTTTATAAGGGTGTGGAAATCTTTCCCTAGCAGACGCGTTTTAAAAATCTTGAGGGAAAGCCCAAAGAGGACAATATTTGCTAGCGGTGGGGTTGGGTTGTTATAGTTGGTATCAAAGCCAGACATCGGGTGACGATGTGCTAGTGAGGAGGCTGAGCCTTAAAGGAGGGTGGATACAAGACGGTGTGCCAGCAAGGTCGTTGGGTCCCGAATGGGGGTGGATTGTGAGATCCCACATCGATTGAGGAGGAAAACGAAACATTCTTTATAAGAGTGTGGAAACCTCTTTCTAGCATATACATTTTAAAATCCTTGAGAGGAAGCCCAAAGAAGACAATATTTGCCAGCGTGAGTTTGGGTCGTTACATTTTCCCCCGTAGTTAATTGGTTTATAGTTCGTTTAATGGTTCCTTGCTACAATTTCATATCGTGCATTAGATCTCAATGGATATTTGGATGTCACAAACCAGATGAACTTTTCATTGACGCAGCTTGCTAGATCATCTTTAGTTTAAAAAATGCAACAAGGACAATGGAACTTTCACTATTGTTTCATTACGCAACAATATAACTCATCACTCATCTTCTCTTTCTCTTTGTGATTGTCGTTCTTGCAACAGGAGATGCATTTGTTGGGGGATTCTTATCTCAACTGGTTCAAGAAAAGCCCATTGAAGACTGTGTGAAGGCCGGTTGCTACGCATCAAATGTGATAATCCAAAGGTCAGGCTGCACATACCCAGAAAAACCCGATTACAATTAGACAGCTTTGGCGCAGAGCAGGATATCACATCCTTCCCTTCCGTGATAAAACTAGCAGCAATTTTCATCCATCCACCCATCCAATCTGGTACTATCTTATGAAAAGCCTTCATATTTACTCCTAAATTCATCCGTCTAGCACGGTATCAATTCTCTTTTGAACGTTGAATTTCGAGTTTTTCTTCTCATCCTCATGGATGAAAATTTTCGTTTGAGCAACTCTGAACCCGAACTATTCTCTAGTTTAATCTAGAAACATGCGAATCTTTAGTACTGAAGTTATAATCTCAGTTATTAATGCTATCTCCAGGGATGCTCTGTTGTCATATTACATAAAATTGGAACTTGGATGCATTTTTAAACTGATCAGATGTAGAATTTTAGCTCTCTAATTCATGGTATGTTTGTTATTTATAAGAGTAGATAGATAAAAAGTACCTTCAAGTTTAAGCTTTGTTTTGTAGGCTACCTATGGGCTCTGAGAGAAAAAGCTGAGGTACACAGATATAATTTTGTAATATTTTAATAAAATAATTTCAATCAATGATTATTTATAAATATTGACATGGGAAAAAGCCTATCTAAATATTTGATAGATAGTAAAAAATAAGAAGTCGTGAACATTTATCACTAACACGATTTTGCAATACAATTTAAAGGTTGTCCGATAGATCCTTAGTTTTTCTTGATGCGTCAGATTTTTATTAATAAGAAGCGAACGTGTTTGGATTATAATTTTATTAACCTATTTAATTACAATGTCATGTCACAACCTAAAAGTCGAGTGGAAGTTAGATTTTACTACTATAAAGTTTTGTTTGCATATATTTTGCATATCATAGAAGGATCCATCGTTCATCATAAATGTGTTAGATTGCTGTCATTCATCTATACTTGTTAGAGCTATGATAGTTGCTTATGTCAATCGTCTTTGGTCTATGTGACTGTTATCTATTTCATCCATCAACGTTAATTCCTATACTAATGAGTCCTTTAAAAACGGTTGGTGATCTCTAGGCAAAATTTCATAATACTGCTAGAATATAAATCTAAAATACAGACAATTTTTTTCCATGTGAAAAATACAAAGTTGCGGGTAAAAAGAGCATTAGAAAATTCTTAATTTGAAAAATAAATTTCCCATTCCAATAAGTTCTCCACTTGCAAGTACATTTTTTTTTAAAAAAAAATAGTTGGAACTTTAAAGTTTAATCCCGAAACAATTAGTAAAATACTTAGTGTCACCATAAATTTCAAGTAGCTGTGACATTAGACAGTGTATTTTAGCCATCAGTCTTATATATTGCTATCGTGCGCACAATAAAACCATGGCGTTTCTGTCCGTGAGCTGTCTTCGCGCGTTCTTTCTCATTGCTTGGGGTTCTCTTTAGAAGGTCATGTTTCAGTTACAGGTGCCGTTGCTTGTTTATGACGTTCGATTTGCAAGATATTTTCCTTTTCTACTCAAATTTCATGGTCCTCTGTGTATAACGCGCGGTAATTTCATCACAGATACAATACAAATCGTTTTCTGTACTTCTCAAATTTAGGGTTTCAATCCGCTTGCCATGTTGTCGGTGTCCATAATCGATTTACGAGCAGCGACTTTTGTTTTCTTTCTCAATTTATGGCGGCACTGACCGGTGTCGGAACTGTGATTTCTGTTGGGATAGTGGCGACATTTCCACCAGGAATGATCTGAATACAAGTCCAGAGTGGCTTCCTCGGACGATGTCTCACCCAACTCGAGAGGAAAGAGTTCAGATTCTGGTATTAACATGGAAGGGACGGCAGGTTGGAGGCGTTCAAATAGCTCTTGGAACTTGCAAGTAATTGCGCGATCTCCTGGATCACTTACGCGTTATATGCCAGATGACATTCCGATCGTTACTTCTCCGATGGTTTACATTGGCATGTTGAAGATCATGAGCTGCATAGCATGAATTTTCTTTCCATTTCAGGAGATCGTGCATTTGCTTTTGAGGAAGTTGTAAGAACTCAGGCTTCTGGTGGTTGTGTCGACCACCCAGGTATGGATTCATTTTGGTTAAGCAATCGCGTCTTTACGTTTTTAGGCGGTGTCTGGTTAGGATAGCATTTCTAAGTACATTCTTTTTAAACTAGAAATTGTATTGTAGGGCCATACGAAAATAGAGGCTATCTGAAGTAAGTAGCCATTAAAGGGACCCCCCTATGATGAAAATTGAAGCTTGATGGAGGAATTAATGCAGTTAGATACAGAGAAAGCTGGGTTTGGCTTCACCTGCTTTAACTTTCACCATAAGAGTACCATGAATCAGGCTGAGGAGGCAACATTGCTAAGTAAGAGAGCAAGGATCTTATATCAAATATATGCAATTTCTGAACTGTATCTTCGTGTGATAGGGAAGTCCATAATGAAAGGTGCCTGAAAATGGGGTATTGTTGCTCTAGGTTGCTTACTACTTGAAGAAAATGGCAGAGGGGACTGAGTCTTGCGGTCAAGGCATCACTTTCTTCGAACGATCAACAAACAAACATATGAAAGTATTCGGAAAATCACACCTGTGACCATTAGGAGGAGTAGGCATTGGCCCCAGTCATGAATGTCAAATCCACTCCCATTCAAAACTCCACAGCGAGTTATCAGCCACACTCCGTCGTACCTGTAGAACAGAGCCAATTAGCTTAGAAAGTTTATAACAATTTAGCTAACAAACTCAATAATTCTCCCTTGGGAGAGAGGCAAAGTTTTGCGGTAGGCTAGCTTTGTAACAGCGCAAGCCTACCGCTAGCAGATATTGTCTTCTTTGGGCTTTCCCTTCTAGGCTTCCCTCAAGGTTTTAAAACGTGTCTACCAGGGAGAGGTTTCCACAACCTTATAAGGAATGTTTCGTTCTCCATTGTGAGATCCCACATTGGTTGGAAAGGGGAACGAATCATTCCTTATAATGGTGTGGAAACCTCTCCCTAATAGATGCGTTATAAAATTGTGAGGCTGACGGCAATACATAACAACCAAATCCTTCCACTAGCAGACATATATTATCCCTTTGGGCTTTCCCTTATGTGCTTCCCTTCAAGGTTTTAAAACGCATCTACCAGGGAGAGGTTTCCACACCCTTATAATAAATGTTTCATTCTCCCTTGTGAGATCCCACGTTGGTTGGAAAGGGGAACGAAACATTCCTTATAATGGTGTGGAAACCTCTCCCTAGTAGATGCATTCTAAAACTGTGAGACAGACGGCGATATGTAATAGCCAAAGTGGACAATATCTACTAGCGGTGGGCTTGGGCTGTTACAGGCTTCATGTGGGGATTTGAATTATCAAACTCAAGAGTGGACATGATTATGAACGAGGGAAACTTCAAGACATACCTTTCCGCATTTGCAGTCACTAATGCTTCCAAAGCCCATTTGGGGTAACAAAGATTAGACAGAGTCTTCATTGCTGAACTAGTTTGAGGCCTTGTTATAAAGAGGGTTAAGACAACAGGAAAAATGGCTGACCACTGCATAGAACAGTAGATTTAGTCAGTGAGGCAAATCACCAAGCTTGCTAAGAACTTGTTTATGCACTACTTTCACTCACCAGTTGAGCTGCACCAGGCTGAAGGAGGATAGCCAAAGAATAAGCCATGCCCGTGACACAGTACAGAAGGCAGAGTAAAACAACATAATGATCTGTAAAGGAAGATCTCGGGTTTGCGAAGGAATAGAACATAGATAGATACACCAGCGGCTTTATCACTGTATTAAAATGGTCAACCGTGTCCTTTGCGAGAAAATAAGCCAAACTGCTCATGCCCGAAGAACTCTCTCTCCAATACTCCAACTTATCCAAAGAAAATGTTCTCAAAGCCGCAATTTTTCCTAGAAGAGCTGATACAATCATGGCCATGGTCAGTTATTATGTATTTAGGCCCTGATAAAAAAGAACATATTGCGTGAAAACAATGGGCAAAGGTCTCGTTAAGCATATATGTTCGCAAAGAATTGGTAACTTACAAACTGCAATAATGGTGAAAGGATAACCATAAACACCAAATGACTGGTCGCTCAAATCAGAAATCGGTCCAAGGCAGGCACCAGCAAGAAGTAAGGTCAAATAATCTATAACTTGTATTCTCGAGTCCCGTAATCTCTGCTTACCGATTCTGAAATTCATGGTTATGAAGAGACATATATAGCTATTAATGCTTTACACACATGTCGTAAGATCATTGTTATTGAAGGTTTCTATTAATACGATGTACCTCCCAAGAAAGAATTTGTACTGCTTAAGTATGCCTGGAGTTCTTCTATGGGACAAATCTTTGGTCTTCAAAAGCATTCTTAACTTGTCATGATGTTCCTCAACTTTACTTCTCATGCCCTGCCATAACTCCCCAGCTAAAGAAGGTTGTGGCTCGACAAGAACATGGTTGCTCGTTCCATTAGTTCGCTCCACATCTGCCATGCTTGTAGTGTGTCTGGCTGAGATCTGCTGCAAATCTGCTGGTACTGGGTAACCATTATGAAGCAACCATCTAACAGGAAGCTCTTCATAGCTAATATCTGCATTTGGTGTCATAATACCCTCCAAAATATCAATGAAGTGATCTGGAGGGTTAACACGTTCCGGGACATGGATTCCAAGGCCAGCAAAGTATTCTTCAACTCTCCTTGCTGGTCCATGATAAACAGTAAAACCACCTTTTGCAAGAAGAACCAAATCGTCGAACATTTTGTATAAGGTGTAGCTGAAGCGGAGATTCGCAAATTAGTAAACAAGGGACATAATCAATCAGGGATGCTGGCTATAAAGACAGTGGAAGAACAGGTTTGGAAAAGTTACCTTGGTTGATGAACCACCATGGAGATGGTCACACCTTCAAGAGCTTCTCTCCTGAGTGCTCTAAGAAGCAGTTGGGAAGAAGAACTGTCCAAACCAGATGTTGGCTCATCTAACAGCAAAATCGAAGGCTCTATCACCATTTCTAACCCGACATTCACCCTCTTCCTTTGTCCTCCAGAGATTCCTCGCTTTTCCACTGTCCCGACCAAGGAGTTTCTCACAGTCTGGAGCCCCAAGAACTCGATAACTCTTTCAACAATTAGAACCTTATCTGCTTTGGATAACTCCACAGAAAGCCTATGACAATAGGCAGTCCATTATCAAAAAGCTTACAGACAGTAATGATAAACTACTTAGAAAAGAACAAAGGAAATTAGTGATGAAATCCAGAAAGCCATAATTCATCTTAAAGTCAATTCTATGGAGATGCCTTCGCACCGCTGTAGTTTCGACTCCTGCTAATAGTTTAGCACACTCTTTGTTGTTACTATGGGGTCCTGAAGCACAAGGAGATTTTACTCGTTGGTGTCAATCAGGTGGTTTGTGGGATTTTGTTGCTCTCCACGGTTCTTTCAGACTAATAGGTTTCATGTTACGTCAATAAGATAAAGCAAAGAGGAAAGGTTCAAATACCTGCAGTTTGCACTGAACCATAGATTCTCTTCCACTGTCAAGTTCCCATGGACAATATCATCTTGAGGTACAAAACCCATAATTCTTTTATATGACAGAATTGATTCATTCTTTCCATTTATTAGAATAGAACCTGTAGTCTTGCATCCAATTGCTTTTCCTGCCAAAGCAGAAAGAAACGTTGTTTTTCCAGCCCCAGATGGACCCATGACAGCAGTGATCCGGCCGGGCTTGATGTTTCCAGTGACACATCTCAAAAGGTGCTTGTTTTTTGTTTTCAAAGTAAGGTTTAGGTCTTTAAATGAAACTTCAATAGGAGGGCGCCTTTTATTCTCTGGATTAGTTGCCATTTTAATTACACTTGAGAAAGTAAGATTTTGATTCTCTTGCTGCTGAACCTTTTCTTTCTCGAGTTGCATGTAAGCATGCTGAAACATCTGGCTGTGAGTACTTGAATGCTTTCCCTTTGGCACATGTTTTTTAATACCCTTTTCATTTCTAGTTTCATTATGAAGGCCTTCATGATCATCATGGTCTTCTTCAATTTCATGTATCATTCCCATGTGACCAGTCTGGCTATCTGTTCTTCCTTCAATGGGCACAGACGAAGCGGATGATGTGGTTGGGATACGTGAGTATGACGTTGATAAATCATTGTCCATATCAGATTTGGATTGATCCAAAATCTTAAATTGTTCTGTATCCGAGCTTTTCACATGTGAAAACTTTCGTGATAGTTGAACTTGCAAACCACTTGCATGCTTCATTGCAGCTTTTTTCGCAGCTTTCCACCTTTGTTGTGCTTTTGCTGTTGTCTTTGCACTGTTTGCTGCTGCCTCCCTGGATTTAGCCAGTCTCCTTTCTCTAGCACTAAGAACTTGGTCGGAGAAATTGTAAATTATGAGTAGCACAGTGCTCAAACCCACCTGCATAAGCAAAGAAAAGTTTCGATTCTTATTCAAGTCTTGAATGAGCAGTCATTTCTCGTAGAGCGTAGAACAAGAAAAGTCAGAAAGAAGAGAGTGATATTGGCAGGGGTAAATTGGGGAAGAAGAGGACTTGGAGGCCTAATCAGCGAGTGGGTTAGGAGTTGTGCCTTAATCTTCCGAAGTTTGGACTCTTATCCTTCTTGTTACCTTTACTCAGATTTTCACATTAGTAGATGACTTACTAAAAGTATTACTCCATAAGCATGGATATTCTGATTTGCAGTGTTAGCATCACATGAAGTAAGCTTGAAGCATCCTGCAATACGTCCGGTAGAATAGATCGATGAGAAAAAATAGAGGTTCGAACGTGCAAGGATATGGAATTCGGTATCGCACTTACTATTCTGAGAAGTTGAACCCTTTCTGCAGTAATATCTGCAATGGCAGCAAAATGGATCGATGAGATTAGAAAGCTCAGTAAACAATGGTTTATATAACATATCAGTGCTTAGAAACAAGTGAATACCCATTATCACAAGGAATTTTTTGGGTGGTTGATGGACAAAATGATCCATCTGAACAGAAAATCTCTCCACTTCGACCAACATCAGCCCACATGTTTGCTCCTCCACAGGTATGGTTGGGCCGCCCAGGTGGTAGCTGGTAAAGATATCTGCAAGAACAAGAAAATGGATAACTTCATTATGCTGAACAACATAGAGAAGTGGCAGACATGGTATGGTTTGTACTTACGGTTCACATACTCCAGTTGTTTCATTCAACTTGGCAAGGGGACAATAGGATCCTAAAGGGCATGCTGTCAGATACAAAACAGTGTTAGAAAGTGAGCACAATTCAGCTACTTATAAGGGTATAAAACAAGCTTGTAGAGGCTTAAATTTACGAGGGAAATGAAAATGAGCAATTTTCTTGTGAGATTTCACATCAGTTGGAGAGGGGGAACGAAATATTTCTTATAAGGGTGTGGAAACATCTTCCTAATGAACGTGTTTTAAAACCTTGAGAGGAAGCCCGGAATGAAAAAACCAAAGAGAACAATATCTACTATCAGTGAGCTTAAGCTATTACAAATGGTATCAGAGCCAGATACTGTGTCATGGGCTAACAGGACGTTGGGCCCTTAAAGGGGATGGATTGTGAGATCTCACGTCAGTTGGAGAGGGTAACAAAACATTCCTTATAAGGGTGTGAAGACTTCTCCCTAGTGGACGCGTTCTAAAACCTTGAGGGGAAACCCATAAGAGAGCTCAAAGAAGACAATATCTACTAGCGATGGGCTTGGACTGTTACAAATGGTATAAGAGCCAGACAGTGGGCGGTGTGATAACGAGGATGCTAGGCCCTCAAGGGGGCTGGATGTGAGATCCCACATCGGTTAGAGAGGGTAACTAACTATTCCTCATAAGGGTGTTGAGACCTCTCCCTAGTGGACGCATTTTAAAACCTTGTGGGAAAGCCCAGAAGGGAAAGTTCAAAGAGGACAATATCTGCTAGTAGTTGGCTTGGCGGTTACATTTCTAGATGAAGATCAAACAGGTATAGGTCTAAATACTTACGAATCATGCATGTAAGACCCTGAGGACAGAAGAAACCATCGCAACAAGCTTGGCAATCATGGATTCTTGAAGGAATTTGCTGGGAATTAGTAAGGTCGACGAGCTGATCCGGACCGACACTGCATGCCCATCCTGGCTCACAACCAGAAGCCCAAGATGTCAAATTACAATTGTTGTTAAGTTTCAGTTTGAGGAAGGAAGCTGTTGAAGCAGTTGGGGGAGCCTGAAGGATGATACTGTCAAAGTAAAACTTGATTTCTGCTGCTGTACACAGGCGCTGTCCTGTTAATGGAAGATTTTCTTGAGCTAATAATTAAAATAGATATTGAAAGATTTTCCTTTTTTTTGTTCTTTTCACTTACGGATTGCTCATACCATTCATCTTCTGTAGGCAAGAAGACAAGAAATCCAGATTAGATGAGAAGTTAAACGCTCTGTTCCAATCAACATCCCTGAATAACACAAAACCATCCAAGTTTCACAGACTGAATGACGACCTAAGGAAATGGAAAAGAGATCCTACCTCGAGATTTCTTAATGGAACTTCATATTACATCCGAGAATCTAGGAATGTGTAAAGTGCAAATCGGGATTCCACTTCCCTCAATGTAACAACCCAAGCTAACCGCTAATAGATAATGTTCTCTTTGGCTTACTCTCGAGGTTTTAAAATGCATCTGTCAGTGAGAGGTTTTCACACCTTTATAAGGAATGTTTTGTTCCACTCTCCAACCGAGGTGGAATTTCACACTCCACCCCCTTAAGAGCCCAACGTCCTTGTTGGCACACCACCTAGTGTCTGGCTCTTATACCATTTGTAACAACCCAAGCCCATCGCCGGTAGATATTGTCCTCTTTGGGCTTTCCCTCAAGGTTTTTAAAATGTGCGTCTACTAGGGAGAAGTTTTCACACTCTTATAAAGAATGTCAGTGATGATGTTGAGCCTTGAAGGGAGTGGACACGAGGCGGTGTGCCAACAAGGACGCTGGGCCCCAAAGGGTGGTGGATTGGGAGGTCCCATCTCGATGGGAAAAGGGAACAAAACATTTTTTATAAGGTGTAGAAACTTCTGCCTAACATATGCATTTTAAAAACCTTGAGGAAAAGCCCGAATGAGGACAATATCTATTAGCGGTGGGCTTGAGCCGTTACACTCAAATTCCCAATAACCAAACAGAGCACAGAATTAAAAGTACAGGGGGTAAAACTCACGTGTCTCTGGAGCAAAAACGGAAGTGGCTACTGAGTTCGGCGTTGATGATTGAGCTCAAATTGGAGAGCTGAGCGTTGGCCATGGACAAGATAAATGGCAGTGCTGCAGGGCTGGCAAGCTGATTCTGGCCAAGAACAAACTGTTCCCAGCTCAATCCGACAAGAAGTACAGCCATGAAAGTGAAAGAAATTCTGGTGTTCTTCATGTTCTTCATAGCTTCAAACTTCGAGATATCAACTAACTAAAGGAGAAAGGAGAAATGGGTTTTATAGTTTGGAGTTAAAAAGGCTCAAGAACCATACGTTCCATAGCCGCCAGAGATCAAAGGAGGAAATCTTGGTGGGTTTTTCTTGAGTGTTGAGGCAAACCATTTGGTTGGCCCCTCGACGACTTGTCTTTAAGGGTCATTTTAGACGCCAATTTGAGGGACTTGGTTGCCTTCTTCTTTGGCATGTTCTAAAGGAACTTTGAATTGTGGATACAAAACTATGGCTGCTACTACTTCATATCATTGCTACGCAGCTTCCTGATTTGAATCAGGTTAATTTAGCTGAGATTGATGGATATGAAAAGTAAAATGGGATGATTTTCTTTCACGCGAGATAGGAGTTTGAATCTTCTACAAGAATGGAGATTCGTCTTATACACAGTACGTAACTTAACATCTTCATTTATTCTACTGTTAAAAGTTGTCAATTCGAATTGAAATATTTTGTTTTCAATAGGATGTGAATGCAATTCAACTAATTTTGATATGTATTCCAAGTTAAGAGGTAAGAGGTTCAAATCTTTTAATGAAACATTTTTTTAGTTTTTAAAATAATTTTTAATGATATGAAAATCGTATTTAAAAGTGTAAAGTTAAATGTTAAATTAATTTTAAATTATTAACTACATGATTTTTACTACAACATTAATTTATTTTCACACAATATTTTGCTCGTTAATTTAGATTAAATAATACCTATATTTTAGTTTTAACGATTAACCTATGTTCTATTTTAAAACAACCTCTTGCTTCCATTTATGATTGAGTAAATTGATTTTAGGTTAAAATATTGATTTTGTAGAAATGTGAACCAGAAAAGGACTGGAGAAGACAGCTTGCAAGAGTAGAATTGTATTAAGTAATTAATAATATGGGCCATTGCCATAAATGACTCATTCTCATGCTTCCATGAATTCATTATTCCATTTGGTAGACTTTTTTCTTTGTACAATTTTTTTAAAAGAAAAAATGTCAACTCTTTCTTCTTTTCATATCCAAATCCCCCATTTCCTCAAACATTCTAGTCCGGTGTTTACTGTTCCCATCCCTCTAATTTTTATATTCTTAAGGGGGTTCTTTGAAATGGGTATCAATTTTAGCTGCCTTGTATATTGACTTTCCCTACATCATGGGGAGCTCGTCGTGTTCTTCAATCGAGCTCAATACCCATTTCTGAATCCTGCTACCCTCTTCTTTACCTCCTCACTATTCATTTTTCTGCTGGTTTGCAAGTTTGGACATACATGAAAGGTCCTTCTCTCTCTCTCTCTCTCTCTCTCCCCCTAATCTTCATAGTTTTCTGTGAAAAACAACGAGGATTTCTTGATTTTCTCAAAACTTCTCAAAGGTTCCAAGAACTTTCAGATTTTCCTTGATCTTGGTAAGAGGGAGATGGAAAATCAATCTGGGTTTTTGAATTCAAAAGCTAGAAAGATAGGAATTGTGAATGAATGTAAAGAATTCGACACTTTTTTGGGGTTTCTTCAACAACTTTTTGGGATTTTCTGGCTTTGTCCTCTTGAATCAAGAACAGTTGGAGATGGCTAATGCATTATATAGATAGAATATATACCTGATCACCTAGAGTTTTCTTCTTAACGTTGTGTAGTTTTGTTTTTGTGCAGAGAGGGAGTCAGGTTTTGGAGGAGATTATGAAGTGTTTTCATTTGTTCAGCAATGAGAGGAGAACTGTTGAGCCTAGAACAGCTACAAAATCTAATTCGATTATCTCGTGTACCTCGAATTCTACGTCAATGAATCAAGATCTTAAGATGTTTGACTCTGATTTGAATTCTCAGAATGTTTCAGAGTTTAGTGTAGCATCTTCTGCTAAATCATTTGCAGCTTTGTCTCAAAGACAGAGTAATCTTAGGGACTTTACATTCTCAGATTTGAAAGCAGCCACGAAGAACTTCAGCCGATCGCTTATGATCGGAGAAGGCGGATTTGGTAGTGTATATAGGGGCGCTATCCGAAACTCAGAGGATCCACATAAAAGAATAGACATTGCTGTTAAGCAATTAAGTAGAAGAGGATTACAGGCAAGCTCTCTCTCTCTCTCTTTGATATGAACTTATTTCCATCATCTTGGATAATCTGAGAATTCTTCATATGTGCATTTGAATGGAGATATCTTTGTAACTTGGAGAAAGAAAGAGCCATGTTGAAGAAGAGAAATGGAAATATAAAACATTCTTCCATTTGTCCAAAGCCAAAAGAAATTACAGAAAAGCTCATCTGTGAGATCTCACATCGGTTGGAGAGGGGAACAAAGCGTTTTTTGTAACGGTGTTCCGAGAGGGGAACGGAAGCGTTTCTTGTAAGGGTGTGGAAACCTCATCCTAATAGACGTGTTTTAAAACCGTGAGGCTGATAAGTGATTTGGTTGTTGTTTTTCCCTTATATTTCCATCGATCTGTGCGAATGTCGATACTTTTGGTTCTTACAGTTTTTCGTCTACTCCGTATCAAATTCCTTTGAATATGAACTGCTTAGAGATAGAAAGAACAAGTGTACCAACCAATTACATCCATCTTAGCTGCATTTCCAATTATTCCTATCAAATGAGTTGAAAATGCTTTTGTTGGATAAGTTCATAGGACAGTATGTATGAGAACTAATGGTTGTATTCTAAATTAGCTCCCCCTCCAAAAATCAAAAAATGATTACTATTGCACTTCAGAAGTTCCTTAGTTTTACGATTTCGGTTTCTGGCCTTTCCTATAGGGTCACAAGGAATGGGTAACAGAGGTGAACTTTTTGGGCGTTGTCGAGCATCCAAATCTTGTCAAGTTACTAGGCTACTGTGCAGAAGACGATGAAAGAGGGATCCAGCGATTACTCGTATACGAATATATGCCTAACAGGAGTGTGCAAGATCACTTGTCAAGCAAGTTAAACAGTTCTCTTCCATGGGCAATTAGAATGAAAATAGCTCAGGATACTGCTCGTGGCTTGGCATATCTACATGAAGGAATGGATTTCCAGGTACCTTATCTTTGAGCAAAAACTGATGAACTTAACTATCGCTCTAGCGTTGATTAATGATGAACCTTCTCGTTTAAACGTCCGTGAAAATCTATATTGTATAGAAGAAGAACGTATGAAATTCTATTTGGATGAGATGAGAGAAGAACTAGTTGGATTCACACATTCTAGGAAGTACATCTATGGTGGCCTAAATGATATCATTCTTTGTGCAGATAATATTTAGGGATTTCAAATCTTCAAACATACTTTTGGATGAACAATGGAATGCTAAGTTGTCTGATTTTGGATTGGCTAGGCTAGGGCCTTCGGACGGATTAAGTCATGTCTCTACTGCGGTTCGTATGCAACTAATCTAAAATCTGTTTGTTTGAATCAGTTTTGGGAAAGCCAAAAAGATAACACATATTTTTCTATCTATTCTGCATCAGTAATCGACAATCCTTGTGCAGATTGTAGGAACAATTGGATATGCAGCACCTGAATACCTTCAAACAGGACGACTAACAGCAAAAATTGATGTATGGAGCTATGGAGTTTTCCTGTATGAACTGATAACTGGTAGGCGTCCCCTAGATCGGAACCGCCCCAAAGGCCAGCAAAAGCTCTTGGAATGGGTGAGACCACACCTATCTGACTTAAAGAAGTTTGAGCTGATACTTGACCCAAGACTAGGAGGTAACTATTCTATTAAAGCTGCCCAAAAACTAGCAGCTGTAGCTAACCGCTGTTTGGTTCGGAAGGCTGTGGTACGCCCTAAAATGAGCGAGGTCTTGGAGATGGTAAATCGGATTGTGGAAGCAAGCGATCTTGAGAGCCCTCTGCTTCAAGAAAAGAGCTCAACTTCTAACAGTGATTCTGAAGGATCAAAAGGTGAACATTTGAGAAAACGGATTATGAATCCATTTATTGGAGGGAATGGTTGTTTGATTTGCCTAGCTTGGAGACCCAAAGTTGTGAGAACTTGTTGAACAACGTTGAATGGAATGACACAGAGGTTTTCTCATTCTTTTTTGGAATGGAGATTTACTTGTGTAAAGAATCATGGCTTCTTAAACTGCTGGATCAAGTACAGTAGTTGTTTGAGGAAGAATAAGTCAATTGGTTGGCGGTAATTTGGATGAAAAATTTCAGCTATTGTTGAGGGTGTTCAAAACTGTGCTGAGTGCAAGTTTAATATCCTGAAAACCATTTAAGAAATTTTAAAAAGCTTCAAATAGGTCGAATTTGACCTATTAGACAAAACAATTCGACCTATTAGACAAAATTACAAAAGTATGGAGCCTATTGATAGTTCGAAAACTTCTACACTTTCTAAAGTTCATGAATAAAAAAGACATAAACCTGATAGTTTAGAGATTAAACTTGTAACTAAACCTAGTTTTTTTCTTTTTCACCTTCCCCATCCTTTTAGTAAGGCTATAAATCAGTTCTTAAAATCTTAATCCAGCGCAAGCGCTTACAAACTTGTTCCAAACAGGTTCTAACTGTAATCCAACATCTTGATGGATATTGAAGGTTTTATTTCAAATTGTGGAAAAGACAAAGAAAGCTGCAGCCGTAATGTGCGGCCATTGTACTCGAGAAATCAGGAAAACCAAGGGCTATCTCTAGTAATATAATTTCATTACTGTAACAAAATGGATTTGGTTGATCTCTAAATTTCTAATGAACATGGAATAATTTTTTAAAATAAACAAAGATACTGACAACACAAGGGGAAAAACAGGCATCAATGAACAAGACACCAACGTTTAATGGGGGGAACATAATATCTAGAGTTCCTCTATAATTCAATATACAATCTAAAAAGGAAAACAAAATCTACCAGAATCTATGCTGCATAACCAGTGACTCTTGGTGTTTGGGAAGGCAAAAACTTCAGGCGCTTAATTTCTCAATGATTTTCTTGAGAGATGAATATGATCCAAATGCAGATGCAATAACTCCTACTGCTATAACTATGCAACAAAGTGTTATCTGTAAAGGGAAAAAAGAAAAGAAAAGAGAGGAGGATAAGAAGATCGTGCGGTAAAATGATGTTATGCAATCGACTATTCTAATTCGTTTAAGTTAGCGAATAAAAGAAAATGCAATGAAGAGGATGTTTTCACCTGTAAAAACGTTACTTTCCCCCTCAAAATGCTGAGGTAACAGGCACAAGGGAGTATTAAAGTCTGCAAGACACATTTGATAGTTCAGCCGTTAATAAATGAGTTATATAGTACCAGCAGGGATCCACAGTGCAAGGACGAGTAAGCTTACCACAAGCATTGTTAGCAAGGATCCGATCAATGACATCATAAGACCTGCGTTGGAAAAGTGAAGATCCAAAAATTGGCACTCATTTTTCCAAGGCCAGAAGGAGCTTAAAGAAAACATGGCATTTTCTTCACCATAAATTGGTACAGAAATAGACATGTGAAGATATACTTACCAAAAAAGGGGATAGAAAGACCGACCAGTAGGGTAGAAATTACAAGAGCAGTTCTAATTAGGATGGAATAAATGTGAGTCTTGGGATGGTTTGGTGGTATGAACTCCTCCAGACTCATTGCAACGGGAGATATCGTTAACGCATACGTGGGACTAGTTAAGGAGAAACATCATTCTTCCGGTTCAAATACACTTACAGAAATTACGGTAGAACAAAAACAGAAAAAATGAAACGAGGAGCATATTATTAGTTTCTGATTGCTATGAGTAATTATGTATGTTACTCTCTGCATATTACTAAATATGAGGCCCAAAACCCTACTGCAGTGATAAACAAGTGGAATCAAAGAATATGGAAGTGAAGTTCACTTAAAGAGCTAGGCTACAATCCCAATCAATACTTGTAACAAGTATATATCAGAGTCTGAAAGGATATTTTGTGAAGGGGTTTACTACCTGCCAAAGAACAAGTAAGAAACATGAGAAAATAGTTTTCAGGCAGTGAGTAGAAATTGAGTACAAGAGTAACAGCATAAACAACTCCAGAACACTAAAATTAGACTATGCAAGGGAAACTGGGGACTGAAACATTTTCGATTCCTTTAGTAACAGCATAAACAACTCCGAAATCGTAAACATTTTACCATAAGATACCTTCACTGACTTTACGACCAAATCATATCAATCCAACATTTAATATATCTAATACTTTCAAATCATAAAACAATTTTCTTTAACAAACAAACAGTACAAGCACGTGGCGAGCTTGCCAATTCTAACAGATATGTTCTAAATACAAGAGTTTAAAAATAGGGGTGCAATAGGGTCCTTATGGCACCATTGGATATTAAGAACTAAGACAACCAATTTTATTTGTTTAACTTCACAGCACAACAAATAAACAAGCAGTTCAGTGGGAGAATAAATAGAGGCGATGAAACATATATGGTTATTTTGATAGAGATGAGAAAATAAGCATCAAGAATGGATTGGTTGAGGAAAAATTGACCACCGTACCGTAGTCCACACAGCAATCTTTGAGGCAACCAAATCCTGGGGCAGGTTAAGAGTGTACTGGGATAATGTCGATTCTCCAAACATTAAGTATCCAATAATAGCAACTCCAGCATACATCAAAGTGCAAATACCAAAACTGCATTTTCAAGGAAAGTAAATGTTGTAAACATCTTAGGTGATTAATTTTCTTTATATAGTTGGCGAGATCTTATCGACCCTCCATTCAGAAGGGTGACAAACAGACATATCAAGCAACACGAAGATTTCTTAAATGACATAGTCGATCCCCCCTTTTCTTTATGTTATAACTAAATGAATTTGAGTGTCGATAATTTTGATTGAAGCCGACTTTGTCAACGAAGAAAATAATAAAAATAAAAACAAACATAAGGCTTACAAAGTTAATACTTCACAGGCCCATATGAATGATGCATATTTAAATCAAATCAATCGCGACACACAGAAGCACACAGTAGGAGATGGACAAGACAAATTGTGTGTGAAAAAGGATGAAGCTTTCAAATTACCATGTCAAAAGGACTGCTGGAAATTGGCTTTGTTTACCCATTGAGCTATAGATGTTGGGAAATACAGCATGTCCTGAGTAGCAGAAACCGTACAGACCCAGAGCAACTGGGAGGGTTGAGAGCTTCAGTGGAGTCACTGTGCCATGGAAACCGACATCATCTACCAACCCAACCCAAAACAAGCATATAACCACCACGATTGATGCAATGACTCCACCAGCTGTAAGGAAGAATAGAAAAAAAAAAAAATCATTAATAGCGATTTTTTGAAAGTCTCGGTTTAAATCAGGGGCATTTCAATAAGAACAAGAAAAATCATGACAGCAAGATTTGTATGAGCTTGAGCATTCTAATAGGTGAAGAATACATGTTATTCACTTGATGGTTTAATAGACATGTGTTAGACACTAATGGTACAAAGTAAAAAACAAGTTACTTGTTAGGCGCCATTCACACTTATTAAACATAATAAATAGACATAATATAAGATTAAATGACGCAGCATCGTGTTGGTGTTGCGTCATATATACGTTTCATTGTGAATCTTCAAAGCAGAATATTTTGGCTAAGAACTTGGTGCTACATGATGCGCGGAAATACCAATTCATGGAGAGTAGGTGTCAACTAAAAACAAAAGCAAAGAAGCCAATACAAGACTAACCAATAAAACTCATAAAAACATACATGTACTCTGACATGATAAATTTAAGCTAGCTTACCAGAGATGTAACTTAGAATACTGAGATCCCGAAGCCAAACGGTTGGAAGAACAGCCAGGGCAGTCGCTATAGCGAATAAAAGGTGTGCACTTAATTCAAATCCACCAAAACTTATGTGCGCACGGGGAAACAATGTAGACAAATTGTCGCTCTCCAGAATTACGTACTCGATACAAGAAGCCTGCAAGACTAGCATATCTAGTTGGGTCACTTCGTTAACATAAGACCTAATTTGTTGTTTCAAAATCATTACGAAAATGAAAGCATGTTGCATTAGCAGACACGAGCACCGTGCAAATATTGACAAGAAGCTAAGAAAAAGCTTTAGCTTTTCAGTTTTCACCAGATGTCTATTGGCCCAGTGGGTAGTCCGTTACATTTATCAGAGCTTACACATGATATCAAAATTTTCGGGTTAAAATTGTGTTCTGGTTTAAATTCACTAATATTGCCAGAGATTCTACCTATTGAGAATGAAAAGAACGAGGGTAAATAGAAAATTCTTTACCCTTATCTGAAAATAGAAAAGCTCTTAAGAATGAGAATAAATAGATTTGTGGAACAGAAATTGCCAAGGCTAAGAGGATGATGATGATTATGGTTCTTGCTTCTCAGCTAAGTTCCATTTTTCAAAAAACGAAAAGAAAAAAAGAAGAGTCGTTTTGCCTATTCAATTAGCCAAAGGTCGAAACTAGCTACACTACAAAATCCGACATGGGTGGTTAGGTTGATATCTTCTCTGGGTCATTTTCTCAAACACTTAATAAGCCTCTGCCGAAGACATCAAGCATCACATGCAAAAAAGAGTTTTGATAATCTCTTTTGTTTTGGTTGTCATATTTAAAATGAAAATCGTCATTCAAAAATCACATTTATTTCCTCTCTGGACACACAAAGAGACCCAAAATCAAAATGTGGTTCCTAAGTCATCAAAGAGCGTGGTGGACAAGAGACTTGCCACTTGTTCTGTAACGTAGGATATCAACTTTAGGTGGGGCCAGCCCCTACGTTAACCATTATCCAACAAAATTATGATAATAATTAAAACCCCAACTTGAAGAAGTAGTACTTACGTATAATTCCACGTACAATACTATCTGCATCCACAAGAAATCAAAACAAAATGTTAAACCAAAGAAAAAAAATCAAATATTGATTCATTTACCCTGAAGTTTTTGTCCCTTTGTTTTCATTTGTTCTTTAATCTCAATTTAAAGATATCACTATACTCACAAAATTTCTTTAAATATAAGCACAATTTTGTAGGCGAAATTGGAATTTAAACTGAATGAAGGGAGAATAAGAAGGCAGCTACCGAGATGGCGACACGGCCGATGGCACCAAAAGCAGCTTGTCCAATGTCAGGGTAAGTTTCAAGCCCAGGTTTGCTATCCAAACAAGCACGTAGGAGGATTCCAGTGTAGAAAGAAAGCACAGCAAATATCAATAAAATGGAAAGCCCCAACCATCCTCCTTGTTGCATAGCATATGGGGTCGAAAGTATTCCCACCCCACACAGCACATTGATACCTACATTGCAAATTTCGATCATTCTCACAACAATTCTATCACACAAAATATTTCCCAATGGAAGAAGTAATTACCATTAACAACAGCTTGGCCAAAAGAACAATGGCGGGAAATGGGAAGGCCATGAGAGTCAACGACGGGCTTGTCTTTGTCATCCCTCCTGACGGATATGGAAGAGCGCCTAGAAGGAAGCTGAGGACCCAAAGGAGAATAAGGGGCATACTTTTGCTGCTCGTCAATTACTGTGGGTAGCAGTGGCTTTGATATGGATGAAGAGAACGCTTCAGGAGTGAATCTCCTCGTTAATGAGGAGGAAAGAAACGAGCTTCCAAATCTGGCCAATGATGGCGTTCCTAGCAGCCCAATACTTGGTGAATGTAAACTCCCCAGCATATCAATAGATTGCCTGCAACATTATTTTTATTTCTAAATTATACACTCCTCTTCTTCCACGTTCTAGTTAAAATCATCTAGTTAGATCATTTCCAACAAAAATCTCGAAAAATATCAAGCATAACTCAGTATTTTTAGCACATCAACAAGTTCTGTGTTTCCGTTTTAAGCACTCATACTGATTTATAGACTACTTTTCTTCACATTTTAGTAAAAATCATCCTGATTGATCTTTCTCACAAAAATTATGTATATAATAAATAAAGAAGAAAGGAATAATTTTTCATATGTTTTTTTTTTTTTTTTTTTTTTTAAA
>NW_019272030.1:3006895-3054579 GCF_002738345.1 Cucurbita maxima | reverse complement strand
TTTTTTTTTTTTTTTTTTTTTTTTTTTTTTTTTTTTTTTTTTTTTTTTTTTTAAGATAGAATTAAATTAAAATAATAAATATTGGATTTATATTTACAATTTATCCACTTTTTCAATAATTATTTTAGGTACGAAAAATCACTTTTGAAACTTGTGGAGGGTGTGATTCCTGAGTGGGGGACCTCTCCAGAATCATCAGGATAATATCCTCTACAAACCCTAAAAAGTTATTGATAATCAAAATTAATAATTCTTTTACGAGGAATGGTTCGCTTTAATTTCTCTCTTTTGATCTTGAGAAGAAAAAAAAATATATAGAAATTCAAAGCTGTTGATTTTGAGAAATTAATTTTTCTCGGAAAGTTTTTGAACGGATTATGTTTGTTCGATGATTTTCCAAGAAAAAAATGAGAGAGAGAAGCAGAAGAAATGGAATGATCGGAAATGCACAGAAAAAAGAGGTGAGAGGATGAGAAAGCGAACCTGTAACTTTGAGGCCAAGCAGCGGCATTGTAAGAACTTGGTTGATTAATGTTACGGTTATCCACTGATGAACCGGAAGACTCCGATTCGTTTCCGTCGTCGATTTCCTTTTCAAAATCTTCGTCGTCAGAACTTTCGATGTAAAAACTACGGTCCGACACGGAGTTCTTCATTTTCAAATCGAAGTTCCAATTCCTCCTCCTCCTCCTCTTCTTTCCTTCCGTTCAACTGAGAATAAATTAATCCGAATCCACTTCACCAGATTCAAATCAGAGAGAAAACACGGAGAAAAAATGTTTCAGAGAAATAAATACAACGTTAATCGTTCTCTAGCTTGAATCGCCAAACACGGAACGGAAAAAAAAAATCAACGAAAACACCTAAATCAAGGCGCCAAATGCGTCCATCAAACCACGACCACCATACTTAAAGTAAATTTCACAAGCAGAAGCCATGAAATCCGCCTACAAGTGAGTATATACGTGAAGAACGATTGACATCAATTCAAAGTCGGAAGACTCTGTTTGGCTGCCGAGAAAATTTTGGATACAGTAAATAGAAAACAGATAGAAATCCCCTGAACATCACATCCAAAGTTCACATAACCAGAAAATTAATGAAAAACACATTCACATTAACATCCGATTTCCACACAGTTCATAACCCCTACACAAAGTTGAAGAACATAATCAAATCTCACCGTGAAGTTAAGCAAGAAAATGAATCAATCCGGAGAGAGAGAAAATTAGCAGCTCTGTAGTAGATCTGTGGTCCTTTGTTCCTTCCAACAATTTATACAAAACACAGCTGCGATTCTTTCATGTTCCTGTCATCAACATTCTTCACAATTTCAGAAACATTTTAAATCAGTTGATGATGAAACTCACTCTATTTTTTTTCTATTTTCTTTTTCTCTTTCCTTTTTTGTGACAATTTTTTCTTAATTTAATTTTAGCTAAACGCCTAATCCTCATCTTTCAAATCTTATTCATAACCATTTTTATTTTTTATTTTTTAAATTAAACACCAAACACATGAATTTATTTATTTCAACTCATTTTTAATTAATTTGGAAAATAAACTATAATAAATAAAATAATATACCATCAAATATGTGCACAATCAATTTTAAATTACTGTTGGTAATTTTTTTTTTTTACTTATTGAGTTAAAACTAGTAAAAATTTACCGTATTTTTCTTTATCAATTACTATTTTTGTTGGTGAATAATAATAATAATAGCGACTAAATTATAAAATTATAAATTAATATTTTAAATTTTAATTTGAATTGAGATTGAAATTAATATTCTTTTAATAAATTAATATTTATTAAAGTTTGAACTAAAAAAAAATATTATTTTTGAATTAATAAAGTATTTATATGTTTATAATATTAATAAATCGTGTATTTTTTTTTCCATATTTGAAATATTATTTAATAAATCTTTTATGGATTTTGTTGTGGATATTTAATGGGTAGAAATATATTAATTCATATCCATCTGGATGATATCATGAGCATTACTAAATAATTTTGACCTTAAACAGATCTTTACACGTCATTAATATCAATCTTTTAAGCCCACATACGCATAGTGCTACTCATCAAATATAATTGTTATATGAAATTGCGATAAGATGGCTCCGACGTTCCAATACAGCTCAGTTATTTACTTGTCTCGAAGCGTTTCTAAAAGTTGAAACTATTTTTATACACCAATACGAGTTTATTTCAACTGTGAGATCTCATATTGGTTTGGGAGTGGAACGAATCATTCTTTATAGAACTGTGGAAACCTTTATCTAGTAGATATATTTTAAAATCGTGAGACTGATGGCGATATATAATGAGATAATATCTATTAGCGGTGGTCTTGGACTCTTGCAAATGGTATTATAGTCCGCCACTGGGTGGTGTGCCAGTGAGGTCGTTGGCTGCCAAGAGGGGTGGATTGTGAGATCTCACATCGGTTGGAGAGGTGAACGAAACATTTCTTATAAAAGTGTGGAAACCTCTCCTAAAATTGTGAGGCTAAAAGTGATGCGTAACGGGCTAAAGCAGGTAATATATACTAACGGTGGTCTCAGACTGTTACAAATAGTATCAAAACCTGACACTGGCGGTGTGCTAACGAGAACACAAGGCCTCCAAGGAGGGTAACTTGTGAGATTCCACGTTGGAGAGAGGAACGAAGCATTCATTGTAAGTATGTGGAAACCTCTCCTAAAATCATGAGGCTAATGGCGATGCGTAACGGGATAAAGCGGACAATATATGTTAATGATGGTTCAGATGGTTACAAATAATATCAAAGTCAGACACTAGGTGGTGTGCCAACGAGAACAATGAGCACCCAAAGAGGGTAAATTGTGAGATTCCGCAACGGTTGGAGAGGGGAATGAAGCATTCCTTATAAGAGTGTGGAAACCTCTCCTAAAACTGTGAGGGGCTAAGGGCGCATAACGAGCGAAAGCGGACAATATCTGCTAATAGTGGTCTCAGATTGTTACAAATGGAATCAAAGTCAGACACCGGACGGTGTGCTAACGAGAACATAAGGCCTCCAAGGAGGGTAACTTATGAGATTCCACATCGGTTGGAGAGAGGAACAAAACATTCCTTATAAAGGTGTGGAAACCTCTCCTAAAATCGTGAGGCTCACGGCGATATGTAATGGGATAAAGCGGGACAATATCAGCTAGCGATGGTTTCAGACTATTATAAATAGTATCAAAGTCAGACACTGAGTGGTGTGTCAGCGAGAACACCAGGCCCCCAAGGTAGGTAAATTGTGAGATTCCACATCGGTTAGAGAAGGGAACGAAGTATTCCTTGGTGTGGAAACCTCTCCTAAAACCGTGAGACTTCAGCAATACGTAACAATCTAAAGCAGACAATATCTACTAGTGGTGGGCTCGAGCCAACACATGTTCTTTCAACATGCACTGAATTAGAGTTCCTACGACTAAGCCACGGAAAAGTAAGGTGTACCTTGTTAGTATCGGTAGTAATTTTGAATTCTTTGAAGTTTTTCGTAACCATCACATCTCGAGAATTGCTCTCATTCAAATATAATCTTGGTTCATTTACATACCACTCATTTATTCAAAACGCTACACTGCGATCAACATCGACATCAGCATCAACATTCCAACAATAATTTCACGAAATGAAGATTCAACATTGTCATCGACATCGACATTTTAAATCTTATTTAGAGGCTATCACTATAACTAACGATTACATTAGGTTGAAAAGCGTAGGTCGGGTTTTTTTTAAAAAAAAATAAAATTTGTTTATAATTTTTGAATAAAAACAAAAATAATACAACTTGTGAAAAAAGTTGTAAACATTGCATATGCATGGCCATGATGAACACTATTTTTTCTATCTTATTTGTCTTATACTCTAAAACAATAATGCCCAATAATTTATTTAAACCAAAATATTAAAATAAAAATTTAACACCATATATTTGTTGATTCTACATTAATTCCATTTATTTATTTATTTATTTATTTTAACAAAGAAATTGATTCACGTGCGTACATTCTACGATCAATCAAATCAATAAAATATAAACTAAAAATCACGGAATGTTGAAATTAATTACAAGTTAGCCCCTGACGTTTTAAAATTGTCTATAGGTCCCTACACTTTTAAGTCTTAGTAATTTTACAAAATTTAAAATGGTTTGAATGATTTGATATAAATTTAAATTTTATGTCTAATGGGACGTGTTCAGTCTAATAGGTCCTTGAATTTGAAGGCTAAATTTGTAATTTTAAAAGTTCACACGAACCTTAAAGTTTAGGGACTAAATTTGTAATTTAATGATGTATAATTATTATCGAATAAACAACAAGAGGAATAATTGATATCCACATTTGATAATGGTTTTTTGGCTTTGTTCTTCACCCTTTTGACAAACCTAGTAAGCTCCTATTAATCAAGGATTTGTCCATTCTTTTCTAATTTCAAAATTTTCATATGTTATAAATAAATAATAATTATTATTCAACCGAGATCCCGGGATCCCCATCTAGATGACGATGAGTTACACTCATTTTAGCAATTATTCTGAAACAGAGACTAAATAAATTTAGAAAAAAAATGGTACTAAAACCATTTAAGATCCTAACAAAATGACATCAGTAGGAACGAAGCTAGAGAAAAAAATGGCACTGAAACCATTTAAGATCATATACAAAATGACATCGGTTGAAGAGAGGAACGAAGCTAGAGAAAAAAATGGCACTGAAACCATTTAAGATCCTATACAAAATGACATCGGTTGAAGAGAGGAACAAAGCATTCTTATAAAAGTGTAGAAACCTCTTCCTAACAGAGACCATTTTAGGCTAATGATGATTCATAACAACCCAAAACATACAATATCTGTAATAAAACAGATATTTGAAAACGTCGATTAAAATAAAATAATAATCGAAATAAATTTAGTGGGAAAAAATGGCACTCAACCATTTAAGATTCTATACAAAATTTGAGAGATAGGAGCAAGAACATCAAAAATGCCTATATCCAAGATGAACTTAAAAAGGGCTCTGAAACATAAATTTTCCTTTTGAATTCTCAGGCTGATTACTTTCAGCAGGATCAAGATAAAGCCAGTATCGTCTTCTTTAATGCCTTTCTGGGCTGATGAGCAGAGAAATTGCAGTGTGTTTATCTACAGATTAAGAACAGGACCTTCACTATTATCCTTGGAGTATTTTCGAAACAGAAGACGGGTCAGCTCGGCTAAACCAATTCACGAACTGTCGCGCAAAGTTGGGAAACTGAGTCCACTTTTTAGGTGGCCGACTGAAGTTGGCCATGCCCATTTCAGAATGTTTGGACCTAAGATCTGCAATATTATTAACACGCTCGATGAGTTTACGAACCCAAACGAGTACCATATGGACAGATCACAGATGAGTCATCTTGTCACATCTTACATTATTTATAAGATATGACAAAAAAAAGACTTAGAAAAAGTTGGGTTATTATAAAGTTTCCTTTGTCTAAGATGTGACGAGATAACTTTATAATAACACAAACATTCAGAATGCAGAGAGCACATGGGAACATGTGAGTACAGGCAGACACACATATGCAGGCAAAAGGGGTAAGAAGAAGAAGACACCAACCAAGGTCATATTTTTATAAGCACCGAGATTGAACGGGTGTTGGTAGCTCTGTCCAGACTTACGAGCCAACCATGCTGCACGTATTCCTTCGTAATACTGGTCGGAAGAAACACGATTTGCAGTCAGTAATCAGAGGGGGAAGGAATTCATGCTCATAAGTCCAAAATACAACTGTAGGAATCCATGTTATACCTCTATAGTTGTCATGTTTCGAATGATGAGGTAGACATGCCAGCCAAGAAGTGTTCCAAGAGTCGAGCTCAAGGAGATCATCATCACTGCGCAAATAACCTAAAACATAAAAGTTAAGTAAATCTTCTTCTCTGCAAAATTTAACCACCGACAATAGTCGTTGTAACAGCCTAAGCCCACCGCTGGTAAATATCGTCCGTTTTTAGCCCGTTATATATCGTCATCAGTCTCATAATTTTAAAACACGTCTGCTAGGGAGAGGTTTCCACACCCTTATAAGGAATGTTTCATTCTCCTCTCCAACCGATGTGGGATCTCACAATCCACCCCCCTTGGGGGTCCAGTGTCTTTGTTGGCACACCGCTCGATGTCTAGTTCTGATACCAGTTTTAACAGCCCAAGTCCACCGCTAGCAGATATTGTCCACTTTTAGCCCGTTACGTACCGCCGTCAACCTCACAATTTTAAAACGCGTCTGCTAGGGAGAGGTTTCCACGTCCTTATAAGAAATGCTCGTTCCCCTATCCAACCGATGTAGGATCTCACAGTCGTATACGGATATATGCCAGTCAAAATTTCTCTACATACCTCATGGTTATATCAGTAGCATCGAGTATGGTAAAGTTGGAAGTTAGGTTGGTTAAAGCACGGGTCATTTAAGAAAAATAAAATAGTCAATTAGGCAAGGTCCAAAATCGATGACCCAGAAGACTCCAGACTAATCTCAGTTAATGAAAACAGAGATAGGTTATATAAACAACTAACTTACATAGAAAATTTTTAAAGGAAGCGCTCCCTCAACATTCCAGTTCTTCTGAAATGCACAGCTCACAATGATGAACTATACAACCAAAGCTCAAGTTATAAGTAAAAATTTGGATTCATTGTTAAATGAAATAAATTAAACTGGAAAGGGTGTACCGTGGAATACAAGCTTGCCAGTGTCCCGTATGAGACGAGGTCGAAAAAGGACTTGTAGTTCCAATAACCGACACAGTTATTTATCCACAAACAATGATGATCCTGCATCCAGTTTAAGCTCACATGAAAAGGAAGAATAAACCACAAGCTTTCAGCTTATCCATATCCGAAATTAAAGGTCCGAGTTCAATTGTTATGCTTCAGGTACAATGGAACCTACCATCCTCAAAACACACCTTCTGCAAACTCGACAATGATGAGCCCTCGGAGGCTTGAAGGTGCTACACTTTTCACAATGCTTAATCTGTAAAGCCTGTTATTAAATCATGACGTGGAATCAATGACTAAAACACAATACAGAGTATGCAATTGAATTAATTTCTTATCTGCTTCATCAAAAAATGCCTAACATGAGAAAGATCATTTGCGGCAAAATTCCAGTTCATAAAGTTTCCAATGGATTCTAGTTCCAGATTTACTCAATAGAATAGTACCTTGAGTAACATAAATGAGTAACATAAAAGAGAGGGATTGTGTGTGATCCCACATCGGTTGGAAAGAGGAACGAAACATTCTTTATAAAGGTGTGGAAACCTCTCCTTAGCAGATGCATTTTAAAAACTTTGAGAGGAACCCCGAAAAGGAAAGCCTAAAAAGGACAATATCTGCTAGCGGTGGGCTTGGGCTGTTACAGGTTGGGATAGCCATTATAATCAGCCTAGATTGAAGGGTATATTGACAACATGTTAGTGACAAACCAGTCGTGTACTTGAGTTTCAAAACTATATGAACATTTTTGGATAAGCCGATGTATTTCCTTGTTCACCATTGCATTCGAGGATATAGGATCAAAAAGTTCACGAATAGGACAGGATAAGACTTTTCCATATGATTTCTCTGCCATTGAATAACCGTTCAATCACTATAGGTTCATTGCTTCCATGAAAACTTTGGAATGAGATCACACTAATGCGCGCAGTTATTAATCAGTGATTCAGCAATCAGCTACAGTTGAATGTTTAGCTGCATCGTTATTATAATTTATCTGACGTGCTTTACAATCTCGAACGACGTTTCTCAAGATTGTGACTCGAGCATTATGATACTATAAAGTTGTGCAATATCTTCAGCTTGAATGATACGGCTAAGATGTAAAAACATTTATATGGACAATGAAATTACATATCTTTTCAGCAACAGACGTACTAAGGAGCTAAATTAACAGAGGCCTATGGAATCTTCTTTGAGATCAGTGTATGACAAAATAAATTGTTAATCAAATAAAATTGAGGACAAAAATTGTGAGATCCCACGTTGGTGGGAAAGGAAAACGAAACATTTCTTATAAGGGTGTAGAAGTCTCTCTCTAGTAGACACATTTTAAAAACTTTGAGGGAAAAACCAGAAAGGAAAACCCAAAGAGGACAATATATGCTATCGGTGGAATTGGGCTGTTACAAATGGTATCAAAGCCAGATACTCAACGGTGTGCCAACGAAGACGCTGGTCCCCAAGAGGGGTGGATTGTGAGATCCCACATCGGATGGAGAGGGGAACGAAACATTCCTTATAAGGGTGTGGAAATCTTTCCCTAATAGACGCATTTTAAAAACCTTGAGGGGAAACCCATAAGAAAAAGCCTAAAGAGGACAATATTTGCTAGCGGTGTGCTTGGGCTCTTACAAAGATCATTTGTTGGGATTTTGGTGGCCGTCCCGTCCCACTTTAAATATATGGAAAAACCAAATGGAAACAACAAAGAAAACCTGATGAAATTGATTCTTAACATCTGCTAACAAATAGAGTTAATAAGAATTCTTCCCTGAAAAAGAGTGATATCAATCCATCTAATTGAACTCCAATACCCCATAGTACAATTAAATCTGTTCCTCCCGCTTGAAACTACACTAATATCACCTAAGGCTCAAAACCCACAAGCAATGCAAAATGTTCGGACAATCAAATTCAATTAGTTCATAAATGGACCCTAAAAATCTCCATCTCCCCAAAGAAGCGCCTTAAAACTACACTAATATCACCTAGGGCTCAAAATCCACAAGCAATCCGAACTGTTCCGACAATCAAATTCAATTAGTTCATAAATGAACCCTAAAAAATTCCATCTCCCCAAAGAAACACAAAGCATCATCTCTAAATAGAAACCTCAAATCCACGGCATAAAAATCAGAGAAAATAAAGGAATCCAGATCGTAGTTCCAAAATTCTACATATATGAATTGAATTAGAAACTTACGGAATTCCCAGAATCTTGATCCGAACCGGCACGCTCTTCAACATCGGGACAATAGGAAGAAGGAACGGGGCCCGGGTCGGTGAGAACACAAACAGCGAAAGAGAAAAGGCAGAGGGAAGCCATGGAAGTGAAAATCAAAGAGTTAAACAGACCAGGAGAGGTAAACAAACCAGTCCAATTCTCGATGAAAATGAACATCGTAATGTAATACACAAAAGCCATCAACAACAACACAGAAAAGACGGGAATTGATATGAATCTCTTCATTTTCACCTGGGATTCGAGCAGAGTAAGAGGGAAAACAGAGCGAGCTTGGGAATTCCAGGATTTTAGCTGCCCGGGAAATTTGGTCAACCGGGCAATTTTAATGTCCATAAATGGGCCGGATTTGGGCTTCAAAAAAAGCTGGTCCACCAAAGAACTGGCCCAACTTCGCGTTCTATTCAGTTTCGTTTAAGTCACTCTGGCCCATGGGCTTTTATTTGGTAATGTTTCTATTTAAAACATAAATAACAATATTAGTAATTATATTTGTTTTTTTTTAATTTAAATGTAAAAATTAACATGGAAATAATTTTTTAAAATTAAATACAAAAAAAACTGTTTATAATTATTTTATTATATTTATTATACATTTTAGATATAAAAAAAAAAAGAACACAAAACAAGAAATTTAATTTTTTTTTGTTTAAATTTTTTTTACATAAATAAATTAAAATTTTCTTTTTAACATTTTTGTCTAAATTTTAATATTTTAATTTATGTGAACGAAAACATTACTCTCCTAGTTAAAATATATATTATCGACTATTGCATACTTCAATTTTAATATCGAAAATAACTAAATATTTTAAGACCAAACAGTTGTCGTGAGAATAGTCGAGGTGCATATAAACTAACTCGAACACTCTCGAATATATAAAAAAAAAAAATTATACATATCATAATTTTAAATGTCGAAATTGTATAAAAAAATTAAATATTGAAAAAGCAAAAGAAAAAAAAAACCATAAATTGACCTGTCGAATTATGGTGTACCCATGAAAATCAATTAAGTGTTTTTTTTTTTTTTTTTTTTGTCTTTTTCATATATTATTGTCCTCCACAAAGCTGTCTCCAAGCTGACTTGAGACTGACATGTATCTTTCAAATGTTTTTTCACACTAAAAAAGGTAACAAAATTTCACCCACCTTTTTCATTTCCAATTAAACCCACACCTTTTTTTTTTTTTTTAATTTCTTTTACTTAATTATTATTAATTTAAAAAAAAAAAAAAAAAGTTCAAGCACTGATTCAATAAGCTGATCCACGAGCCAAAGTTCAATTAACAAGCTAGAGGTCGATCCAAAGAGATAAACAATAAGGCAGAAGGTAAGCCAAGAGCGGATATAATAATATCAACCAACTAAGCTAGGGAACATTCCAAAAACAACATGTTCAAGGTAGATCAACGAGCTATAGATCACCCGTGTTATACTTTATTTCTTCACCCTTTTTTTTTATTGGAATAGTGACTGAAATCCCGGCTTTTGAAATGGTAAGAGATGTTTTATGCTCTCGGGGCACGACAATTGAGAGCATTTCTAAAAATTGAAAAATTGGGGTTACAAAAAAGGAAATAAATAAATAAATATGGAAATATACACATAAATGGTAGAAAATTATTAAAGATGGAAAATAAATATGTTATTTTGAAGTGGGCACAGATAGAATATTTATATGTAGGGTTTTTTGAGGACCCAATTTGTTGGGCACATCCGATGTGGGACAGCAACACCAGTACGGAAGACTCAAAACAGCCTTGAATTCGTGTGTCGTTTGGTTTTGGGTTATCATTTTCATGCCCTATCTCTTCCAATTGCCTATCCTCAATCAATTATCTGCAACATTCAAACCCTAAAATTGTACGAGAAGATTCATATCACTCATTCAAGCTCTCTCTCTCTAGACCCACAAAAACAACCAAGAGAGAGAGAAACAAAAAACCCTTTTGTTTTCGATGAATCCCGTCTTGCTCTTGTTCGATCTTCTGTCTCCGATTTGTCAGCCGATAAGATCTTTGAGATTGATCGACATTTGTAGACGCCCGATTCATTGAAATTTAGAGACTCAGTAGTTGGGATGAAATGAAACGATAAAAAAAGACAACCCAGTTGAGATTTAGAATTTTTCTCTCGAATTTGTCTAAATTGTTGTTTCGACAACACTGAAAGGTCTCCAGAATAAGATATTTGAGATTGACCGGCTTTTATTTGTGCTCGATAGATTGAATCTCAGGGAGTCAAAATCTTGCCTACAACACAAATCAAGTGGCTTGAAAATTCACGTGGTGAAGTAACCAAGACGAAATGAAACAATGAAAAAAAAAAAAAACCAGTTGAGATTTTGAAGTTTTCTCTCGAATTCATCTAAATTGTTGCTTCGATAACGCTAAAAAATCAAACTTTATCCTCTTTTAACAAATAATAAGTGACCCGTCCTCAACGAAACTTGAAAATTAGGTTAGTTTAACTTTTCAACTCGAAAAACTCTAAAAAAAATTGGATTTTGAGATCGAAATCTCGGGACCCATCAACTCAAATCAAGAAAGAAAACCTCCATGGATGAAGATTAGAGCTTTGAAATTGAAGAGTGAAGAACATAACTAACCTTTATGAGTATGAGATTGTTGAGATCCCAAGATATATACATATACATATACATATATATATATATATAGCCATTGAAGCTATTGCTAATGCAGCATCATCAAGATTCTCAATCAAACAAGCTTCAAAAAAACATGAACTCTCAAAAATCATTGTGAATCTTGATGATGCCGCACAAGCAAATTATGGCTGTGATTGAGTTCTTGATGAACATGAACAAGAACAGGAGAGAGAATAAGAACAAGAGAGAGAAAATTGAAACAAAAAAAAAAAAATAAAGGAGTGAGAATGAGTGGAAAGATGGTAGATTTAAGGTGGATATATATACACGAGGGCTCAAACACAAGGAGCTTCCTAGATTACTTTCCACCTCCCCTTTGCCACTTAGCTCGGGGCCACCTTACGTATTCTCGATTCCGACCATAGCTCGATCAGATCAATAACACACTCTATGTTTTCGTAATGGTATGATATTGTCTGGGTCGTTGTAGAGTTTACTTTTAATTTCACCCACGTTGAAAAAATATTTGCATTTTTAGTACTTTTCCAATTTTAAGCACAAGATCAATTGAGTCAGTGCTCGTATAAGACTTTGGATCTTCACATTTCTATATTGGTTTAATATCTTCCACTCTCCGTACGAGTCCTAGTGGGTCTTATTCTTTTTTCTCTTATTCAAGAGGTCAAGTCTCGTACCAATTAAATCAGTAGACCTTGATTGACCTTATCTCACTATTTTCATCTTTTAAAAATTCGTACTTTTACATTATCGTCTCTCATTTTTTGTGCTATGTTCGAGAAGAAAACTTCCAAAATTTTTAATCCGAACATAATTTAGTCGATAATTCATCAATTAATATCTCAAAGGTTGATACTCGAGCTCTCGCCCCGAACAAAAAAAAAAAAAACAAATGGTAATATTGATTAAATTAAGAAAAATCATAAATAAATGGTAATATTGTAATTAAGTGGGAAAGTGTGGGTATAGTATAACTCATAATTAAAATAATTAATATATATACTAAATTCGTTTGGCTGTCCTTATCCTTTGAAATTAAAAATACCATGTAATAATTACTTTTATTTAACTATCGAATTATATGTATATAATTTATTTTATTCCATAATTATACACAATAAAATATTTTCGAAACTATTTAGAAAGTAGTTTTTTAAATATATAATTAAATAAAATTATAAATTATAATTAAATATTTAAAAATAAATATTTAACTCAACCCAATTAGATTTATTATTTAATAAAAGTGGTTTGAATCGAAAAAGCTTATGTCTTAAATTTTTTTAAAATTAAATAATTAACCGAATTAAACCAAAAATTTATATTTAAAAAATAATATATTAAAGAATGGGTTAATTAATTAATTAAAAAAAATTGATATAGAAAATAGTAATAATGATAAGGGTGAAGAAAAAATAAAGATGCAGAAAAAGTAATTAATGAAATATTCCAAAACTGATGAAGCAATGTGATTGGTGCAGCCGTTGTGGGCCCACTAATAATGCTACATATTCTTCACTCACTGTCTCCACACAAATGAATTGTACTCTCTGCCCCTCCCACCATAATTTCATTTTTATTTATTAAATATTTCATTTATACGTCTAAATTTTACGATATACTTTTATATGTATATTCGATACGAAAAAAAGGTCCTAATAAGGTGTCATTACACGGGAAAAGTATCGGGAAAAGTATCGGTAACAACAGAAATGAAGGGGTTTGTGTGGCTGTTGTGTCCACCCCGACCCTTCTTATTCAATCGAGCAAGTGTAAAATTATTTGGCCACTAACTAAAAACAATCAGGACTGGTGTGTCGGTATGAAATCGATTTAAAATAAATAAATAATAATAATTTATGAATTTTTTAATTATATTAAAAATAATTTTAAATGGGAAATTTCAAAATTATGAAATATAAAATTTTAAATTAAAAACTAAAATAAAGGAAACGATAATTAATGATTTTTTTTATTATTATTAAATCCAAACCAGGAGTTATCTGTTGGTTGGTTGGATATAATAATTTAATAAAAAAGAGGAAAAATAAAGGACTGAGTATTAAAAATAAATTAATTAATATGGCCAATATAATAAAGTAAGTGCCATTTTTTTAACTTTTAAAAACACATACAATTGTTCATAAATGTTCCTTTAATGGCCGACAACCTAGTACTCCTTTTTTTAAACTGTCTAATTTTCTTTTATTAATTTATTTTCCACTTTTAAAATTTTAAATTTCCCACTCTCTTTCTTTTTTTAATAAAAAAATAATATAATTTAGTAATTAAAAAAATTAGAACACGCTAACTATCTGAGTTCTATGCAGACACCTCGGAAGCTTTAATTCTTCCAAGAGTTCTTTGGTGTTCACTCGGGTTAATTCCCATGTTCCCTCGTGGCATGCCCAATTGGGTTTTTTGATAGCGATAACTCATCGTTGGCTCACCCGAACACATTAGTTCTTCGAGATTTTTGTACGTGGTCTTATGGAACTTTGTAGGTACTAGAGTCGTAGCTAGCCTTTCCTTAAACTCTAAGAATCTTATTTATTGCATGTTTTGTGGATACAACGTTAGTGGGAATCTCACTTTACGATCACTATGGAACTAATTGATTTAATTAACTTTAAAGTCATAAAATTAGTGCTCTAATTATTCTAATTAATCTTCTCCTCTCCCCCGCCCCTACCAATACCCACTCATACAAAAAATGTTCGAATTATTTATATTTTATTTCTTACTTTAAAATCGAGCGGTGCCAAGCCCAATGTTAGTCGATATTATCTTTTTTGAGCTTTCCTCAAGGCTTTAAAACGGTTACTAAAGGGTGTTTTGTTCTCCTCCCAACCAACACCCCTTGCATGGCACTCGTTCGTTTCTCCAAGAGATGTGGGACTCCCTTTGGTGTCAGTGTCCATACTAGGTTTTAATATCATTTGTAATGGTCCAAGTCCAAGCCCACTGTTAGTCGATATTGTTGTCTTTGCTTTCCCTCAAGACATTAAAATGCATCTGCTAGAAGAAGGTTTCTTACTTTAAAATTGAGTGATGCTTAGCTCAAGCCCAACGCTAGCCGATATTGTCTTTTTTGAACTTTCCTCAAGATTTTAAAACGGTTACTAAGAGATGTTTTGTTCTCCTCCCAACCAACACCCTTGCATGACACTTGTTTGTTTCTCCAAGAGATGTGGGACTCCCTTTAGTGTCAGCGTCCATACTAGGTTTTAATATCATTTGTAATGGTCCAAGTCCAAGCCCACTGTTAGTCGATATTGTTGTCTTTGCTTTCCCTCAAGACATTAAAATGCATCTGCTAGAAGAAGGTTTCTTACTTTAAAATTGAGTGATGCTTAGCTCAAGCCCAACGCTAGCCGATATTGTCTTTTTTGAACTTTCCTCAAGATTTTAAAACGGTTACTAAGAGATGTTTTGTTCTCCTCCCAACCAACACCCTTGCATGACACTTGTTTGTTTCTCCAAGAGATGTGGGACTCCCTTTAGTGTCAGCGTCCATACTAGGTTTTAATATCATTTGTAATGGTCCAAGTCCAAGCCCACTGTTAGTCGATATTGTTGTCTTTGCTTTCCCTCAAGACATTAAAATGCATCTGCTAGAAGAAGGTTTCTTACTTTAAAATTGAGTGATGCTTAGCTCAAGCCCAACGCTAGCCGATATTGTCTTTTTTGAACTTTCCTCAAGATTTTAAAACGGTTACTAAGAGATGTTTTGTTCTCCTCCCAACCAACACCCTTGCATGACACTTGTTTGTTTCTCCAAGAGATGTGGGACTCCCTTTAGTGTCAGCGTCCATACTAGGTTTTAATATCATTTGTAATGGTCCAAGTCCAAGCCCACTGTTAGTCGATATTGTTGTCTTTGCTTTCCCTCAAGACATTAAAATGCATCTGCTAGAAGAAGGTTTCTTACTTTAAAATTGAGTGATGCTTAGCCCAAGCTCAACGCTAGCCGATATTGTCTTTTTTGAACTTTTCTCAAGATTTTAAAACGGTTACTAAGAGATGTTTTGTTCTCCTCCCAACCAACACCCTTGCATGACACTCGTTCGTTTCTCCAAGAGATGTGGGACTCCCTTTGGTGTCAGCGTCCATACTAGGTTTTAATATCATTTGCAATGGTCCAAGTTCAAGCCCACTGTTAGTCGATATTGTTGTCTTTGCTTTCCCTCAAGACATTAAAATGCTTCTGCTAGAGGAAGGTTTCCACGCCCTTATAAATAGTGTTTTGTTCTCCTCCCCAACTAATATGGGACATCACAGAGTCGAAACAACATGAAATGAAAAATAACGGACTCGCATACAAATTTAAAGGTTTAAATATTAATTTAAAAATTTAGTAACAATAATTTTTTTTTTTTAATTTCAACCAATAATTTATTATGGACAAATAATTCACTCCCAATTTTTCGGCCCAATAAAAAGGTCTTGAAGTTCTTTGAAGCCCAAGTTGTCGGCCCAATAATTTCAATATAATGGGCTATAATACACAAATCACCCTTTAATTAAGTATAATTTCAAATTAGTCCTCGAGAAACAATATTATTACGATCGACCCCAAATATTTTCTTTTTTTTCCCCTTAAACCTCAATTTAAAAAATTACCTTTTTCAATATTTATAGAATATTTTATATAAAAAAAATCTCGATAAATAATAATAATTATAATAATTCTTTAAATAGAGCTTTTGTATTTTATTTTTAATTTAAAGCAACTTTGATGCAGATTTTAAAAATGAATTTCCAATTCTTTAAATAATGATTAAATTGGAAAACATAATAATATTAATAAATAAATAAATAAAAAGGACATAGAATCCATAATTGAATAATAATTTTTAATAATTCATGAAATTTCATGGTAGCTTCATTTTTGTAATAATTGTTTGGAAAACTAAAATAACATTAAAAAATAAAATAAAACTTAAAGATGTTCACACGTGCGATGACACGTGGGCCCACAAAATTCAGTGGTCAACATTTGCGGACATAAGAACTATAATTGTAACCTTATTACTTTAATATAAATCCTCTGATTTTTAATTTGATATACTGAAATTACTTTTTTGCCCCTTGCTCGTGAATTTAAAGCTGGTATGGTGAGGGCAATATTGGAAATGAGACAAACCAATATTTAAAAAAATAATAAAAATAAAAAGATTAAGATGACAATATCTTGAATTTATAATAATAAATTAATTAATTTTATATTATATTATATTAAAAAAAAACTAGATTACGGAATTACGGACAATATCTAGAATTTTTTATTATTTAAAAACTAATAAAAATAAAAAAATTTAAGTTTTTTGTAATTTAAGAATATTCTTATAATTAAGTTAAAAAATTAATGTTAAATTATAATTTTAATTGGAAAAATTATTAGAATTAAATTGAAATTATTATTTAATATAATATTTAGGAATGGATTGATATTTTCCAACTTCTCTAATTTTATATTATTATTTCCCCAAAAGGAATAAAAAATATAATTATATTAAATATTTTCCCAAAAAGCCCTTATTGGAAGTAATATAAATAAGCTCCCAATCCCGCAAATTAAGCCTCTCTCTTCACAACTTCAAAACAGCTTCCCCAACAAAATTCTTTTTTATTTTTTATTTCTCTCAAAAATCCATAATTCTGCAGAAAATAGAAAAAAAAAAAAAAGAAAGAAGGGCATTATAGGAAAATGATGGAAGAAAGAAGAAGGCTGTGCAGAAGGGAAGTACGCGACTCGTCGTCGGCTTGCAGTAGGAGACCAGCAACGGCGTCGTTTAAGCAGAGATGCAGTTTACTGGTGAAGGAGCAGAGAGCTAGGTTTTACATTCTTCGCCGATGTGTCGTAATGCTCGTGTGTTGGAATTACTATGCTGACCCTTGATTTTTTGTATATATACATTTTTATTATTGTTGTTGTTTTGTTTTATTCCAAAATTAAGAAAAAATTTGGGATTTTTATTTTTTAAATTTTTAAATTTAGCTTGAGAATAATATATTTTTAATTATTTTTCGAATTCATCGTGTTTTTAGTTCGATAATATATGGGGGTATGATTCGTACTTTTTCACTTTTCGATCGAATTATCTCAGTTGAGCTATGGTCTTATTGACTCGACTAAAACAATTAAATGAATTATTAAAAGTGACGTAAGTATAATTTTAAGCTGACAAAGAGAATCCTTCGAACAGGAACAAGACATCGCACCGTACAACATCTTTTGAAGTTTTACCAGCTCATTTGTCGAGAGCTCTCGTGGGCTCACAGACCCATTTCAAACCCCGTTATTAGAAGGTTAAACATTATATGTCCCGATATCTAAAACAGGGTTAAATTATATTTTTCCCGACCTATTCTCAATTGTCCATAAAAAAAACCCTAAATTTTGGAAAAAAGAGGCATTAATATAAGGTCCCATTTGTTTGAGTGATGTAGCTTTAAAAAGTGGGATGGTCTAATCAACAAAGCTCTTGCATTTCAATCAATCTCTTAGATGTTTCTCTTTGCCTTCCAACCCATTTATTCAAATAGTTTCGGTTTTGTCCCGATTTTCGTCCACCTTTGCAAGTTTCTCCCCCGAAATTAAAAAATACGATAACTCGAAAAATTTGATTAGTTCAACTCAACTTTGAGCTCGGTTGGATCATTTTAACAAAGGGTTGTTTGGGATAAAAAATTTTATAATCTGAACAATTGAGTTTGGTCTAAAAACTGTCCCAGCTCAACCCACGAACACCCTCTACTTTTAAAGAAGATACAATATGAACATCGTCGATGAACAAGGAGGAAATTTATAGCACTACGATTTTGTATATTACCACTGAATTTCATCTAACGACGTGCCAAATACTAAATGAAAAGAGTACGTACGTACTACTGTAATACTAGAAGCTTTCTCGTGAATAAGCCGGGAAAAATCCACACACTAATATTTATATGTTTGTAAGCTCGGTAGATATATGTTCGAGAAAAACTAGATCTTTATTATCCTTAGAATAATTCGATGAAACTTTTGGTAATAGGCATCCATCGTAATCGAGAAAAGATATAGAACACTAAGATATGGAATAATGAATAATGGGCAAAAAGAGAGATAGGGTTATCCAAATTGATGAATGAGTTGAATGATTAATAGCACCAAAACACTCCCACAGTTTGGAGATTGGGTTTTGAAAAGATTTGAGGGTTGCTATCAAACAAGATATGAACTATACACGTATATATAAAATTGGTTGCTTATGATAGGGAAAGTGTGTTGCCAATTAACTTTGACCCCTTTTCTCCTCATCCTTCACCTGGAGTTGTCCCCGATCGTTCTTGTTTTTGTTTTTGTTCTTGTTCTTGTTCTTGGTGCTAAACCCTAATCTTGTATGTTGAACGTGGAATTAGAAATTATCGTTAAGAAAAACCAGTTTTTACACTAGTTCAAGCCCACCGCTAGTAGATATTGTCCTTTTTTAGGGGTTTTTGTCTTGGGTTTTCTCTCGAGATTTTAAAACGCGAGTCTATTAGGGAGAAGTTTTTACACCCTTGTAAGGAATGTTTCGTTCTCTCTCTAAACGATATGGGATCTCACAATCCACCCATTTGGAGGTTGAGTGTTCTCGTTGGCACACCGCTCGGTGTCTATCTCTAGTACCATTTGTAATAGCCCAACCCCACCGTTAGCAAGGTTGTCATTTTTGGACTTTTTTGTCTTGAGTTTTCTCTCAAAATTTTAAAACGCATCTAATTAGGGAGAAGTTTTCACACCCTTGTAAGGAATGCTTCGTTCTCTCTCTAAACGATATGGGATCTCACAATCCACCCACCGCTCGGTGTCTATCTCTAGTACCATTTGTAATAGCCCAACCCCACCGTTAGCAAGGTTGTCATTTTTGGACTTTTTTGTCTTGAGTTTTCTCTCAAAATTTTAAAACGCGTCTAATTAGGAAGAAGTTTTCACACCCTTGTAAGGAATGCTTCGTTCTCTCTCTAAACAATGTGGGATCTCACAATCCACCCCTTTGGAGGCTGAGCGTCCTCGTTGGTACACCACTCAATGTCTATCTCTGGTACCATTTGTAATACCTCAAGTCCATCGTTAGCAAATATTGTCCTCTTTATGCTTTCCCTTTCCCCTCAAGATTTTAAAATGCGTCTGTTACGGAGAGACTTCCATACCCTTATAAGTAATGTTTCGTGTCCACAAACAAAAATAAATGGTTTAAATGAGATATGACTGATCTAAAGTGGACATGAAGCAACCGATGCGGGATCTCACAAAATTCATGATCAAATAGAGCTAACTCTTGACTAGAGGACCTACGAGTTGATGAAACATTACTACTTCCTCGAGAAAGAGAGTTACATTCATGAAGTCGTGATAAGTCGAGATTCAAACAAAAAACATTCATTATCGTCAAAAAGCAATGGTCCACACCATATCCTTTATTAAGTCGAGATTTATTCTCTTTTTAAAGTCAAAACTTTATCACGATAATGTAAGATAAGCTTATCTGAAAGAAAGTAGAGTTATCGACAAACAAAAACAGATGGTTTAAAAACAAGTGTTTTTTTTCGATGTTTTAAAATAAAAAAATTCGAACATAACTCAATAGATAAGATATTTATTTCACGTTAGATGTTCGATGTCTCGTAATTATTGACGTGGAAAAAAAAATATAGGGATTAAAAAAATAAAAGAAAGGGATTCACTTATGTAGAAGTCCGGTCCAATCAGCCCAGTTTCATTATTGGGCCGTAACTGGCCTGTCATCTTCTTTCCTTCGGCCTGCTTTCCCGAATCCGACATGTCGTTTTTTGCGAGACAGTGTCGTTCTTCTTCGCCATTGTTTATTTTGGGTATAACGTCGTTCTTCTTCTCGATTCAATTGAAGGTTACAGCCATTAACGAACCAGTCGCGAAGGAGCAAGCTTCTTCTTCTCCTTCGCAGAATTCTCCAATTTCTGCGTAGACTCCACGAAAGTTCAATCGACAGAGAATTACTTGGGAGTGGTTGTTTTACATACCCTTGATCGACATGGGCTCCTCCTCCTCTGTCCCTGGTATTTTCAATTCTCGAATTACGTTGCTTCAGTTTTGTTAGGGTTATCAGATTGTTTATTCGTCTATTTAATTATGATCGAAGAGGGCGTATTGAGAATCTAGGAGGTCGATTGTTTGGTCTGTTTTATGTTGTTGCTAATTATGGAGTTGTCTTGGTTCATTGATTTTCTTTAATGGCAGCATTAGGGTTTGGTTGGTTTTATCTTACGTATACGAGTTTAGGTCGAGTTTCATTGATATTTTGGTGGGATTTGTAATGCAGGCAGGGCTTCTGGAGGATCGGGGCGGCTTAATCCAAAGAACAGGGCAGCTGGTTCCAAGAATTTGCGCGTCAAGGTATTTGATATGATGCAACCAAATGATTCACTTGTAGTTCTTGTCTTTTCAGTGTTAATGGAATACGGCCCCTTAAGTATGTTCTATGTCAGTCTGATAGCTGGGAATTTTGTTGATTTACAATTCTTTACTGTTGAAGACGAACATGAGGCCCCTTAAGTAAGTTGTATTGCGTCAAATATTGTGCTTGCTTAGAGAGCTTAAAAGTTTTTATGATATCTTGTTTGTTTTTTACAACTTCCCTTTCTGTCTTTATGCAGCTTGTCCTGTTAGGTGATTCTGGTGTTGGTAAAAGCTGTATTGTTCTTCGCTTTGTCCGTGGTCAGTTTGATCCGACGTCTAAGGTCAGCATTGTGTTACATTCTGTTAATTCTTAAGATAAATGTGAGCCCAATACATGTAACATCTCAAGCCCACTGTTAGTAGATACTGTCTTTTTTGGTCTTTCCCTTAAGGGCTTTCTTTCAAGGTTTTAAAACCCTTATGTTAGGGAGAGGTTTCCACACCCTTTAAGGAATGCTTCGTTCTACTCTCCAACCGATGTGGGATCTCACAATATAAATAAATTTACGTTTTTATCATTCCATTCCCAAAGGAATTACAATCGTTTGATTCGACATGTTTGTTGAGAAAACTCAGGTAACTGTTGGAGCATCGTTCTTGTCACAAACGATAGTTTTACAAGATTCCACTACAGTGAAATTTGAAATATGGGATACCGCTGGGCAAGAGAGGTAGGACTATCTTAATCTCTAGTTGATATCCTCAAACACATGTTTTTAACTTCTTAGAAAGTAATCATATTCTCATTGGTAGCCATTTTTAGCTTGCTTCATGTTCACAAGAGCTTTTTATTGCAAAAGGTTATCACTGTTGATTTGTCTTGATTTAGGTATGCTGCATTAGCTCCACTTTACTATCGAGGTGCTGCAGTTGCAGTTGTTGTATATGATATAACAAACTCAGATTCATTCGCCAAAGCAAAATATTGGGTTAAGGTATGTTTTAAAGTGATTATGTAGTTTTCGTACTATATTTACTAGCGACGATCTTTGTTCATAGTCCTTATTCATGGCAGCTCCTCATTAGTTTAACATCCCACACACCCTTGATTCAATTTAAACGGAATTCTTTTTAATCTATGGGAAGATAATCAGATAATCACATTCTTCACTACCTATATGTTGTTCCATTGTAGTTTCTCCTCATTTTCCAGTTTACATTTATGGTGTGTGGACTTTTCGCTTTTACTTTGATGATCGTCATTCTTCTGACTCGTACTTTTCATTTCACTTTGTTTCTTTATAATTGTTGTGTTGTTTCCTGCCCCAAGGAAGGAAAAAAAAAAAAAAAAAAAAAGGAGACAAGACGATCTTTTATTTATTCCTTTTTCGGTTTTCAAATCAATCAATGTTGATCACGTTAACAAAGATTCGTCCTATTTTTAAAATATCAACAAAGATTATTGTGTCCCTTTTGATTTGGTTATCCTTTGAGCTTTGACTAATTCACAATCTTCACAATTCATACTGGGCACTCACAGGAGCTACAGAAGCATGGCCGCTCTGATATCATTTTGGCATTGGTCGGTAACAAAGCTGATCTTCAAGAGGAAAGGAAAGTATCTGTTCAGGTAAGTTCAATGTTATTCAATCAAATGCATTCTTCTTCTCCTGTCTTCTTTTTTCTTTTTCTTTTTTTGGTCTATTTTGTTTCTTTTTCAGAATGGGTAAAGAAACTTTAACTCACTAATGTGAGATACTTATGTTTCACTTTTGAAGGATGGGACTGAGTATGCAGAGAAGAATGGACTGTTCTTTATTGAGACATCTGCAAAGACTGCAGATAATATAAACGAGCTGTTTGAGGTACTCCTGATTTTATCCTTTTTGTATGAATTTCATAGCTGCTGTTCATAAACAAGGTAGATATTTGTGTATAGTGATTTTTATGATATTCCACAGTCCGCAGTGCAGTATTTGAATATTACTGTTGATGTTAGAAGTTCATAATCTGCTTAAGTTATTGTCATAGCCAGTAAAACTTTAAAACATTCATTGGAGTAGCGGAACTTTAGCAAATCAATTCTCTATTGATGATAGTGTTGAACTCAAGAAGATGTGAAGTTGGAGCGTTCTTTCATCCCCAGCTTTTCGTTGGTGGTTGTATCTATCAATTTACTAGCTCCATAAGTGTGATATCCCACATCGGTGGGAGAGGAGAACGAAACATTTTTTTTAAGTGTGTGGAAACCTCTCCCTAACAGACGCGTTTTAAAAACCTTGAGAGAAAGCCCGAAAGGAAAAATCCAAAGAAGATAATATCTGTTAGCGGTGGAGCTTGAGCTGTTACAATAAGGTTTGAATGAAGCTGCATGCTGTCAGAACGTTCACCTTAGGTCTCTATTGGTTGCTCTATCTCTGAATGAGCAATGTTTGGATTGGATTGGATTGCTTTTTTACCTCTAATTTGTCTGTGGTGCATGTTTTATTGAATGCCTATCACTGTAATTCGTGCTTCGAAACAGCCATTAAAAGGAGTTGAAAATGGTCTTCTGATATTTAGTTAGTTCGTATACTTTATCCAAAATTGAAGTCTTTGAGAAACACATTTCATGGCCTGAAATATGTGAAGATGTTCAATAGTTGTCATGTCGTGATCACTTTGCGTGACCCGTCTCCTTTTCGCATAAAGTTTCTCTAAAAATGTATATTTCTCATCCCAAGAGGGGCAGTTTAAGATCCATGGCTTTGTAGGTTCCACCAGATGTCTCGATTCGAATACCGTTTAGATCAACCATTTCTTCTCTCTTTGATTTGGCAGGAGATTCTAAGCGATTGCTACGACCAACTTCCTCGTGATCTTGCTACGACATTAATGCTTTTGTCAGCAGCTTCATCTCCCAGCTGATCTGTGTATAGTTTGGTGAGTCTTGCAGGCCTTCGCTTTATTATTCGATTCGATTCATATCTCCATTCCAAGTGTAACATTAAACAGATATGAAAATGGTGAAGGATTCATTCCCCTCTAAACCATAAGCTGCACTTGTAAACTATCTTTTATAGTGTTATAAGTCAGTTGGGCTGGAGGTTGAACCGACCCCATCATCGACTATTGATCGAGAAATGAATAAGAAGGAAAAAAAAAAAAAAAAGAGTTTGAGTTGATTCACTTATGAAAGTTTTGAATTTAGTTGCGTATGGATTTAATAATTAAAAAAATTAAATTTTTTTAATAGAAAATAGATGCTATGTCAACTTTTAGGTGGTACGAATAAAGAAAAAAATGTTATTTAATAAAAAATAAAGAAATAATACAACATTTTATTTTGTTTATAAAAAAATAATAAAAGTCAATTTCTGATAGGAAAAAATGCCATTATTTTATGTAAAAAGAAAAAAAAAAGAAAAAAAAAAAAAGTAAGCCAATCACCATTGATGTACAATACCCAATAAATATTAATTTAATTGATTACTTAAACAGACCTCTAGCAGGATTTTTAAATAAAAAATTATGAAATTAAAAAATAAAAAATAAAAATCTGATTACGTCAAATATTAAAATGTTTAAAATTTATTAACCTATTTACTAAATACAAAATAAAAAAATTTAAAAGTTTAAAATTTATTTGAATAAAACAAAATAAATAATTTACTCCAAAAACCCACATCATAATTGTAGTGAAAATGGACAAAATAAATTATTAAAATACTTTACTATTTAACAAAATATCCCGAAAAAAACATATGAAATAATATGATTATATTAAATTAAAATAATAAAACGAATATAATACCGATTGGAATTATAGAAATAATATGACAAGTATTTCTAGAAAAAATTACTAAAAATAAAAAATGAAAAAATATATTTAAATTAATAAATAAATAATTTACAGTTATTATTTATATTCTAGTCTCCTTGGTGATGTGATATATATTATGGTTTATTGCAGAGGATGTTGTCCTAATCGAATCGGACCCAAACATTCACGAAAGCTGTTGATTTTTGGTCCCATCTTTGTTCATATGGTCGCAGGAATGGAGTTTCTCCACCATTCCCACCTCCTTCCCTCATACTCAAACTAAAGTCTCCGTTAGGGTTCATGGAAGCTTCATTCTGAGGTCAGAAATAGCATGCGTTTTCTTTAATCTTCATCTCTTCTTCCTATTTTCTCTGAGTTTCTCATTTGTTTTCTGCTCAAATTTCTCCTGTTTTTGCTGCTCAGTTATTAGTAATCTTCTTATTCTTCTCTTGAAGCTGTTTTATCAGTTAGATAATGGAGAATCCTGATCAGGATCAGCAAGATCCGAGGTACGACTCATCTGGCTTTCTTTAATTTCAATAGCTCTTCTGCTTTTGCCTCTAGTTTTTAGTGGTTCCGTAAGTCTCCGATTATCGTTTGAGCTTGTGTAATCCTGTGATTGGTGGATTGTTCTTGAACAAAGTGTATTAGATTTAGGAGGTTAAGTTGCTTTTTTCTATATGATTCTGGATTATGAATTACTAGTTTGCCGTCTTCCATCGAGACATTTTTGCTCCTTAAGGATGTAAACGGCTTTGTCTCAAAGCTGAGATTGCGAGAAATTTCGGAGAAATGGAACTTAAGTTTTCTGTTTTAATTTAGATCAGATGCAACTTTTTTTAAATTAATGTTTAAAAGCATTGTACAGTTGTATTGGTTATTGGGAAAACGAACTGTACTCATACTTGGATGGATGCTATGTTATAATTAAATGGTGGAGTTGATTGCGTATGTTTTAATGGTCATTGGTGTATCAGGAGCGTTCCTGGTGTGGAGGACACAACTGCAATGACTATTGAGTTTCTTCGTGCTCGATTACTATCAGAACGATCTGTTTCAAAATGTGCAAGAGAGAGAGCTGATGAACTAGCAAAAAGAGTTCAGTGTTTGTTTATTATTTTTGTTGGTTTTACATGGCTTCTATCTCGTGTGTTTGATCTAGAAATATAATTTTTTTACCATAGGTTGCAGAACTGGAGGAGCAGCTAAGGGTTGTGTCTTTTCAAAGAAGAATGGCTGAAAAGGCCACAGCAGATGTACTTGCCATCTTAGAAGACAATGGGGCTACAGATATTTCTGAGACACTTGATTCAAACTCTGACCATGAAACGGCAAAAGTTGAGGATGGCTGTGTAAGAGGGGATGCAAACTCCAGTTCAATAGGAAGGAGAAACGAACACGAAGAATATTCAGGTTCTGATACTTCTCCAATGTTAGGTGGAAGCCTGTCTTGGAAAGGACGCAATGATAGACCACATATTCGCGAGAAGTACAAAAAATTTTCTATAAGAAGTCAAAGCAATTTTACTTCGATTGGTTCTTCTTCACCAAAACACCAACTTGGAAGATCATGCCGCCAGATAAAACGTCGAGATACAAGGTATGCTCAAGCTGTTTATTTTCGTCCTCTATTTATGAAATTTTTGTTAAATTGGATCATCTGTAAGACTCTAGGTTATTGTTCCTGTAGATCAATTGGCATTCTGGAGTGACTATTAATTCCTAATTACTGAAGTGAGATTTTGGAGAGATCTGAATGTAATGGTCATAGCCATTCCAACCTCTATGGTCATAGCCATTCCCTTAATATGTTATTTTTTTTTAGTCATTGACAACAATCTTCATATGTTCTTATGCCACCCCGTCTCCTATGGAAGGTGGGGTTCAATCCTACAAACCTTTTGAATCTCTTAGTACTTACCTAATATTTTGTGATAATCAATAGATTAGTAGTTTTCTGGTCACCCTCTCCTGTAAAAAGAAATCTACTTAGAGTGTCTGTTGACTTGAATGGAAAAGAATAGAACTTTCCGAGACTCTTCGGAGGGAGAATGGTTTTATCTTAGGGAGACACTTCGAGAATCTTGACCTTTCTTTGGTGCTATTTCGGAAACAATTTTGTAACTGTTACTCTTTTGTTCTCGTTGCTGATAGAAGGTTTTTTTCCTCCCTTAATATGCTATACTCCGCTCTTTGGCTGATAGATAAGATTGTTTGTTCCCTTCTTTTATATTCTTTCTTCGGCAAGCAAGTATTGTCTCTTTAGCGGAACCCGTTTGGCTTATCGTATAGGGGTGTTAGATGATAGTTGGCTGCTTCTACTATTTCTTAGATCCTTGAAGTGTAGTTCAATCATTTGATTGAGTGTTAAAGAGATGTTGTTGAGTAAAGCTCTTCTTGAACTTTGCACTTGAAATATTAATTATTACGTATGCATACCAGACCACTAGATGGGGAGCAAGAGCTCAAATCCAAGACATGCGTGGATAGTTGTCAAGAGATATCATCTACTTGTTCAGAAGACTCTCGGAATTACTCTGTAAATGGGGACAAGATCTCGAGAGACAGCTATGAACTTCATGAAAAGACACGCTTGGGTTCTTCAGAAGTTCATAATAGTGTAGGAAATAAAGATCAAGATCATGATTTAGATGGATATGAAAAGGTAAGCGCTATGGAGAAGTCATTGAAATGTCAAGCACAACTCATTGATCAATATGAAGCAATGGAAAACGCTCAAAGAGAATGGGAAGAGAAGTTCAGAGAAAATAACAACAGCACTCCCGTATGTTCTATCAGAAACTTATTACTTGCGATAGTTGACTGTTCTTTCTTTCATTATATCCACAATTTTATTGAGGCTTTTATGAAAGTTCTATTTTGATGCTAGGATCATGCATTCCTTTTTTTCTTTCATCTACCTTACATGATGAGCACTCTTTATCATATTGGTCACTTTTTTCTTCAAGTCTCTCCTGTTTTAGCTAGATAACTTCTGTTGATGATAGTAATGCCTTCCCTTTTCTTTTCTCTAGTAGGATTCTCCAGTATCATGAAAATAAATTTTAAGTAAATCTGTGGGATTATGTAAAGATTGTTTTCTTTGTTTTTGTAACAAAAAGAAAAAAAGGGAAGCCATTCGCCTTGCTTTTATTGCATAACAATCACGTTATACAGTCAATCCCTGCCAGACATATGTCTTTGCAGCCGTCCTTGATTTTGTGCACTCATTTACCTGCTTTAAGGGAAACATTCCTTATAAGGGTGTGAAAACATTTCCCTAGCAGACACATTTTAAAACCGTGATGCTGACGGCAATACGTAACGGACCATAGTGGACAATATCTACTAGCGGTGGGCTTTGGCTATTACAAATGGTATCAAAGTCAGTCATCGAGCAATCTGCCAGCAAGGACGCTGAGCCCCAAAAAGGGTGGATTGTGAGATCCCACATTGATTGGAGATGAGACTAAAACATTCCTTATTAAGGATGTGGAAACCTCTCCCTAGCAGACACGTCTTAAAAACCGAGAGACTGACGGTGATATATAACGGGCCATAGCGGACAATATCTACTAGCAATGGATTTTGACTATTATATACATGTCTTTCTCCTTGTACTAGTCTGTAAATGTTAGAACATTGTCAGATGGTGGGTGGGGGCAATTTGTCCTCTGGTTTTGACCCAATTACATTATCGTTTGCACAGTGGTAGTTTCTTTAACAACTTATTCTTCTCTCTTGGTTCATTGCTTGTGTAGGATTCTTGTGACCCTGGAAACCATTCAGATATCACCGAGGAAAGGGACGAGATCAGGGCTCAAGCGCCAAATCTGTCGAATAGTTCTTTGCTTGCAAATGAACCAAAATCACAGGTTTCAGCCGATTGTGTCACTAGAGATTTGTCCCAAGCTCAAACCAGTGGGGGGCTTGGCCCATCTTTGTGTTCTGATGTGGAAGACTTTCAGGATCAGAATATGAACAGCGTTTCCACTTCAAGATCACTTGAAGAATTTACCTTTCCTATGGCTAATGTAAAGCAATGCCAAGAAAGCCAAGAAAACAGAGAACAAGAACCTTCATGTACCTCCAACATCAATCATGGGCTCCCAGAAAGGCTGTTGTCATCTCATACTGGTATCAATATCTATGACCAAGAAACTCCGTGCAGTCGTAACGATCTATATGCACTGGTGCCACATGAACCGCCTGCATTAGATGGTGTACTAGAAGCACTTATACAAGCCAAACTATCACTAACCAAGAAAATCAACAAATTACCCTTTGTAGAAGGTGGTTCAGTTGATAAATCCATTGGAGCCTTATCTGTTCCAAAAGTTGAGGACAGGTTAGAAATCCCAATTGGATGTGCTGGGCTCTTCAGACTTCCAACTGATTTTGCTGCTGAAGCTTCTTCTACACAGCCGAACTTCTTGGCTTCAAGTTCCGAGTTAAGATCGACAGCTCGTTATACTGGTGTGAGTGTTGCATTATCTGCAACTCATCAAATTTTCCCTGCTCATGAAATGGAGGATAGATCAAGTTTTTTAACAGGTTTACGCAGCAGCCATTACCATACTGGTTCGGGTTCTACCCGAGATGGATATCTAACCGACCATTTCCCCGAGCATAGATGGAAAAATCCTGGCCAGAACCATCATTTCGATCAATACTTCGATGCAATTCAACCTTCTCCCTATGTGCACAGTTATCCATCACCACCTCCAGTATCGTCGAGCATCCATCCGAATGATAGCTTCTTAAGAACTCTTCCCAATCGGACCTTAGAAATGCCTCCGACCAACCAATATTCATTTTTCGAAGATCAACTTAGGCCGAATATGTATAGATAGTTGCATGTAGTTATATAAGTACAGATTTGTGATATATTCTTCAGGTACCTTGGAAGGCCATTTCTACCTTGCTGGAAGGAAATTGGCATTAGAAGGAGAAGGAGATTTGTCCGTTTGTAATATTAACGTTGTTTGTCCTGTAACTTAAGGTTGTTCTGTCTGGACATCAGGTTAAAATAAACCATAAAATACTTCTAATCCTAATCTCATTTGGGCTGACTTTTCAGGATTAGTCCACATTACATACCGTCACTATCACTATTGTACTATTGTGGTAATGAGATAGCGATTGTACAACACTTATTCTAATCCAGCGAACAAGTCAATCATATGAAAATCGCACTATTGTACTATTGTGGTAATGAGATAGCGATTGTACGACACTTATTCTAATCCAGCGAACAAGTCCATCATATGAAAATCGCAAGTGGCAGACAATTTAGACGTATGATCGAGCTTTGGTCATGTTCAAGAGAAAGTGTTTTAGAAAACGTTGATAAATTTTACAAGAAAGTAATGTTATAAGCTAAAAGCAAATAAAAGTAGTTGAAAACCCGAGTAGGTGGGGGCGTCCGTTTTTGGTAAGGAATTAACAGAAGAAGTGACCAAATATAATTATTAGAAGTAAATTACAAGCTTTAATAATTTTTAAAAGTATGATTAGCAGAAAATGAGGGCTCAATTACTCCTCTTTGTTAATAATTCAATCGTGATTTCCATTAATGTCTGAACATATTTGATTCTTCTTCTTTAAATATTCATTAGAAGATTCCATCTTCGTACGCTTCGGATTTCAATTCGAGTCTCCGGGTTTTGAGTTTTTGTTTCGATCCTCAATCCGCACCCAAAATTCTTCAAATGGATTCTCTCCTTTTCTGTTTTTGCCGATTCCCGGTATCTCCACCATGGTTTCAATCTCTTTCACTGGGGTTTTTGTGCTCAATTCCACAATAAAACAGTCACCATCCGATATCGTCAACCACCAGTCGATTCACTTTAGTAAGCTCCCACTTCCCTGCAAATTAATTCAAGATTTTAACCTCTTTTTTCCTTTCTTCATTTGGATTCGAGAGTTTTCTTGATATGATTCATCATGGGGATCGAATTCCGTTCTGTTTTGGCGTGAATGGGATTGGACTTCCTTCCGAGGTTGAAGCTGCTGAAGTTGCCTCGATTTTAGTTGGTAGTTGAACACACTGTTGAATTGCTCAAACTGATTTCATTTCGAAATTTGAGTTTCGATTGGTGCGGAAAGGAGTTTTTGAGTTGAGGATATTTGGAGAATGATGTCTTCTGGAATAAACTTGGTGATGACTGTGATTGGATTCACTGTGAGCACTTTGTTCATCGTGTTCGTCTGCACAAGGCTTGTTTGTGCTCGGATTCATCTCAATGCTTCAAGGCGCTCCTTCCCAATCGCTTCTAGATCCGATCTCAGTGGGGTGAGCATGTTTTTTTCTTGTTTAATTCGCTTCCAGATTTGATGTGGATATATCTATTTTGATTTTGTTCTAGCTAGTTAATTTTTGTTCTTGTTGGTCGCTAATTTCCCTTGGAACTCGTCTCCCTTTTTGTTACTCTTTCTAGGCTTAATTTCTGTATGTTAATTCATATGCCATAGATTTATCACTGGAAACTGGATATGATTGCCTCTCTGCATTATAGTTAAAGTGCCATCACTTCAATACTTGCTTTTCTGCCATTTTCATGTAGTTTCAGGATTCATTTCATGCTGTGGTTTTACTTCGTTTCGATTTCGCCCCCTTTTTTCGCTCTCTTTTCGGTCTGCCGGGGCCTATTTCATGTATTTGGATATGGTGTTGTTTGGTTATCTCTCTTACATAGTTCTGCTAATACGTTTTTTGTGAAACTACAGATCTCCACAATGGTACGATGTTGTCCACTTTGAGCATAAGCTCTTTTACTTTTGCTTTTGGTTTCCCCAAAAGGTCTCGTACTAGTGAAGATGTATTCCTAATCATCCTCTTAATTAGCCTACATGGGACTACTCCTTTCAATAATCCTCAACAATTCTTCCTCGAACAAAGTACACCGTAGAGCCTCCCTTGAGGTCTATCATATGGAGCTCTCGAACAACCTATCCTTAATTGAGGCTCGACTCCTTCTCTAGAGCCATCAAACAAACTACATTCTTGAGTCACTTTTTTGTTCGACACTTAAAGATTTGATTGACATGGCTAAGTTAAGGGCATGACTCTGATACCATGTTAGAAACCACGAACCTCCATAATGATATGATATTGTCCACTTTGAGCATAAGCTCTCGTAACTTTGCTTTTGGTTTCTCCAAAAGGCCTCATACTAATGAAGATGTATTCCTTACTTATAAACTCATGACATCCTCTTAATTAGCCAACGTGGACCTACTTCTATCAGTAATTCTCAACAATTTTTAAGATAGTCTTTTTGCATTGTCGTGGATTGGGAGGTTATACAGAAACAAAAAGGGTCTTTGAAAAAACTCAATTCTTGTTTGTTCTCATAGGCAGTGGTTGTGCATTCATATTTCACAATTCACATTTCTACTCCTTTTTCTTTTTAATATACTACTTTTAGACTTTGTTCAGGCTTTAGGTTGATTCGTTTATGGATATTTCTTTATTTACACGTCGAACTTCTTTGTTGCAGCTGGAACGGGGATTACACGGTCTAGAGCCTTTGGTTGTAGCCAACTTTCCAACTAAGAAATACAGTGATGAATACTTCTCATCCATGAGAAATTCTCAGTATGTGCCCCCTTCAATTCAGTTTCTCATTTCATTGGTTTTCATGATTTTTCAAGAAATTCCCTATCATTTTAATGAAAAGCTTAATGACTTTACCAATGAAAGGAGAGAGACATGTGACTGCATGCTTTACCTATGGGAAAATGATGAGCTTGCAATGAGTTGGACTTGTAGTTGATTGGTTTTCCCATAAGTTACTAGAAATCGTGACTTTTTTATGAGACGTTTTGGTAAGTTGGCTTCAAACATAGTCCTAATCAGCCTGGGCCCTTAGCAATAGATGTCGATAGAGGCGTTATTCGTTAAAATCTCATATGGCTTGGAACAAACGATAACTTGTTATGGACATGATTCAATCATGCTCCATTAGTTTCACTCTACCTTGGAGCTTTCTGAAGATATTCTTATACAATATTGAGTTCCCTTAGCTTGAGTATACCTTAAGTGTTAAGAACTTAAAAACCCTTATGCAGATCTTCTTTGCTCCCTAGCTCTCATGAAACAACCTTTGCTTGCAGTATTTTGAATTAACTCGAGCTCGAGCTCCCTATTCTGGTTGCATTATGTTTAAAGAAACAATACATGACCAAGGGAGAACTCGAACTCCCTATTCTTTCCATTACCAGAATCCCAAATGATCAAACGATGTCTGCTCCCCTCTTGTTAACAAGCAACTGAACTAAATGAGCCCAACTCTTAAGTTCATTACAGAAGTGCTCTCCCACACTCACAGATCAAGCCTTACTACGACTTCTTCAGCCCTTCTCCTTCCATACAATTCCACTCTAGGAGGAATATTGAATCTATTGAGCTAGGTTTCAAAAGTATGCGACACCATCTTGATCATCTATGTGATCCCAGACTGATTGGTTGTAATGGCCTAATTCTACTACTAGCAGATATTGTCTTTTTTGGGCTTTCCCTCCAGGTTTTTAAAACGCGTCTGCTAGAGAGAGGTTTCCGCACCCTTATAAAAAAATGTTTCGTTCTCCTCCCCAACCGATGTGGGATCTCACCTTGGTGATGTTAGAGAAGTGGCAGATATCATGAAATGTATGCAGGGCCGTGGATGCTATTCAAGAATTCTTCTTATAAATGGGGAGAAGTTTCTATAGAGCACCATTCCTAAATGTCTCTCTCTCTCGTAGACTCGTACTTAAATAACACAAATGGTTTCTGCTGTGCGTGACTTTGTTGTGATTCCTTAGCGGAAAAAAAGACGATATGGTATTTTGATCTGAGGAAACAAGGTGGATTTCCGAATCTAGTCCAAAAAGTGATGATATTTAAGATTGTGATTACAATTCCTTTTGGTTTTATGTGATGCTACATTCACGTTTGTTTAGCAAATCATGGAACAACACAACACAGCCAAATTAGATTCTGTTTTGAATGGCAGATGCACAGTTTGCTTGGCAGACTATCATAGTGAAGATTTATTGCGCATTCTTCCCAACTGTGGACACTCCTTCCATGTGAACTGCATAGACATATGGCTGCATCAGAACCTAACATGCCCGGTTTGTCGTATATCGTTACGTGACGTCCCAGACAAGAAACGAACGATGCAACCCTTGTTTAGTTCAGCAATTCGCTCCCATTACAACCTCAACTCAGATGCCTATGCTCATCCCTGCCACGAGTTCCCATTACGAGACCTCGAAAACAGTGGGTTGGATCAACCAATCCAAGAGAACCGCCGCTCACCTAGGACCAATGGAGCAGCAGAACACCTTGAGAACACGTCCTCGTTCATCGTCAAAGGTAACCAGAATAGTAAAAATGTAGAAAGCCCATCAAATGCTTGAACTTCCCTTAACTATGTGCTTAGAAAGATTGTCTGTCCTGTTGTTTACCATTGTGTATAAGTGCAGTTTGTAGTGAATTATTAGTTCATCTCTCTCTCTCTTATATTTGAACCAATGCATGCTGAGACGAGGCTTTTAAGTGTTCAGCTAAATTGTAGGATCAGAATCTATAATTCTGCAGGCTGCTGTTATTGTGTTTTGGAGTTTTCATGTAGTTTTCTGTGGGCTATTTAGGGCAGAACTTGACCCAAATTCTCTCTCTCTCTCTCTCTCTCTCTCTCTCCACCTTCAGCTGTTGCATTAAATATGGATCCAGCTTTTGGCACCATCTTGTGGATTACAGTTGACCCTCACATGCCTTTATTATAAGCACTTACATGATAAGTTTAGATTCAAGTTGACTGTTAGCCGATTTGATATTTGATAGAACATTTATTTTTTGGGTTTTCTTTCAAGGTTTTTGAAATGTATTTATTAGGAGAAGTTTTTATACCTTTATAAATAATGTTTTGTTCGACTTATTCTCTAATCTACAGGGATCTCATTCATTTATAACTTTATGTGGTGGATGGTACCTTCAAAATTGTTTCTTTTTCAGGTCAGCTTCAAGTGGTTGACGGTTGGGTAAATTCAAATTCCTTTTTATGGGGTTGGAGTAAGAATATAAGGGAAATGGGTCATTTTCCAATTTTAGAAAAAGGAGAGCTTTTAGTTCTGTCTCTCTTTTGGTCAACTCATTCGTCAGCCCATATATATTAAATTTAAGATTAAATTAATAAAAATACTCTGTTCCATTTTATGGTTAGTTCGGGATAAAAACCTTAATATTTTGTTTAAAAAATACTGACTTTGTTTTTTAAATATAGTAAAATGCATTTTTAAAGTGGTATTAATAATAAATCTTTTTAAAAATTTAAAAGTATTTTTGAAACAAGGGATATTTTTGAAACAAAATAGTGTATTTTTAGATTTTTTTAAAAAACTAAAGGGTATTATAGGGATGATAAATGAAATAGGTAGTGGAGATAGAGACGAGGATTGACTCGTGACATCTAAAAATAGTCGATATATTAGATTTAAATTAAATTAATTCGACACAAAATTAATGATTTATAATATTACATCATTAAAATTATTTTAAAGACTAAATAGGTAAAACTTAAAATTTAAAATTTAATTCGATTAAGATATAACAATTAAAATAAGACAAATAAAACAAAATAGAAAATAGAAAATAGAAGATATAATATGGTAATCTGCAAAAATAGATTATGAAAAGGAAAATATATTAACTCAATAATTTGCATTACAAAGAAACGTAGCCATTAGGACATCTTCTTCTTCTTCAAGCTCTGGTTCTGGCAATGGCTCTGATAGGATTCTTCATCACAACTGTAAACTCATACTTCTTCGTAAAATCCAATTCACTGTTCGGTGGATACGAACTCCATTCGAATTCCTGAACCAATCTCGCCAGCATCAGATGAACGTGAATCGTCGCCATTCCCAATCCAGGGCAAATTCTCCTCCCAACTCCGAACGGAATCATCTTCAGTCCTTTACTACCCGTCATATCTGCATCTTCCTTCCCGGAGACGAATCTCTCTGGATCGAATTTCTCCGGATTCTTCCATACTTCCGGATCGTTGCTGATTCCGGCCAAATAAACCTCCACGCTCGCCTCCACCGGTATGTCGTATCCGCCAAGCTTCGTCGTCTCGATCGCCGAATGTGTCAGCGAAAAGTACGTCGGCGGATGCCTTCTCAGCAGTTCCTTCACCACCGCTTGAAGATACGGCAATTTCTCAACGTCCGATTCCTCTACTTTTCTGTCGCCTACTAATTGCTTGATTTCTTCGTGTAGTTTGTTCTGGATGTTAGGGTTTGCGATTAGCTCTGCGATTCCCCATTCGATCGCGGTGGCGGTCGTATCCGTGCCGCCGTTGAGGAATTCGGAGCAGAGAGTGACTAATTCGGCGTCGGTTGGGGAAGATTCCCGGCCGTCGACCTTGAGATTGAAGAGCGTATCGAGGTACGAAAATGAAGTAGCGCTAATGTCCGAACCTGGATTTTGAAGTGCTTTTCTCCTTCGATTGATGAACTGTACGACGAATTCGATCTGCTCTGTTCTTACTTCCATGGCGCGTTTCCTCTGTTTTGAGAAAAACGGCCTCAAAGTCGGGAGGAAATCGTCGATTCTCGGATCGACGGTGAGCAGCACAGTTTTAAGAACCTGATCCATTTTCTCGACGGATTCCTCGTCCATTTCTAATCCGAAGCACATCGCCAAGAGAATACAGAACACAGCGAATCGAGCGTTCTTCAACACCCAAACGACTCCACCGTTTGCATCGGCGTCGGCTCTGATGCGTCGAACGAGTTTATCCATAGCGTTCTTTCTCACATCGCGAAACTCCTGCAAGCGGCTGGGAGAGAGCATGTTCTCCACCATGTTCCGACGGAGGGAGCGCCAGAGGGAGCCATACACAGCAGCATTGACAGAGAACTTATTGCTACTGAAGACGATTCGGGTAGGGTTTTCAGCTGGGCGGCTGGCGAAAGTAGAGCCACGCTTGATTAGAGCTTCGTGAATCAGGTCGGCGCCGGACAAAATGATCATGGTGCGGTATCCCATCTGGAGAGTGAAGATTGGGCCGTAAATCTGGCGGATGTCCTCAACGTATTCGAAGAAATGCTTGCCCGAACGAGCAACCTGGAAGAGGTTTCCGACGACCGGCCAGCCACGGGGTCCCGGCGGGAGGTTGAGTCGTGGCTTAGAGGAGCGCTTTTGGATGAGGAAGAAGATGAATGCAGAGACTGCGAAGGCCATAATCGAGAAGAGAAGTCGCAGGTAGTGATCGGAGAAAGAGGACGACGCCATTGTTAAACAGAGAGACGAGAAGAATAAGAATGTTCGGATGAAGTCGGGAGGAACAATTTCAGATGGATATTTATAGGCGACCGAAGGACTAAGGAATTTTTTTCTTTTTTAATATATATGTGTGTGTGTATCTATATGCGTGTGTATATATATTGGAAAGCTCGAAGTTTTATGTTTTTTTTAGTGTATGATGAGAAAATAAATTTTTAAAAAGTATTTTAATTTATTATTTATATAACTATTTTTATTTTTTATTTTTATGTTTTTTTTATAGAAATATTCAAGGTTCTATTAGAGTCACGAGCTTGTAGTCGGTTCAACAAGAGAGAATCTTGTTGCTTACGTGCTATAGATAACTTACTGTTTTGGGAAAGTGAGAGATCTCTTTATCCGAGAAATGTTCTTTCTCTTGACCGAATAGGATCGTCCCGTTCCTATAAAATCTGTCACTAAAATACCTCTACAGAGTGATAGGGCTAAACGGAGCGATAGGAAATTAGAATCAGTAACGGGAAGTTTATAATAGAAAATAATATAAATGGTAAAGAAAGATGTGTAATATTTGGTTAAAAATGTAGGGAGGAATAATAAAATGTATTGAGACCAATTAAAAACATTTTTTAAAAAAAAATAAATATAAAAAAGGTTGTGAAAGGACAGTTAGGAAAGGGCATTAAGTAATATTCTTTTAAGAGTGAGGCAAGAGTGAAGTGATAAAAAAATGATTTATTGTTTTGTGTATAAATAGTTAGAATTAATTATAAATAATGGGGGAAAATAGTTAAATAAAGGGAGGTGGGGCATTTAATAATGCTATAAAGGATAAAGGAGGAAATGCATGCAATCTGCCCATAATTAAACTTCACCGTTTCTAACCTAATTAATTATAACCACAATTTTAACTTTTTAAAAATCCAATTAATAATTAGTTTAAAGTCTTCAAACAACAAAACAAATGATTTTGTTTCTTTTTTTTTTTCTAAAAATAGTTTCAATTATTTTGAGACATATGGTTCCAAATATAAGAGCAAATTTGGAATAATAATATTTCTAGTTGGATTTGTAGTATTTTTTAATTTAACCCTTATAAATAAATAATACTACTTTTTATTATTTTTTTTTTTGAGTGTAATATGAGAAAACTATTCAAACAAAATATGAAAATTTAGCCATCAAAACTAAATATTTTAAATTTAAATTATGCCTATTTAGTCTTTAAAAATAATTTATTAAATATAAATTCAAATTTGTCAAGGTTATATTACTAAAAAAAAGAATATAATTCAATTATATAAAAACAAATGGAAGAAGATTCAGATGAGAGATAAATGGAATAATTGAATTTAAAGTCAAATGGGTGGAAAAATGAGCTCATTTATGAAAGGGGTGGGGGAAGTTGAATTCATTAAATACCAGATTTTTTATTTTATTTTTTAAATAGAAATTTATTAAATCCAAAATTAAAATTTTAATTATTAAATAATTTTTAAAGTTGGAAGCACCGAACAGAGACAAATTTGGGACAATGAGCTTAAATTCAAAATAAAAATAAAAATAAAAATAAAAATAAAAAAGGATACTAAATAATTAAATTAGAAAAGGAGCATTCAAAATGGCAACCGTTACCCACTTTACTTTATTGGTTCACATTTTTTAGTCCCCATCTTTTAAACGTCTCATTTTCCATTTTTTCAACCCAATCATGGCCCATTCAAGATTCCATTATCGACTTTTAGATCGATAATTTAAGTCTCGTTCAATGAGTTATGATCAAATTGACAATCATCTTAATGACCCTAAACAGACTTATTTTTCATGAAAATATGAAGGAAGAATTGAATGGACGAAGTTGACACGATAAAATATACATATAAATCATTCGGTTTCCTCTCCTAGCGACGAGTACGAATTGTAAGCCATAAAGCTTCAACATAACTTTTTTTTTTCTTTTTATAGAAGGAAATTCATACTACTAAAGTTCAAAATATGTTTTGACACAAAATTCCGAAGATCAAATTTGGAGATTCAAGGATATTGGGAAGGTTACCCTCAAGCATATGAAATTGAAAAGATGGAAGGGCTCATCATCATTCGTCACGCCCCCCTCCTCCGCTCTCTCCTCCTTCCTGTGGTGTGATGATATTGTAGCCTTCTACGAACTGAACGCTTGTTCTAATCTTCATCGAACTTGATCTTCTTGGGAGCTGGTTGGACACTGCCCACCTGCAAATTATCCAGAGTCAACCCATTAGGAGACTAGACTGCAATTGTACATTCTAGAACTCAACAGAAAGCCAACAAGATCGGGCGAAGCCCCAGCAGATTGCAGCATTCAAATCATGGCACTGAAACTCGAATAAAGAAAAGTTTCACTTCGACCAATCGTATCTCATGAAGAGGGGGCCATAATAAGTTGCTTAAGTTCTTAGAAGCCATGTAAAAGCACTCAAAGCTACATAGGTTTGCAGTTTGTTCAACTCGAGAACATACCCGAATCAATGTCTACACCTGAGGTGCTCCATAATTACCCGTCTAATGTCTTCTATAATTACCCTCTTAACCATATACTTTTGATTTGGAGACATTTTTATGATTTCGTTAGGTTTAGTTTTGTTTGGCTCATATTGGACAGCCTTGTTTTCTCGCCACAAAAATATGGTTTCGTTGACGATCATAGCAAAAAAAATCAGAAATGTTTTTGTCATGGGAATTGAGTTTGACCACAGGAGCAGAAATCAGCCAATCAAACTAAGGAATGGACTCACTATCTATATTAATGTTAAAATTCCAAGGATAAGTAGAAATCAGGGGTTGGTGAATAAACATCTATCATTTTTTAAAATTAACAGCTAAAATTGAATAATCTTTGGAAAAAAAAAAAAAAGATTCTTACAATTTCTGGACACTCATAATCAATCCCAGCAGCTCTTATCCTCTTCTTTCTAGCCTGATCCCGCTTCAAGATCCTCTCTACTAACTTCTTGTGCTCGTCCAATGTCCTTTCCTGAAAAGTTATCATAGAACAAGTAAAAAGAGATGTATGTTTATGGTCTAAAAGATCATTTTCCAAGCTTAATACCTTGTTATGCTGCTTACGCTCAAGTTCAGACCAATCTAAGGGCTTGTGGCGATAGTTAAAACCTTTCCATCTGCAAATATGACAACATTTAAACGAAAAACGAAACAATGTTTTTTGAAATATTCAACAACTACGCCCCAACAAGGATTGATGCAAAAATCTAGCAGGAGAAATGTAATTGATTACTTACAGTTTGGGATGAACATGCTCAGGAGAAATTAGATGTACTTTCAGAAGGTGTTCATACAACAAATAGTTATGCATAGAATCAGCCACAATTTTTGCCACCTGTGCTCACGAAATCCAAATTCGGGGTAAACTGAAAGTGACTAAGATGACTAACATCTAGAACAATTACATGTACAAATGCCCTATAACATACCTCTGGAGATTCGAATTCAATGTATCCAAAATGCCTCGACTTCCCAGTCTGCGTATAAAAATTCAACCATGGATGAAAATACTGAGCAAGAATGTTCAATTACATGATGAATTAACTTAATACAATGCAACATTCTCCATAGGAACCAGCCTTACCTTTCTATTTCGAGCAATTCTTATTCTTTTAACTTTCCCAAACTGTCCGAAAAACCCTACAGAAAACTATAGGGGTTAAGAAGCAGCAGACAAGATAACGAGAAAATTATACTTAAAATTTCATTGAATTTAAAATGTAGGCGGCCAAACCTTCCATCTCCTTCTCGAAGAAGCCGTGGGGTATGCGACCAATGTAGAGAACAGTAGCAGTATTTTCCAGGGGCTTCTGTGCTGGTAATTTACGCCCAGGACCGCCCTCCAACGGCTAAAAACAGAGGGAAGAGAGAGGAATAAGTACATAGAACCCTAGAGAGGTTAAGAGAAAGGATGAACAAACACAAATTAACAAACATCAAAATAAAAATCCGAGTCGAAGGGATTGATGAACAGTGTGAAGAGCATACATACCAAGAAATCGGCAGATTCCTTCTTGTCCGATAAGGAAGAAGTGGCCTTACTGAGTTTCTTCTTCATAGCCTTCTTCGCCTTGGCCCCCATTGATCTAGAACAAACAAACAAACAAACAAACAAACAGCCAAAGAAAATTTCAGGAAATCCGAAGCGGAAAGTAATGATTTGAGTCAGAATTTCAAAACTGAAATAGAAAGAGGAATCGAAATTCAAGTGGAAAGTTAGGGTTTATGAAGAGTAAAACGAAGATTAGGGTTTCGAGAGAACTGACCTGAAAACACTGTAAGAGGAAGAAGAGGCGCGAAAAGAGAGAGAGCAGTGAAGTAGGAGGCGACGTATCACCAGGACGTAGGTCGAGGACTCGAGGACAGGTTAAACGCTGCGTTTTAAGCTTTGACTTGGTCTTGACCCGTTTATTAGACCATTTCATTCAATAATTACAAATAAAATAAAATAAATAAATAAATAAAATTTTAAATTGGATTCTATTTTTAAAATCGCTAATAATAAAATTTAGGTTAAATTAAAAAAAAAAAAAATCTAAAAAATTGGGAGAGTGCCAGTTGCTATATAAAGCAGTGGAAGATTCACCGGAATCTGTTCGTCTAGGGGGGGAACTGATCATTTGAAAGGCTTGCCGCCATTGGAGGTAAGTTGGATGCATGATTGCCCTACTATCTGGTTTGAACTTTGATGTTTTGAATTTCTACGCCATCTAGGTTAAGATTAGCCTCAGGAATTATACTAAGTTTTGTTTGAATCAAGTTCAGCGTTGTCTTGAATCTTAAACGTCTCCTAAATTCCTTAGTTCAAACATTCCTGGCCCCGATTCTCTCTTGATTTCTACTTTCTCAACCAGAAATTCACCAACAGAAGAACCGATGCATCTCTCTAACAAACACTACATGATCGACATAACTAAGAATCGGTAAATCAGGAATTCCATTTTCCAAACATGATTTGGGCAATAAAGCAAGAAAAAGTGGTTGTAAACTCACAGCTAGTCTAGAACGATTGTAAATCGACACCGATTCTTAATCTCTGACTAGAATGAGATGCGAAATTCCAGGCGAATTGAATAGAAGCTTGTCCGGATACAGAGGAAAAAATCCAGTCGAACCAACATCGCAGCCACCAAAAGGGAAACGGTGGGTTCGATCGGTGAATCGAGCATAGGAACTCGGAGAGAAAGCTGAGAGTGACATGGATTGGGGGAAAAAGATTGATATGAAACGAGAAGGGCTTAAAGCTTTGGGCATATTCTCATCAAACGCCATTGATTTCATTTGATCGAAGGTGGAAGATTGATTCTTAGTTTTGTTTCCCTTTTCATTTTCTGGTATCAATTCAAACTGTATACAACAGACTTCTTGCAGTAACCTCTTATTGTTTGTTCTTCATCTTTCTATTTTCACAACCATACATGATCAACACAACAACTTTCAATGAACACTCCTTCAAAAAGAACAATCTTTTGTTGTACCAAACTGAAACAAGTAAAGCTCTCTCCCCAAAAAATATGTATATAATAAGTTAAAAGAAAGGGAAAAGCTTCCCTAGATGATTCTTCATTCCACCGTTTTTCTTTTTGCAGCACATAGGGAGGCAATGGGTGGTATAAATAATTGAGCGGGGTTGAGCTTATGAATCTGCTAAGAGTTGGGAACCAGAGTTCCGATGTAACCGACCCCGGCGATGAAGAAAGCGAATGATTGAAGGAAGAGGTAGATGAAGTATCGGTTCTTCCCGAAGTTGAGATCATAGCAGCCGCAGAAGAAGAGATAGGCTCCAACACAAAGCTCAAGCAGATGGAGTCTGTTCATCCACAATCAGAAAGAAGAAGGTGATGTCGACAAATCCAGAAACTTGAACTAATTATGCTATTCTACTCACTAGAGTACATACATCACTAATGTATCTCGACATGCTTTAATTGTTCAGTTTCCATAGGACGCAAAATAGTCAGTGTTGAAGACATAAAAACCAATAAAACAACATATTTCTTATAGCTAGGAATGCATGTGAATGATATTTTAGCGATAACAGTGCAATGAGAAATCTAGTTTAATGTCATATTAGAAGTCCTTTATGAAGTGGGTTAAATTCCAAAACGTATATATACCGTTGCTTTTGCAGATTTTACCTTTCTCCAAATCTAAACCGAGGTTTCCAGGGAGCTTTGGAGCCTAGTTTAGTCTTTAGTGCATCTCCCAATTTCTCGGTGACGACCCATTCATTTACTCTCCCTGCTTCCAACAAACCAATGAATGTTGCCTTTGTTCGGTGCAGCGACATGACATTCTCGAAAAGGATCCAGAAAAAGATCAGGTGGAATGATCTGCAATTCAAGATTGTCAATCAAAACTGTAAGTATCATTGTAGAGTTTTTTATATTCATCAACTGGAGGCGATAATGCTAGACTTCTGGTTCTGAAATTAGAAAGAATTTTCCTTCACTCTTGGTTTCTAGTTCTAACAGGTAAGAAGATGACCTTGGAGTTCCAACTGCATTTAGGAGGGTGATCATAGAAGGAATGTAAACGGCACCCCATTTCGGTACCGATACTTCAGGAACCAAGACCGTAGCTGGCAAAACAACACAATAAAATACAAACGTGACAATATGGGCGACGATCTTCCGAACAAAGAAGAAGCTGTAGATCAGGTAAAGCTTTTTCCACAGGGAGACTTTCTGCAGGCACATAGAAAGCTAATGGTGAGATACATAAAGACAATCCAACAAATGAAAGCAACATATCCAAGGAACACTCAAACCATGCCTTGTTCCTCATGATTTCAACAACCATCTTTTTGAAGAGGTTCGCCGGGCCACAAGACCATCGGTGTTGCTGATATCGGTAAGCTTTGAAGGTACTAGGCAATTCATTCTTCACCTGAAACAACTCATTTACATTTACCATTGCTTAAGAACTGAAAAAACTAGCAAGATTAATCCCATTTCCCACTTATATAATCTTATGGAGTAAGAGTACTTGACCCTACAAGGGTAGGTAGTCCTGGTTATAAGGCTCTTAGATTCAAACTTGGTAGTGAAAACTTAACCATTTAAAATCTTGTTCTCTCCTAAAGAGTCCTTGATGTAAACAATGCCTCCGGAAAACTAGCGGACTTAAACTATGAGCATAATACAAAGATTTTGTAATGGCCTAATCTCATTGCTAGCGGATATTGTCTGCTTCTATCCATTACGTATCGTCGTCAGCCTCACAATTTTAAAACGCGTCTACTAGATAGAGATTTCTACACCCTCACAAAGAATGTTTTGTTCCTCTCCAACAAATATGAGATCTCACAATTCAAATGGTATCAGAGCCAGACACTAGGTGGTGTGTGAAATCCCATATTAGTTGGAGAGGGGAACAAAACATTCTTATAAGGGTGTAGAAACCTCTCCCTAGTAGACGCGTCTAAAAACCGTGAGGCTGACGATGCTACGTAACAGGTCAGGACAATATTAGCTATCAGCTAGTAGTGAGTTTGGGTAGATTTGAACGCCAAAAACCTGCCATCAATAAGTGTGATTAAAAAAAAAAAAGAAACAGTAAGTAGAAGAAGTACCTTGAGGTCTCCAACATAGACAAACTTCCAGCCTTTTAGGCTAGCTCGAACAGCCAAATCCATATCTTCTACAGTGGTTCGATCCTTCCATCCTCCAGCCTCCTTCAGTGCAGCAATTCTCCAAACACCTGCTGTGCCTGCAAGATCTATGGTTAACTTGCAGAGGTTAAAGCCATCAACAATGTCTTACAATCCCAGCTTACCATTGAACCCAAAGAAGCCATAAGTTGCAGACCCCACCTCTTGCTCCACTGTGAAATGATAATCCAATGACATCTCTTGCATTCTTGTCATTAAACATGCATCTGAGTTCACTGCAACAGTTCCAACAACCAACTTCAAAATCATCGAATCTAAACCAATTTTGTTGAGGATGGTTGGGAGGAAGTCCCATGTCGGCTAATTTAGGGAATGATCATGGATTTATAAGTAAAGAATACATCTCCATTGATATGAGGTCTCCTAGAAAAGCTCAAAAAGCTTATGCTCAAAATGGACAATATCATATGGAGATCCGCGATTCCTAACAAGTTTCACCAATCAAATCCACCTTCCTATCGTTTTTATATGAAATCAGAAACATAGAAAAGCTTACCAAACTTCCAGCGAGCTTGAACAAGAGCAATCTCAGGATTGTTCGTAAGAAATGGAATGGTACGCCAAAGAAAATCAGGCTCTGGTTGGAAATCGGCGTCAAAAATGGCGACGTAATCGCAGAGCTTAACGTAATTATGCTTCATTCCCTCTTTAAGAGCCCCTGCTTTGTACCCATTTCTGCTGTCTCTGATCTCGTACTTTATGTTTATACCTTTGCTTGCCCATCTTTTGCACTCTAATTCCACCTGATCCTGATGATTTTTTTTGTCCAAATTATCACAAACCCACATCAAAAATCCACAAAACACTGGTGGGTTTCAACCCAAATCTCAGTTCGTCACTGATTTTGATGGAAAATCTTCCAACTGGTGGAAGAACTCTGAAGAGAGAGCTTCTGTAAATGGTTTTCCATCTGAATGATCTCTTCGTTTCAATTGGATCGAAAAGGAATCAACTTGTTTCAAGAGATTATGCTTTTGAGTTAATTATTAGGACTTTATTCATTAGCGATTGGTTTTTTATTTTTAATTATTTATTTCTGCTGTTCTTTCACTTTCATAAATCTTATTTCTGTTTTTGGCTTTTGTTGACTCTTAACTGACTTGGAATTTAGATATTAATAATAAAGCCAATTTTTAAAATAAGATGTAAAAGGAAAAAAAGAACTGATTTTCCAACAATGATTCTATATTAATTAAGAATTGACTTTGGATAAGATTTATTTATTTATTTATTTTTGATGAAGAAATAAAATTGTCCTAGCGAACTTGAGATTATGGTTTAAAAAAATGTCCAAACCTTGATAGAAGGATCTGTAGAATCATCAAGAACTTGAATGATGATCCTATCAGATGGCCATGAAAGTCCACATGCTGCCCCAATAGATAATTGATAAACCTGATCCAAAAAAACACGTTCGATGCTAACTTGAGACCAGACCCAACACACAAAATGGAGAAAAAATGAAGCGAAAGGAAAGACAATCTATACTAACTCGAGACAGACCCAATGCACAAAACATGATAAAATTGGAATAATGTTCACCTCTCTTTCATTGTACATTGGAATTTGGACCAAAACCATGGGATAAACAAAATGGGTAAGCTCAAGATCATCTTGAATGGGCTCCCACTTGTAAGTGTTGTGAGGGTTTCTTGCAAAGAGCTTTAGAAAGAGAATGACAATACCCATATAAAGCCTTTCAAAGAAGAGCATTAGGGACATGGCCAGACAACCTCCCACACAAAGCTTCAACAAAGGGGCTATCACAGGGGGTGTGCTTTGCTCCCAAAAAGGCCCTATTTGGCCTCTCAAAACCACTTCCTCTCCCATTGATTAAGGAAGCCTTTCAAGAAATTTAAACCTTTTTTTCTCTCCTTCTAGCTTTTTAGAGGGAGAGAGGGAGAGAGGGAGAGAGGGAGAGATTTTGTTTATAATTATTGGGAATTTGGAAGTGTATTTATATGATGAAATTTGGTTCTAAATTTTTTTGGAAGGAAAGAGATTTCACACCCAAATTTAGTGCCATTTTTTAAAAATATTTTTCTGTTTGGGGTTTTATTTTTAATATTTTATTTATTTATTTATTTGAACCAAATTATATATTTTTTTAAAAATTAAAAAGGTAGCTTGGCCATCATTTTCAAATAAAAATTTAGTGGGAAAAATATGGGGAATGAAATGGTTAATTGTAGTTGAGAGTTGGTCTTGTATAGACATTCTAAGTAGCTAATCTTTCATTTCAAAGGCATGAATAATGGAAATTATATTTATAATTATAATTATTAAATAAAATAGTAAAAATGAAAAAAAAAAATTGTATCAAAAAGTTTTCAAACATGAGAGGGGAACAAAATATTTATTATAATGATGTGGAAATGTTATTTTAAAATTGTGAGGTTGACAGTAAATACGTAATATGCCAAAGCAAACTATATTGTTTTAAAATTATGAGGTTGATAGTGAATACGTAATAGGTCAAAGCAAACTATATCTATTAGCGGTGAGTATAAGTTGTTACATATGGTATCAGAATTATATATGTTACAAGTGGATTGTGGGATCCATATAAAATAATATATTATTACAAACTTTTTCGTCTCTTAATTTTTTTTTGTAAATTTAAAAATATTAAAAAATTGAAAGAGTATAATATATAAAATAAAGTTCACACGGGTTAGTCTTGAACATTAAAAAGTTTAGATCTTCTTATTTAATTTTTGAAGTAGTTAAAGGAAGACATCTACTAACTAACTAACAAAAAAAAAAAAAAAAAAAAAAAAAAAAAAAAAAAAAAAAAAAAAAAAAAAAAAA